>NC_137083.1:47837734-48170928 GCF_951640355.1 Cnephaeus nilssonii | reverse complement strand
AGCAATGGGAAAGATTTTAAAGGAAGGAAAATGGGTGCCACATCAACTGAACAAAAGACAAATGGAAAACTGAAAAGTCATCAGTAAAATGTTGCTTCAATGGCACGATAGAAAGCCTTTTTTTTTTTTTTGCATCTAATTGTGACTGACGAAGAAAAGTGGATTTATTTTGAGAATCCCAAATGAACAAAATAATGGGTTGATCCGGGTCAACCATCAACCTCGACTGCAAGGCCAAATCGCTTTGGAAAGAATACAATGCTCTGAGTCTGGTGGGATCAGGAAGGTGTGTTGTATTATGAGCTGCTAAAACCATATACTGATCACTACTGACAACAAATAATCAATTTGAACCATGCTTTGATCATGAAATAACCAGAATGGGCCAGAAGACACGGCAAAGTAATTTTGCTTCATGATAACGCATCATCACACACTTCAAAACCAGTTAAAGACACGTTAAAAGTTCTTGCTTGAGAAGTATTAACCCACCTGCTGTATTCACCAGACCTTGCTCCTTCAGATTACCACTTATTCTGATCGATGGCACACGCACTTTCTGAGCAGCACTTCAAAACGTATGAAGAAGTGGAAAATTGGGTCTCTGAATGGTTTGCCTCAAAACAAGAAAAGTTCTATTGGGACAGTATCCACAAATTACCTGAAAGATGGGGGAAATGTGTACCTAGCAAAGGACATTACTTTGAATAAAGCACTTTTTATGTTTCTCTCGAAATTACCATGTTTTCTTTGATTGCAAAATCCACATTATTAACCGGTACACCTGGTACATACTCCACTAAAACACTCTAGATTTAATAAAGCCTGTGTAAATCACTAATCCTATTCCCCTCTTCTTGTTCCTGATCTTAGAAAGAAAATTTTCAACATCTCACTGTTGAGTATGATGTTAGCTATGGGCTTGTCACATACAGTCATACATAAATAGTTTTAAAACTATGAATTAAACTTTTTTCTCCAAAGATTTTCAATACCCACACATAGGACCATAGTGCGAGATCTTTCAACCATGGACTATTATTATGGCTCTGCAATAGTTAGTATACTTCATTATTGCAGACCCTCTAGTTTCTAGTCCATCCAGATCCCATCTGCTAAATCCTTTATATCTCCAACATATTTAGTTTGAGCTCTAAGAAGAATGAAATTGCTCTTATCTACTTCTCCTTCTTATGGCTCATTCCTTTTTAACTTTTGCAATTCATTGATATTAGCATGTTTAGTTGGTCACGTCACAATTTCTAAAGCTGGGTTATATGGACGTTCAATCTATGAGCTCATAGTACCCTGTGTATATCTGTTATAGCACTTGTTTGTACTTACTAATTTCAAGCTTATAATTTCTAATTTCTCATCTCCAGTGGACTCAAAGCTTTTTTTTTCCATCTATATGTCCTAAGAAGCTAACACAGAGCTGAAACAGATCAGGAACTCAAAGCATGGCTTCCTTTAAATGATGGGCTTCTTCACTTGCATATGTGCTCCCATAAGGCTGCAAATTTTTAAATTTTGAAAAAGCATTTTTATTATGCTATAGTATTTAATTCGAGATCCTGCTCATATCTTCCTCATACTTGATGTTTATTTGTTGGTTGATTAAATCAGGATAACAGCTATTAAGACTTCTATGTCCAAACAAAGCCACAGGCAAAGTTATTGGAATACAGAGGAGAAATGTAAGGGTATACAAAACTGAGTCACTAGTTTTGTCCAGCAGGCCAAGGCATATGTGCAATATGGAAAATCTTAGGTGAAGCATATATTATAGTTCAGCTCCTGTTGTGTTGTTCTAAGAGTGAGAGACCCACAATCATCCTTGAAGAGTAGCTAGAATCGGTAACAAGGCTGCTAAGGAATTTGTATGTTGGCTATTTCCATCAAACAAGTTTTATATACCATTTTAAATTTAGGTAGCTTGTAATATAATATTCTCTTGTTAAAGATGATTTCATATTTACTATGACTAAAGGTGGAAAAAAAAGCTCTCAGATTAACAAATTGGTTGTTAACACTACAGCAATATTGTTTGAAAATCAAAAACATGTAAATACATATGTAGATGTATAAGACACAAAACATTTTCCCACTGAACTCAGCTCAGATTGTCTTTATATTAAAACTAGAGGCCCGATGCATGAAATTCGTGCAAGAGTAGGTCTTCCTTCCCCCGGCTGCTGGCACCAGCTTCCCTCTGGCACCTGGGATCCGGGCTTCCCTCAGGCCGCCAGCAGGCACCCAGGACCCAGACTTCCCTTGCAGCCCCGGCTTCATCCAGACTAATTAGCATATTACACTTTTATTATTATAGATACACTGTACAGACCTGCTCTGTAATGTGAACTTCAGATTGTATATGGGTAACATGAAAAAGATTCAAAGAACAGCACAGGTATATAGAACTGGTTATATCCTGAGAGGAGTTATTTTTTGCCTTTTACCCCTGATCTTTTTCTGGCTTTACCAGTCCCTGGTCAGAACTCCAGCTATGCAAGGAATTGAGTTCTCATGAGTGAATTACTTGAGAATTCCAAATAAAGTAAGGACATGCAGTCACTGGGATAAGTAGCAGAGGGGTCTTTCTAATGTACTCGCGTCAACATAATGAAACTGGGTAATCTTGAGACCCCCCCGTTATTGCCAAGGAGAGGGGCACATTCACAATATGTTCCATATGCGTCCCAGTATTTGAAACATATTAAATCAGCTGTATTTAAAACAATTTACAATGGGACAATTTTTTTTTAATTCTTGCCTGAGGATATGTTTTTATTGATTTTAGAGAGGGAGGGAGGAGGAGAGAGAGAGAAACATCAACCAGTTGTTTTCCATACATGCCCCAATGGATCAAACCCGAAATCTAGATATGTTCCCTAACCAGGAATTGAATCCACTACCTTTCCATACAGGAGATGATGCTCCATCCAACTGAGACACTTGGCCAGGGCACAATGTGACAATTTTTAAATATGTGATTACATGAGATAGATACTAAGCTCTCATCTCAGCAATTACAGATGGCCTTTTCATAACACACTAATCCAAAGAGAGTATTTGAAATACATTACTCTGTCAATTGCTTCTTTATGAAAATGAAATAGTGGCAGACACATAATTCAGCATACCCAGTAGTTTCTGTTTGCATTAAACGTATATCTAATAATGCATATTATATAAGCACACTGTGAATATAGGATTATTTATTTTTCCACTATGATACTATACTAGAAAATTTCACTCATATATGGAATTTAATGAACAAACAGAATTACCAAGCAAAATAGAGGCAGACTCATAGATAGAGAGCAGGCAGACAGCTTTGGTCAGGGGGTTGGAGGGGAGGGATTAAGAAAAAACAAAAGAGAGAGAGAGGGAGAGAACTCATAGACATGGACAATAGTGTGGTGATTGTGGAGGTGGTGGTGCAGGTGGAAGAGGGCATAGAAGGGATAAATGGTGATGGAAGAAATAAAATACTACCAAAAATAAAGAAAATCTATACACCATAACCACCTTCTTTCTTCTAGATATGGAATGCTTGCAAAATGTTTAACATCCATTTATGACTTAAGCTTTAATGGCTCCAAAGGAATAATTTCAATGTGTAATATGCAAGCATTAAAAAATAATTTGCAAGATGCATCAACAGTAATTGTTTTATGCCATCAATTAGAGCTTATGCATTACTTTTTATAATGCCATGACATTAAAAGTTTTAAATGTTTATAAAGATATATGTATATTTTTCCAAACTTTTCTAAGGTAGAATGTTATTGATGCAAAGAATAGTGTCAAATAATAAGGTAAAGCATGCTACTTTAGTTTGCTCCAAATTTCCAACACCAATAGCTTTCCATCTTACTTGAGGTCACACCCAACCCATCCTCATTACATCTCCAACCTCCAAACCTACTATCCTTTCCTTCTTCCTCACTCATGGATCCCCTCAAACACCTGAACTATACCAAGAATACTCCAGAGTTAGAATATTTGTATTTGCATCCCTCTGTCTGGAATCCTTTTCCCCAGTCACGTGACTTGCTTGATAATGACCTTATATATCTAGATGTGACATTTCCTCTGTGTTTAAAAATGCAATCCCCATGCACATGGTCTATTCTTCCCTTCCCTGATTTAGTTTTTGTCCTCACTATGACCACTTGCTAACTAACTAACTAACTAACCATATACACACAAATATATATACATATAAAACTGTAATTTTTTTGCTTATTATGTTTTGCCCCCCTAAAACGTAAGAATGTAAGCTACAAAAATTTATGAATGCTTTTCACTCTGTGGTTTCCCCAGTGCCTACATCCATATCTGTTATAAAGTAGGGACTCAATAATAAATGAATGAGTGGGCTCTAAAACAAACATAGATGACCCTTGAATACAAAGTGTTTGAACTGGGTGAGTTCACTTATATATGGAAGTTTTTTCAACAAATGCTGAAACAGTATTTTCTCATATATATGATCTTCTTAATAACATTTTCTTTTCTATAGCTTACTTTATTGTAAGAATACAGCGTAAAACCCATATAACATACAACATATGTGTTAATCAATTGTCTATATTATCAATAAGGCTTCTGGTCAACAGTAGGCTATTAATAGTGAAGTTTTGGGATTGTCAAAAGTTATACACAGATTTTTGACTGCACAGGGGTCAACACCCCTAACCCCCATTCTGTTCAAGGGTCAGCTGTGTAAAGAAGATGGTGCACAGGGGGTAGATACTGGAATGTGTGTAGGGAGGGGAATGGAAGCCGAGTTTAGGGTCAAAAAGTCACTAAGACCAAAATATTAGAGACTCATCAATATTAACAAATGGAACAATATCTTTACAGTTATTGACAGAGAACATAAATGAATGACCTTTTTTTTTTACTTGCTTAATTAATGTTTCCCTTTATGAACTTTATTTTGTGTATATCAAAAAAGGGATCATTATCCTTTGGAAAAAGTTATGATTAGAATGCTATTCCATCACGAGTTAAAGAAAGAGAGTTCTGAAGTACTGCTACAGGGCAAGGTTACTGGTAAGGATTTAAAAAGGCGGTGCGGGGGGGTGGCGGTGGGGGAGTGTAATTTAAGATTGAAGGATTCTATGCCAAAGGCTGATTGTAACCTAATTTAATTAATGGATCTTTAATTAGGTGAAGGTAAATACCAGTTTGCTGGCCTGGATATAAATGACAACCAGTTCGGTAGAAGAATCATGTCAGAAATGACAGAATTACTCAAATATATTATAGCTGCTTTGCTGTATCAGAGAAGCTAAAGGAAGGCAGTTCTGATCAGGCCAAAGGTAAAACTTGAAATATCATTATCCTGTAGAGAATACATTAGTGTAGGAGGCACCGCAACAGAATTTGTTTCCATTGATTTAAGAGCAGCTGGAAAGTATTCCAATACAGAGGCCTGTTGTTACAGATAAAGGAAAATTGTTGCTCAGAGGAGTCTAAGAGGTGGCCTTCTAGAATCTGCCCATATCATCACAGCAGAGCAGAACTGGAACCAAAGTGATTTTTACAAGTTCCTTCATCAAATATTTGTATTCTATTTATTTTTTATAAACTCGTTCTTCTATGAGGCTAATATTTTTAAAGGCCCCGTATATGCCTATCACCATTCTAAGCACCTTGCATACAGCATTGAGAACAATCCCTGCTTTCTTTCCTTCTAATGTGAGGAGACAGACGTAAAAAATAATTAAAATATGCGCTAAGTCTGATGAGATCAGTGCTATGGAGGAAAACAAAGTGGATGGGGAGATGGAAGGCAGCTGTGAGTGGGGCATGGGCAGGGGGCGTGGGGTGGGGGTGGGTGGGACTCAGCAAAGGAAAGGTTAGCCTTGGAGCAAAGACAGGGGAGAAGACAGAAAGGCTCCAGGAGGGACCTGCCTGACATGTTGGAGGAGTGCACGGAGGTCAGTGTGGCAGGAATCCAGTGAGCCAGGGGGAGATTAGGAGGGCAAGAGGGAGAAGCGGCAAGGAGGGCTGGGATTATCGAGGGCCTTCAGCTATTTTAAGACCTAGACTTTTACTCCAAACAAAACCAGGTGCGAGGTGAGGGCTTTGAGCAGAGTATCAGAATCATGGCTACACAGCGATGCTTCCAATTCAGACATACACTGGTTTTAATTTCGCTGCATCGTTCTTATATCTGCTTCTCCTCTTCACATACTGAAATGTTCAGGGTTCAGAACCCCAAGATAATTTCTCATGCGCATTATCTCACCTGTAGAGCATTTCAATACCCAAGAATGCAGTGTCTAATTTCGCCCAAAAGATTAGGTTGGAAAGAACATTTATTGACAAGATGAGGAGGTAGATTCTGCACGTACAGGATCCAGAGACTTAAGAGAGTAGAGGTGATTTAGGAAGGAGCAGAATGCTGTTCTGCTGGAGGAGTGACGGGCCGGAGTCAGGAGGAGTGGGAACACAATGGGCCTCACTTTCCATGCTGGTGACATCAGAGCATCAACCAGGTGCTCAGGCTATTTGTTTTCACTTGCAGGATATATCTTGTGTTTGTTTTTCTTTTTTAAAAAAATCCCTTTTCTACTTTGTCCATGTAAACAGAACTTAGGTATGAGAAAAAGGTAGTGGTCACTTTAAGAATTACTCTACTTAACTCTGTCTACATCAGCTCCTGGAAAATACCAGTGAAAGTGTAGCTCAATTATTTTCTGGCATTGGAGGGAGCATTTGCATACTAATGACCCATTGTGGTGGCATTTTTCTCCCCACAGAGGACAAAGTGTGGACCATCGTGTCTCATGATCTGCAGATGCAGACCACGGTGGTGGGCTACACCCCAGAGAAGTACTCAGTGACCCAGCTCGTGTACAGTGCCTCCATGGACCAGATCAGCGCCATCACCAGCAGCGCCGAGCACTGCGAGCAGTACGTCTCCTATTTCTGCAAGATGTCCAGGTTGTTGAACACCCCAGGTACGCTGCCAGTGGAATGTTACTTTTAATTACGGTCTCAGCTGGTGCTTGGAATTGCCCAAACAATCCAACAGGTGTGGCTTGCTAGCATAGAGCCCAGAGTGGAGAATGCTGGCAGCTGTGAGAAAGTAAAATAGAATGCTGGTCTGTGTTTCCAAAGGACATACTGGAAATATCTTTACCACAAAAGCCATCTGTTCTGGGGTTCTTGGCAGTCAATTGAACATGTTGATAGGAAAGTCAATGCCCCCATCTATGGTGTAAAAGTGGGAATAAAGTATGTGCTGGGATTTAGAGAAACAGTGGCTCGGGCCTTGCTCTCCCCAGGTGTGTGACTTTAGGGATGTTTGTTGATTTCATTCCTCAGTGTCCAACGTCTTTTCGGTCAAATAGGGATCATGATGCTTATTTCAGGGTAATTGTGAGGATTTAATGAGGTTATGTACTGTTTATTATAGGGTTTGATGCACTTAAGGACTTAATAAATAGCAAATAGTATAATGATTATTTTTTTAATATTAAGCAATTTTGGAAGTGGCATTATGTCAGAGACCAATGGACTGATCATGTTGTATCAGAGCTCGTGTTGTAAGTAAGGAGTAACTTACAGAGAAGAATTATAAGCAAAACAGTACACAATATTATGAAGACTTGAGTGTTCTTTATGTCCAAAGTCAAGTGCTAAAATTACAGACGAGTGTAACCTATGAACTCCAGGCAAGTAAAATCTGTAAATAGGAAGACAATTGGTTTAGGCAGTTAGAGCATCCGCTGTCTGCTGTTGGGAGAAAGAGAGGATTGTGGCTTGGTTGTAGACGTGATGCCTCATTACAGAGGCAGAAAGGCTCAAGGCTGGTGAAAGAGCATAAGCAAAAGTCTAGAAGAAAGAACGTGAGTGACCTTCAGGCCACTCTGGGAGTAGTGCAACAAAAGCAGAGTTGGTGTTGAAGAGCAGTAGAAAACTGGTTGGAGAGAAGAACTGGAGGACACAGATGCCATGCCCTGGAGTTGGGATTTCTCCTGAAGAACGGGGCTTCTCCGAATTTAATGTGCCTTAGAATAACCTGCAGAGGCGAATAAAACGGACTGCAGGGCCTCCTTCCTGAGTCTCTGATTCCACAGGTCTGAGGTATGACTTGGGAATTTGCATTTGTAATGCATACTATGGACTGGATTGTGCCCAATCCACCCCCAATTCATATGTTGAGGTCCTAACCCCCAATGAGTATTAGAGATAGAGCTTTTAGGGGATAATTAGACATGAAGTAATGAGTAGGGGTTCCTGATCTGATTAGATTGGTAGCCTTTTAAAAAGGGTAACAGTGAGCTCTTTCTCTCTCTCCACCATATGAGGACATATGAGAAGGCCGGGAAGAGAGCTCTCATTAGAAATCAAGGCCAACACCTTGGTCTTGGACTTCTAGCCCCCAGACCTGTGAGAAAATAAATACCTTGTTTAAGCCAGAGCCTGTGAGGTTTTGTTATGGCAGCCCAAGCAGACTGATAACTGAGTTCCCAAGTGATGCTGACATTGCTGGGTGAGAGACTGCTTTTTGATCCTGTTTCCAGTGCTAAGAAAAGTCAACCAAGGACTGTAAAAATCTAGGGCGCTAGGCACAATGAATGAATCTCATCAGCTTGTCTGCGCTCAGTTTCATGAGTGAGGGCTCCTTATTGAAGCTTATTCCAAGATTTCCATCAGTTGGTCTCCAATTCTGGGTGAGGATGAGGATAAGGGGAAATTGCTGACCAGAAAAATAACTTGGTACCATCCGCTTTATTTTCTCCCCTTCTATTAAACTCCAAAGTCAACTTTGACTTTTTCAATTTTGTTTTGGTGGTTAGAAAAATGAAACACACAATGCAACTTCCAAATGAGTTTAACTTACAGTTCAGACACCAGGGGAATAAGGTTGGAGGTAAGAAAAGCAATTTGCCTTTAGTGCTTTGGTCTTGCAGTTCATTCCTCTCTTCCCTCATTGAGACCCTCTGTCCTTGCCCCCAGCCACCAAGCAGCCTCACTCACTATCACCCTCCTTTTCAAAACACAGGGTGTCCCAAACATCAGAAGAATAGGATAAATTTGATTTTAAACAATGATTTACTTATATTTCTAATAATAAGCTAAATACAACTTCACCTTCAAGACACCTTTTCTGGGGAAGAACTGCTAAACTGAAATTAAGAGTGAGTTGTTAACAATAAAGGTTTTTTTAAAAGAGTGAATCGTTCATCTGCATGATAAACATGCTATTTTCTTTGTGTTTTCAGATATGTGTAGGATACTATATTTAATGAATTGACCTTGACAATTTATCATATGCTTCCTGCCTTTTGGATATCCTCTAAGTATCAAATTTTCACTCACATTGGTACTTAATATTTACTGATTGGGATGAAATGAAAAATATATAGTTTTAAATGTTGCCTCATCCAAACTTCAGGCAGTTGTTTTGATTTTTATTATTACTATTTCTTAAATCCTCACTGGAGGATATGATTATTGATGAGAGAGAGAGAGAGAGAGAGAGAGAGAGAGAGAGAGAGAGAGAGAAACATCATTGTGAGAGAGAAACATTGATCGGTTGTCTTCCTGAGGTGCCTTGATCTGGATCAAACCTGAAACCTTTTGGTGTATGGGACGATGCTCCAACCAACTGAGCCACCTGGCCTGGGCCAGGCAGTTGTTTTTAAACAAGTGTGTACATCAGAATTTTGGGGTAGCTTGTCAAAAGTGCTGATTGCCTGAACAGATTTGATAGAACTTGGTTGGGCCCGTGAATGTTAGCTTTCAACAAACATCCCTGGGTAATTCTCTGAAGGACATTGACAAACACCATCTTTCATTTCTGGCCTGGAGGTTTCTCAGGTAAGATTTTAAGGTGTCAGTCCTCCATGTGGGGACTGTTTGATCCTGTTTCCAGTGGGAATATTAGGACATGTCTGACCCATTGAAATAAAATGTCATACATAATTATCTGCTCCTTCAGCTAAAATAAATTGGCATAGTGGTCCTTTTTAAATCTTTTTCATAGACCAGTCTCTAAATATTGTAAAGTGAATTTCAGCCTGCCCTTCTGAGTCATTTTTTCACATTCCCAATTTTTGTGTTCTATGCTCACTAATCTGTAGAACAGCTGAGGCAAGGAAAAGGATTGGTTGATATAGCTGGCTTTCCTGTGTTGTTGTGTTCTATATATCCTATATAATAAAAGCCTAGTATGCTAAGTGTCCGTTCATTCAACCAATCAAAGCATAATATGCTAATGATATGCTAAGGTCTCTCAACCGCTCACTATGATGTGCACTGATCACCAGGGGGCAGACAGTTGACCAGTCAACCAGTTGCTATGATGTGCACTGACCACCAGGGGAAGATGCTTCAACTGGTAGGTTAGCTTGCTGCTGAGGTCCGGCCGATCAGGATTGAGTGAGATAGGCCGGACATGCCCTGGAGCCCTCCCATGGTCCCTCCCTGGCTGGCCAACTTCCTGCATCTCTCCCCAGCCCTGATTGTGCACCATTGGGGTCCCTCAGCCTGGCCTGCACCCTCTCACAATCTGGGCCTAGGGTCCCCCATCCCCGAGTGCACAAATTTCATGCACCAGGCCTCTAGTGTCCAAATAAGAAAGAACACAATTTAATAAAAACCTTTAATTTGCTCTTTTAAGGAGCTGATGTTGCTATAATTGTTTTCCCCCATTCCTGGTAACATTCAATTTTAAATTTCCATTTACTCATTCTTAACTAAGACTGAATTATATTGCAACTTCTGTAGTAGTACTTGTGACATCTGTTGGAATACAAAGTATATTCATTATAGTCATGGCAATTAAAATGAATATCAAATGAGTTTATAATAGCTATGCATTTAAAATGTTATTCTTTTTTTTTAAAGAGTCCTACTCAAAGACTGCAGTTGGGACTTTATAGTTTCTAATGATATTTATGATAAAGAGGTGATTTTGTATGCATATGGGCTCTTTTATTTTGAGATGTTTGATTGTGCCATACCATTAGCTAACCAATGTAGAATTACTCATTATTGATTTCCCACAACTTTTAAAAGGATAGTAATATATGACTTGCAATGTTATATCTTCTTTTTCACCACAAAATTTAAAAATGGAATCAATTTTAAAGTAATTCTTGGTCATATCTGTTCCTGCAATGTAGCTATTAATTCAGTTGTCCTTAACCAATTTTATAGAAACAATACAAAACTATTTTCTTCCACAGAAAAGTCTGTTTGGAATGAGAAATACTAATTTGGGAATGGGGAAATTAATTCTACTCAGTGAAAACCATTAATGCTATCTAAAACCCACAAAAAAGTTAGCATATTATATTTATATCCCAAGAATTACAAATGTAATAATATCTGAAGTGATTAAAGGCAAGAATCATTAAACAATGAAATCTACTTCTGAAATAAAAACCCAAGAATTTTAATTTGATAATTTAGACACCAAGAGAAAGTTTCATTAGATCCCATTTGAGTGAAATTTTAGTCAATAATCCTAATGCTTTTAGATGGCCAACACATTTCTCTGTATCTCAACAAGTCCCACACCTGCTTTTAAAATGCGATGTGTGTACCATAAATGCACTGAGTCATGTATTCATTTTACAAATCATTACTACTTAAGAATTTCCTACTGAAGTATTTGTTCCCTACATATATAAAGATTTATTTAATTGTGGAGGTATAAAGTTTATATTTTCTATTTTCTGATGATATTTACTATTGTTTTCATTGTTTTACAGTGTCTCATTTCTTTTAATTTCTCAATATAGTCTAGTTCTCATAAGTCATAGTTTTATTGTTTCTTTTGTTGAAAGAAGCAATATAAATTATCCATCCTTTTGGGTGGTTTACTATTAGATTTTGTATCTATTGAAAAAGAGTTATGTTCACAATTTTTGCCTGTAAAGTAAGCTGTGTAAAATTCAATATACTTTCATGATACTAAACTGTGATTTAGTGGCATCCAAATGACAGGAAAGCATGACTCTGACATTATAACTTATAACCTATTTTTAGAAAAAAATTCTAAACTTTGGCAAAATGAATTTTCCAAGTCTGTGTTATGCATTCTAAGAAACCCTGGTGTTTAACTTTTGAAACAACACAACTAAAAACGTGGCCCAATTACAACTAAAGAGTGGCTTTTTCAATAAATGAGATTTATTGTGACTAATCAGTATATTAACCAAAATATTAATCATTTAATTAATTATTGTGTTAAATAATTATACTAAAATTGGAGGATATAATTAAATGGGACAAGCAAGGAAGATAGTAATAACTAAAAGGTAAAATTAGAAGATTAAATCTAATGCTATTTCACACTAGGGATAGGTCTTGAAAGAATGAACTGGAATCATGGATGAGCTATTCAATCAACCTGCATATATTTATTATTTCTTGTGTATCAGACATTGTGATGTATAACCTGCAATGTGAAGGATTCATATGAGTTAACTAAGAAAAAAAATTAGGGGGAATTGTAGATTAGAGATGTCAGAATGTGCACTGATTCGGGGATGAAGGTCAAGGAACACAGTACTTGGAGGAAATGGAGAGATCAGAGGGCTGGAATAGAAGAGAGAGAGAGAGAGAGAGAGAGAGAGAGAGAGAGAGAGAGAGAGAGAGAGAAGACAGAGGAGTTTAGAGCCTCTGCATGATGATATGGATTTCACTGGAAGGCCAGGAGAATGATTCTAAGTACGGAGGATGCTGGCTTTTATGAAGAGAATAGAATGGAGGAAAGGCAGAGCTAGTATGAAGAGACTGACCTTCAGCACAGTGTCTCAGGAGTATAGATGAGACTAGATGGCTGGAAGGTTCACTGGGAATTAAGAGGACAGATTCCTGTTTTTAAGTGCAGATAGTAGAGACTGCAGGATTCATGATTGTTTATATGTGGAGTTACGTTAGGGAAGGGGAAAATACAATCTTCCCAAGTACCCAGGAATAAAGATAAAGTGGATGACTGTGAACAGTTGTAATGCCTCCTTAAGATGACTCAGGGAGTTTGTGGGAGGAGCAAGAAAAAGAACATAGAAGGAAAGACAACACCAACATGAAAAAGGAGAGGACACAGCTAACTAAGGGACTTAAAAATAATGATCAGAGCAGTAGGAAGAGCATCACATTAGGAAAGCCTTACAGTGGGGAAGCTAAGAGAAATGAGTGCTTAACAATAAACACACAAGTAAAAATCAAACAAAAAACAAGAAAACTGAGATGTGGTCAGTGGTGAGAAATCACAGACAAGAAACTCCCAGGCTTTGGCCTTGGGGGGCCCCTGGAGTGTCCTGTTGGTGGGGTCTGGTGGGCAGAGCCACTGAACAACCAATGGGAAATGGAAACAGTACGTGAAGGTTTTCAAAAAGTTTGATGCTGACAGGATGGCTAAGTACAGAATTGCTAATAAGAAGGCAGAGGCAAAGCATTTGGGATTTTTAAAATATTTTTAAGGTTTATAAATGGAGGAGGCAGTGGAGAGGATGAGGTTAAAAATATAAGCAGAACCAGAAAAGAAAATGCCCCAGGAGAGAAAAGGAGTATGGAATTCGGCATGGTTAATAAAAATAAATAAATAAAGTAAAAATTTAAAAATGCTCTTCTGAGAAGCGAGATAAAAGAAAAGGTAGATTTTCATTAAATACTATTGACCAATAACATTCTTGACATTTTATCTCATTTAACTATCAAAGTTATACAAAGTAGATTTTATTATCTCCCTTTTGCCAGATAGGGCTCAGAGAGGTAAATAAATTCCATGAAGGTCATTATACCTGTAAGTGGGAAATGCACGTCTATCTTATCTTGAACCTTTCTGAGAAACTGAGAATGCATGGAGGCCAATGCCCAGCCACCAGAGTGAGGCTACCACTAACCGAGGCAGGGTCTATACCTCCCCATCTCTTCAACCACAGGGAAGAACATTTTCCTTCCTGTCGTTTGTTTTTCTGTCTATAATTAGAAGTGCTCTTAGCCAAGTGACATTTAGTCAAGTCTGGTATTCCTGATGAATACATTAATCTTAAGGTAAAATTGTCCAGGATAGCTTGACTTGACTAAACGGGTACTGCCTTTCCTGTTGCCAACGTTTTGAGCTTTTGGGTGAGACTTTGAGGAACATTGATTTTCTGTAACTTGATGACTGTTTATTTCTGCCATTTAATGTTGTGAGTGCCAATGTGTGTAGCTTAGTTTTTGCGATGGCTAAAGTAGGAATGAATGGAAACTTTGAAGTGATCCTATATCACGGTACCATTTGGAAATTGTCTTCTCATGTACCTAAATCAGAAATATTTTATCTTTAAAAAATTACCACTTTTAATGACATCAACTATTTGATTAGATTTTGTAAATTATATTTAAAAATACCTCTCCCAAACAGGATACTTAAAAAAAGAATCTAAGTTTTACTATAAAAATCTGATGGAGATATCTAGAGTATTAGTAAGAGGTTGTTATTCAGCAAACATTTATTGAATACAAAATACTCATGTAGATGTTGTGAGAATATACAGAAGGCAAAGATTACTTTTTAAGTAGCATTTACCTTTAAAAAATAATCTTTTTTAATAAAAAAAATCCACCTTTTAAAAAATTCATTTGAGAGAAAGAGAAAGAGGAGAAAGAAACATCGATTTGTTGTTACATGCATTTATGCATTCATTGCTTGTTTCTTGTATGTGCCCTGACAGGGGATGGAATCCACAACCTTGGCATATTGGGATGATGCTCTAAACATCTGAGCTCCCCAACCAGGGCTAGACTGAAATTTTTTAATAATGAAAAGTCATTTTGTATATGAACTTTATACAAACTGAAGGGATTTTGCTGGTACGCCTTGGATAAAATGTGGAATACATTTAGAATTCATGGTGATTTCTAGAAAATTTGGTGTCTGTATTTTGCATTGTGGTATCCCTCTTCCCCTGTTTACAAAGGTTATATCTGGAGGGAATATTAGGAGTTTGCGGGAAGCTTAGGGAATGAAATTAGATAGGGGTTTAGTGTTCTGTTGGCCAACATTTCAGTCTGAATTCAATCAGAGACACAGAACCAGTAAAAGATACATTGAGGTTAATTGCATAGAATTGGTTCATGCAATTGTCAGTAAAGGCAAACTGGGACCCTCAGGAAGCAGCTGAGGCTACTTCGTGAGAATTCACAGAGGGAATTTCTTCAAGAATACTCAGCCTAACCCTTAAGGCTTTTCAGTGGATTGGATCAGGCCCATCCAGATTATCTGGCACAGTCACTCTCACTTATAGTCAACCAAGAATGGACTTTTAGGACATCTGTAAAATAGTAGCACCTAGATCAGTGTTTGGTTGAATAACTGGACGCTGTATCCTTGCAAAATTGACACATAAAACTGACCATACCAGCCAGCTATGATTATTTTTTAAATGCACAGCTGAGAAATTCTACAGTGGCAATGATTTATTCCCTCAGTTGTTCCACAAGTACCTCTTTATATCTGCATAGACAGGTATGATTGACCTGTTCAAGGTGTTGAGGGAGCTTTCTTTCTCATAACTCTTCATTTCTGGTGTCAGATCACCAAATAAAATATCATTTTATATGGTTGTAGCAATGGCAATTTAAATGAATCCAGAAGATCAACTTTACTCAGGAAGATAAGTCAAAGACAAAATTTTTCCTGTCTCTGTTGCTTCAAAAAAAAGGGAGGGAGGGAGGGAGGGAGGGAGGGAGGGAGGGAGGGAGGGAGGGAGGGAGAAGAGAAAAGAGAAAATGGACCTGGCTACCTAATAAGCTAATCGGTTTAGAGATTTTTCATTTTTTCTAGACTGCAGAATTACCATGTGCTTTCAGCATAATTAAAATTAAGGGTGAGGCATTTTTGTTAAACAATAGGCCAGAAGAGACTATTATAAAAGACTCATTTAGAAATACTACCTTTTCCCCTACAATATTCCCAATTTGGCCTTGATAAGTATATTTTTAAAAATATGATTTAGATGACAGTATTATTTTTGGAACCATATTGAAAAACATTTGATGTGAAAGAAATAGAAAACATACCTTTCTTTCTATAGAGTACTTGACTTTCATGTTTTTTAATATCAAGGTATTTCAAAGAGAGCAGCTGCATTGTATATTGATGAAATAGAAAAATGTTGCAAAAGGTTATCCACTTCCATTCTGACATAAGATATGAAAAAAATGTTGATGTTTTCTTTTTTCCTTTTCTCTTTTTTAAATCTTTTCAGAAGAAACTTGAATACAGAAGCCTAATACATTCAACCTGCGCAATGCTGCATTCTTACCTCAGCAATTTGCTGTTGACAGCTTGTTCAGAAATTCTATTAGAATGAGGAAGAAGATGGCTAGGTCTGCCAGTGGGTGATAGTGCCCCAGGGGCAGGCCTAGGACACTGACATGATATCTGTAGAGATGTATTCTCTTGGAGAGAGCATTGCTTTCTATCAAAAGAATAAAGTAACTCTGTTTGCTCTTATAAGTGGGAGGTAGAGAGGACAGGAGAGGTGTCTCCATGCTGGGTAACAGGAGGGAGGGGACTTAGTATGCAGAGTGCAGGTGAGGGGAGGAGAAGGGGACTTGGGTAGATGTCAGAAGGAACATGGGGTCCAGCCGGTGTGGCACAGTGGTTGAGCATTGACCTATGAATCAGGACGTCATGATTCAATTCCCGGTCAGGGCACATGCTCGAGTTGTGAGCTCGATCCCCAGTAGCGGGTGTGCAAGAGGCAGCTGATCAGTGATTCTCTCTCATCATTGATGTTTCTATTTCTCTCTCCCTCTCCCTTCCTCTTTGAAAGCAATAAAAATACTTTTTATTTAAAAAAAAAAAAAAGGAACCTGGGAAGATACAGGCCACTCTGTGGTACTGTCCAGCGAAACTGTTGATTATATTTAGTATTTCATAATTTTTATAAAGTTGTATTAGCCCAAATGTTAAAATCAATCCATCTTCCTTCTTAGAAGGCGGCCATCTAAAGTTCTCTAGAAACCAAAAAGAAATGTTTTTATTCTGTTTCATTTCAAAACATCAAAATGGTGATCAAATCAACAGAATTAAGGGGACCAATATTATGAGATGTTCAAGTCTACTAAAGAAGCTTAGTGCATAATCATAGACAGTAGAGGTTTCAGCTCTACTAATAGCAGTTACGAGTTTGCCTAAAGAGAGCTGGTATAATAATTTATAAGGTTTTAAGGTAAAAATGGGAAGTGTTAATGAAATCATATCAACCAAGGCAGAGAAGTACATACCTGTGTTCTTTCCAAATGAGTAGTCACATAAACTTCACAAACAACTACAATTTTGGAACACCAAACTATTAAAAGGCAGCCAAAAGGTGAGTTAATATACTATGTACTTTTAAAATTAATATTTGGCTTTGGAGTGTTTTAAAATAATTTTTTAGATATGTATAACCAATATCTAAAAATACACTGGAAACATGATAATGAAGTTACAAGATATTCAGTGACAATGACTGGTTTTCTTCCTTCTTTTCATAGACAATTTATTCTTTTTCTTTCTTCCATTTTTAGAATAGATACTGTTTATATAAAGCAAAACACCCACCACATATATATGTATATATATGTAATTTTCACCCATTGATCCATTGGGGTATGTAACAGTGCATAGTTCCAACAGATTTCCATTATATGTGACACAGAATTCTGGAAAACAACACTGTCCAGAGCTCATTGGAAATACAAACAAATCAAACCTACTTACGTGAAATATGGGTTTGTTCTTAAATTTGAAAGCAGCATTTGTGGGGAAAATAATCAGGCTTCAAACAACTAAAAGTTGACTGTAATTTACTAAATTGTTAACTACAAGTGAATTGGAGGTTAAAAGTGACAGAGGCAGGAGAAAAAAAAATTAAATGTAACTTGATACCATACTGCTGAAACCAGAGTATTTTACTGAGAACAAATAGATATTCAGTGTTATGGGTTGATTTTATTCAAATACTAATGACCTGGTGCACAAAATTTGTGCACATTAAAAGGGGATTAATTAGAGGAAATAATTTAATATTGCTATTTGCCCTTTCTCTATAATAGAAGTGTCAGAGATGAAAGAAAATTAGTAAAATGTATATGAAAACCTTCCACCACAGGACCCAGAGTCAAGTCCCTGCCCACCCACATGCACCTCAAAATCGTGTGAGACCCAGACCCGGCCGGCCCCCTCATTGGGCTAGATCCAGACCCGGCCAGTCCCACCCTTGTCAAGCCCTGCCAGGCAGGGGGTGTAGTCTCAGATCCCCTGGCCTGGCGCCAGGATGGGGGGCACGGCCTGAGTTCCCCTGACCCAGCACTGGGGGTGCACCTTGAGGTCCCCCGTCAAGCCCCACTGGGCGGGAGACATGGCCTCAGGTTCCCTGGCCTGGCACTGGGGTGGGGGGTGTGGCCTGAGGTTCCCAGCCTGACACCAGGGCGGGGGTGCAGCCTGAGGTCCCCTGTCAAGCCCCACAGGGGTGGGAGAGAGCGTAGCCTCAGGTCCCTGCTGATTGCTTGTTAAGGCTCCTTATGGGAACTTGGCCTCAGCTGTGGGTGAAGCCATCTTTGTGATGGAGTGATGGTCAATTAGCATATTCCCTCTTTATTAGATAGGATGGGAGATAAAGATCTATGGCAACACAAACAAAAAATATGAATAAAAACTCACCTGGGATAAAATAGTCTAGAAACATATAACCATTTTTAAAAGATAAACTGGAATTTTCAGTACCACTCAGTATTGCTGTTGTACTATTTTGAGTATCATCTCAACATAGGGACAATGCAACTCAAATAAAATGTATAGAACCTGTGCGGGCATGGTTTAGAGACATAAAAAACAACAGTGATCTGAGGAGGACGAATACAATTGGGGATATATATGTAGGAGAAAGGTCTATAAAAATGAGTCCTTGAGAAAACAAAAATAATGTTGAACTGCCTTGGAAATTTCATTTTTAATGAGAAAATAGAAAAACAAAGGAATTGGGCTTCACTTATATGAGAGAGGATTTAGCAGAGATTTTATCTAAAGCGGCTTCTTCAGATAGTGTAGATGAAATGCCTAGAAGTTTCAGAAGGGGAAAGGAACTTAGCGCACCTCATGCAATTCTGGAGGCTGAAATTACATCACATAGGGAAGTCTTGAAAGCTGTCTCTCAAGATACCTGACATTACCTCTAATGAGTTTTCTGCTGTTCAAAGTCAGATTCTTTTGACAGAACTTGATCTATCAGCACACTCCAGTTTGAACTCAAATATAATCAGAATCTGCAAGATTGAGCTCTACAATCAAAATGTCGCTATATTAATTTAAAATGAGAAGAGCAATTGCTGAAGGGATAGGATGGTCTGGCTGGTACATTCTAAGCAGGCAAGGTGTATGGGGAGCCAAATTACACACCAGGATGCCAATGCATCAATTTATAATGAAAAAATATATAATGCTGGAGGGACTGGGGACTCATTCTCCACCCTGCCAAATCTCTCCCTGTAGGCTGACCATACTGGGAGCCAAATTAGAATCAGATGCCTGCTTCTTGAGCATGGAATCAGAACACCAGGAGCAGATGATGGTTTGGGAGTTAAAGGGAATAGACTCTTTGGACCATGAAGCCCTCTTTGTTTGGAAGTAGTTGGATACAAAGTACATCTTGCTTCCTCTGCTTTGGCCTCCACATTGGCCTGTCTTTCCAGCTTCCTCCTGACCCCATCCTTTATTATTTAGCTCTGTTAATATTATCAGTCAGGTTACAGTGGAGTCTTGCTGGCTTGGGAGCCATTTAGTCTCTTTGTGCTAATTTTGTTCCAATCTTTTCAGTAAGTGTTTATATTTTAGTTTAACTTGCAGAAGGTACTTTTATTTTTAAAATACTTCAACCCTGGTCAGCTGGCTCAGTTGGTTGGAGTATTATCCCATACATCAAAGGGTTGTGGGTTTGATTCCAAGTCAGAACATATACCTAGGTTGTGGGTTCGATCCCAGGTTGGGGTGCATACCAGAGACAACTGATCAATGTTTCTCTCTCAATGTCTCTCTCTCTCCTGCCCCTGATCTTCTATCTCTAAAAACATCAATAAACATATCCTCCAGTGAGGATAAATAAATAAATAAATAAATAAATAAATAAATAACATACAATACTTTAGTGAGTCGCTCAAGACCCCAACACTGATGACCTAGGACAACAGATAACAGAGACAATTACTTAAAGTTCTTTCCAATCCTATATTTTGTGGGGGGAAATGTTTCTAGTGCTATACTAATACACACAGATATCGGAATTTCCTTTCCAGAGAATAGGAAAGACAAAATGAAAACTTTATAGACTTAGAAGAGGGAGGCTTCCATGTAACTAAATCTTTCATGTTTTGTTTTGTGGTGTGTTGTTGTGTGTGTGTTTTCAGTTCTGAAAAGGGAAAAAATGATGGATGTTTGTATTCACTTCCAGGAAACTTGAATTTTGGCTCCCCAGGGGACTGAATGAAATACTTATGCAGATGTAATAGTTTGCTTCTTAGTAGTTTTTATAGATATTTTTATCGCTTTCTTCACATTACAGCCTCCAATTTGGAATGGGCTGTAAGAGGAAGAAATTTGCTCAGAAAAAAAAGAAAAAAGTGTTATGTGAAACCATTTACTTCCTGGAAGCTTTTGTGATAACAAATACTAGCAAGATGAGAAACCACTGGGGTAAATAAATCTTATTATCTATCTGTGTGTTATTGTTGAAAATACTAAATGCAAGCCATGTGTTTCAGGTGAAACTCCACTGGAAAGCTATCATAATAGAAAAAAAAGATAATGCAAAAGCAATACAAATGGCAGTGACTGAGAGTTATACAATAATTTATAGCCAGATATAGTGAGTTTAAGATTGACAGTAGATTTACCCTTGGGAAGGAAAAGGAGAGAACGGGATGGATGTTAATTTAAAGAAATCCAGAAACCTACCAAGATGTTGCCTAATGAGGTGATCTAATAAGAAGTATTACTTGGTGCTACATTTGCATAATGCCTTTTTTCCCCTGAAGAGATTGCTTTGAAAGAATAACAGAGAAAATGAAGTGAGGTAGAAAACAAAATAACCAAACACAAATATTGTCTCAATGTTTACAAATAATAAAAATAACTTCCCATCCTCAGATTCATTCTTTCTCCTGAGAGCCTGCCTGGATGTTCTCAGAATGTAAAATGACACTTAAATTAATTAATACTTTGGGATTTCGATTTCTTTATAACTGTGCCACTAAGGTACATAATATTCATCTCTATTTCTGAATCATGCAAAGCGGTGGTTGTGTGAGTCCTGCCCTGTTACTCAGCACCAGATGAACTCCCATAATCAGCTTTAATTGATACACAAACTGTTATGGTAAATACACCAGCCTTTAACTAGGTTGTTCAAAGAAGTCTATCTTTTGGCATTTATTCCGTTTACTTTGTACCTTTATTTTTTCTTTTATTGGGAGAACTTTCTCTTCCTGTAGGTACCTGGTTTCTGAGCAACTCTGCTTATGCAAAGAGGGAAAGTTTTAGATTGCTCTGAGGTGCCAGCACCCTCATGCCCCTCCCCGCCCCCAACAAACATGCACATTAACACAGAAGCGCTTATCTCCAGACTCCTGTGCTGCTGTCCTGCTTGTGGTTGTGATATACGCATTATAAATCTGTCTCTTGATGATGTTTGTGTCGATCCCAGGTCCCTTCTCTGCCCTGGGCCCTCCCCACCTCTCCCGGCTATATCGATGTACAATGCTCCAGTTAATGGAGCCCCAAACTCCTATAGTTTCAGTGTTTTCTCTCCCTTTGTCTCAAGCACCCAAATGTTCTTATTGCATATTTGATATCACTTTCTTTCTCTAACTCCTTTTTTCTAACATTCTTGCATTTTTACTTGAAGCCATATACAGGTGTCCCAAAAAGCTATATATACAATTTGAATGATTATAAAGTCACTGTTTATTAACATACAGTTCATTTTCAAAATTTAAAAGAATCTACAGAAATGAATCAATTTTTTTGGTCAATGCCTGTTTTCAAACTGATGACCTTCTGGTCCAGGCACTGCTGATAACTCGAAGCAAGGGAATTGCAAACATCAAGAATAATTTCTTCGGTATTTGTGTGCCCTCTATTTGTTGACTGTTGCTGGTCTTGTACCATAAACTTTTATTTTTTAAAATCCAGTGGTCCTTTAGGATACATTTTTTAAAATTATGTTTTTATTGATAATAGACAGGAAGGGAGAGGGGGAAAGAGATGGGCTGCCTCCTGCACGCCCCCTACAGGGGATTGAGCCTGGAGCCCCAGGCATGTGCCCTGACCAGGAATTGAACGGGTAACCTCTTGGTTCCTGAGTCAATGCTCAACCACTGAGCCACACCGGCAGGGCAGGATAAATTTTCTTTGTTCAAAGCTTGGCTTGGCTTCATCCATTATTTCAAATCAGTTATATCTGAAAAGGAGTTAAAACTAAGTGAGTTATCAGCTATTAAACTCTATATACATTTTTTTTGGGGGGACACCCTATATTTTGGTTATTTTTTAGTGTTGCCACTTTAATCTCAAACACAAGTATAGAGAATAGATGGAATTGTATATAACTTTTACCTTTGCTTAAAAAGCTTTTGATAGTTTTTTTAAAAAAAACCTTCAGTAGTAAGAAGCTAGTGTGGTGTGTGCTACTGCTGGGCTTCGGATAAAATTCTTCTGCTCTGACCTTCCAAATTCAGCCCTTTGCTCTGGTGACTGCTTCTTCATATGAGCACTTTCTGGTCTATAGCCTGTGACATGACATGACACTACCCTAATAAAAGGTTTGACTTCCATCTAAGTAACCACAACCCTTTGTCCTTTCCATCTATATCACTAAGTGGTCCATCCGCCTAACTTCTCAGGAGGTACGCTTAAATCTTGGCGCTCTTGTAGGCTTGCAAGAAAGGCCAGTCCTTTCTTAGAAAACTCAATACCAATTTTTAATTTATCTCCTAATAATACCCAGGTCATACATATGTTAATTAAATACACAAACCCCCAAATCCGATTTCTTTAATATAAATGCAATATCAGACACTTTTCCCAATAAAGAGCCTCCATTCCTCAAGGAACCCTGTGTCTTTTACAAACAACATCCCAGGTTCTGCATCTCCATCACTGTCCAGAGGATGACATCCCAGCCTCGTCAGGAATCATTTAGCCCTCGGATGGTTTGGCACAGTCCCTACACCTGCTCCCACATCGAGGGGCTGATTAACAGTGCATTGCAGCTCTTGGCAAGACAGAGCAGGAAATAAAATTAAGGTGTAAGGGTTAGGCAGGAAATGCAGATAAAATGACTTGGGAAATGTAGCTAAGCAAGATATAATTACCTAACTTATAATTAGCCCAGAACATCAGGCCTTCCATCCCTAAAGGCTTCTTTTTTTTTGCAAAGAGATAAGTGATGCCATCAAGAAGCAGATGGGACTTGTATGCATGTAGGTGAGTAATGGACACTTCTTACCTCAAGAATAGCCTGCTCAGAATTTGGTTATAGGATTTGCTATTGACGATAAATCGTTAGCTTAATAGCTCATTATTTCTATGCCTTCCATTGCTTTGGGCTAGTGCAATTATTGCATTTTTTTAAAATGTTCTGGAAAAGTTTAGTAACATCTCTATAAGCCTCTTGGCTTCTCTCGTCTTATCACCTAAAACTACCTAGTAAATTAATACAACCAAGAAAAGCCAACAAATTCGATCAATTTGAATATGATGGCAACAATTGGTGGTATGTGTGTGTGTGTATATATATATATTTATTTTATTCCTTTAAAATGCTGTGATACATGTGGGTTTCTAG
This sequence comes from Cnephaeus nilssonii, assembly GCF_951640355.1. Lineage (NCBI taxonomy): Eukaryota > Metazoa > Chordata > Mammalia > Chiroptera > Vespertilionidae > Cnephaeus > Cnephaeus nilssonii. The sequence goes on along the minus strand of NC_137083.1, from coordinate 48,147,070 downwards.
AAAAGAGAAGATTACTCAGGTCTAGAGTGAGATATTTGGCCCATTGAGTGCTCCTGCTTCAATGGTGGCTCTTTAAGTAGCCCTGTCATCACAAGGTTGTTTAAAAGAAAACGAAGAGTCTGGCTAGTTAGAGCTCAGTGGTTGAGCACTGATCTATGAACCAGAAGGTCACAGTTCCATTCTTGGTCAGGGAACATACCTGGGTTTAAGGCTTCATCCCCAGTGTGGGGACTGCAGAGGAAGCCAATCAATGATTTTCTCTCATCACTGATATTTCTATTTCTCTCTCCATCTCCCTTACTCTCTGAAATAAATATAAATATATTTTAAAAAATAAAGACAATAAAAAGCAAAGTAAAATAAAGTCCTGTTGGTTCAAGGAATGTACTGTGGAGAGAAGGTGACCTGATACTAGAAGGGTTCTGGTTTCTGTTTATATAATAGACAAAGTTAAATGTGATGGAAGGTCTAATTTGCTCTTTCCCTCCATCTATAATGTATAGGCATCTTGGGATGTTAAAAGTAACCTGGCCAAGACTATGCTGCTTGTAGGAAATGGGTTTCAATTGTATTTCCCTCGTGGAGTGGTACCCAGGAATTATTAGGCTGTATATTGTTTGCAATTATAATCACAAAAGCAGTTTAGCTTTTAAAACCCTTTATTTGTAAATATGGACATGTTTACTTACCCATTTATCTATGCTGCAACTTATTATTTGTACCAATATTTCCTGAATATTGACTCTGTGTAAGTCACTTTGCTAAGTTCTGTGAAGAATAAAAATAAAGTCCAGTTTTCTGTGTACTAAAATCTGTTTAAGCACTAAAATACTAGCAGAGTATTAAACTAATACAAATTTTCCATTTTATATGAGGTGAAAATGCAGAGTAGTGAAATAATTGAAAACAATGGTTCTTATCCTATCCTATATAATAAAAGGCTAATATGCAAATTGTCTCCTCAGGAGTTTGACTGGGAGTTCAACTGCTTGCTATGATGTGCACTGACCACCCGGGGGTGACACAGAATGAAGGAAGGCCCTGGCCGCAGCTGGGGGAAGGAAGGGCCTGATCAGCCCTGATTGCTGGCCAGGCCTAGGGACCCTACCCATGCACAAATTTTGTGCACTGGACCTCTAGTAATATAATAAAGAGGTAATATGCAAATTGACCATCACTCCAACACACAAGATGGCCGCCCCCATGTGGACACAAGATGGTCGGCAGGGCAGGGCAGTTGTGGGCGATCAGGCCTGCAAGGGAGGGCAGTTTGGGGGGACCAGGCCTACGGGAGAGGGCAGTTAGGGGTGACCAGGCTGGCAAGGGAGGGAAGTTAGGGGTGACTGGGCCAGCATGGGAGGGCAGTTGGGGGCAATCGGGCAGGCAGGGAAGCAATTAGGCGTCCATCTGGCTGGCAGGGGAGTGGTTAGGGGGTGATCAGGCTGGCAGGCAGGTGAGCGGTTGGGAGCCAGCAGTCCTGGATTGTGAGAGGGATGTCCGACTGCCCATTTACAGTCAGACATACCTCAAAGGGTCCCAGATTGGAGAGGGTGCAGGCTGGGCTGAGGGACACACTCCCTGTGCAAGAATTTTGTGCACTGGGCCTCTATTATAATCATATATACGAATATATATTATACACACACACACACACACACACACACACACACATACATACATACATATAATTTATAGGGATATAATTTTAGAAGTAGTAAACATGATTTCCCATAATGACTTCTTTAATGGGAACAAGCAAAATGCCTTAATGCTTATAAATGACTTGGAAGATGTCTGTTTGTAAACCAATCAGTTAGGGTAGTTATTCATTTTTGGAATACAAGGGGGAAACAAAAACAAAAACCTTGTGAGTTAGATTGGGGCTTCCTAGCCTTGTTTTGATCAAGAATGTTAGCTCCATAAGAAAAGTGTCCCAGCATTTAGAACTGTGCCTGGCACATGAGAATAAACATTATTATAATAACCATTAGGATGATTGAAAATTGAACACAGAAGACACGTGAGCATCCCTATGCAGGGATGTGATATAACTTTTCCTTTCAAAATAAACTGTCTCCTAGATTTTAGGAGGTTTTATTTCATTTTATAATATAAGTAGTTTCATTTTAATCATTGCCATTATAAAACCCTATTTATCTTTAAGTGAGTTTTACCAAGTAAGAGCCTTACATTTCTCTTAAATGCATTTCTGGCCAAGAAGCATTACTAAATGATTTGAGGACATCCGTTGGAATGGAGAAGAAAATGTTATATTTGGGTATTTGTCTGTGATAGTAGAGATAGAACAGGGAGAGGATAAAACAAAAAGAATTGTCTTTCAGGGGGAGAAGAGGATGAGAAATGTTTTTCCTTTCACCCCAGAATAACATTCCACCTGCTTCTTAACCTGCCACTGGGTCTGCAAACTCACATAATGTGAAAAATCTGTCTCAGGAATGTATAGTCTTGCTATTCTTGCATCCGTTTGGTTTTTCTACCACAATTGTAAGATTTACCATCAGAATCCAGATTCTCCTTCAAGATAATGCTGTGCTTCAGCTAGATCAGTGGTTCTCAACCTTTCTAATGCCGTGACCATTTAATACAGTTCCTCATGTTGTGGTGACCCCCAACCATAAAATTATTTTCGTTGCTACTTCATAACTGTAATTTTGCTTCTGTTAATGAATCGTAATGTAAATTTCTGTGTTTTCCGATGGTCTTAGGCAACCCTGCTAGCGATTCTCAACCTGTGGGTCGCAACCCACAGGTTGAGAACCGCTGCAATCTTGAAGCCCAATTTTGTTTAAGTATAATATTCATAGAGATATGTGTAAAAATCATAGTCACAAAGCATCAGTACTTTTCACAAAGTAAATACACCCAGGTAACCAGGACCCAGACCAAGAAATAAAATATTGCCATGCCCCAGCAGATCCCTGACAACCCCCAGAATCTGCTTTCCCCAGGGAGAACACTGTCCTGACTTCTGAAACCACAGATGTGTTTTTCTGGTTTTGAACTCCATATAAGAGAACAATATGTACTTTTTTCTGTCTGGCTTCCTTTGCCCAATATTGAATTTGGGCGATTCATCTGTGTTGACGATATTCTCATTTCTCATTCCTGTGTATGTGAGTGGACTACAGCTGGGTTTCTGTTTTACTGTCGATGGACATTTGGGTTGTTTCCAACTTGGAGATGATCCACATAGCACTGCCATGAACAATGTGTGTATGTCTTCTGGTGAGTACATACATATATACACTCCGTGAGAGAGATGTCTAGATTCTAGATTTTGACATGTGTGTGTGTTCAGCTTTTACTAGGGCTGCAGGTTTTTCAAAGTAATTCTACCAGCAAATATATGAGAGTTCCCATGACTTTGTATCCTTGCCAATATTTGTAAGTGTGTCTGTGTCATTTTAGCCATTCTCCTGGGTACGTAGTGATACCAGCCAGCTCTTTCAAAAAACAAACAAAAACATTTTTCTTAAAATAACTAATTCGTGTTAACTTTATGAAACAAAGGATGAAACTCAGATAAACAAAGGAGAGACATTAATTAAGTTTAGCAAAGCAAACAGAGATGAGATATTAAAAATCACCTGCAGTTCACCACCCAGAGATAACTACTAATAACATCTCCAGTGTTACTCTTAGACTTGTTCTGTATTTATGCTTTATAATACAGAAAACAAGGTTATACTTAGCTTTGTGTTACTTAATTTAACAAAAATGCAGTGAAAAACTTTCAGTATAGATAAATATATTTCTGCAACATTAATTTTTTTGTTTGTTTTTTTGTTTGTTAATCTTCATCCAAGGACATTTTTCCATTAATTTTTAGAGAGAGTGGAAGTGATGGTGAGACACAGAGAGAGAAAGATGGATGTGAGAGAGACACATCTTTCACATTGAAATCATCACTTTTAAAGCATTTAAACCAGCATTCACAAGTATCTTGAGATGGAGCATGTTCACCATCAGTTTCTCAAAGTATTCAGCAGCACTTTTCTTCAAAATAAAGTAATAAATTAAAAGTTCCCCCAAATGCTCTTTTCTTGGCATGAAATTCGACATTTTTAAGCATAAAAATATCTATGATGTTAACACCTTCCGCAAATTTGACATAAGAAGTTTTGAAGCTTGCTGTCAATACAACAAAATAGCATACATATCAAATCGCATATATATCAACATATGTGTAACTCTATTGAAAAAAATCCGCATTATTAACCGGTACACCTAGTATTGGTTGCCTTCCACACACACCCCTACCAGGGCCGGGGATGGAGCCTACAACCCAGGTACATACCGTTGGCCAGAATTGAATTTGCAACTCTTCAGTCCACAAGCTGATGCTTTAATCACTGAGCAAAACTGGCTAGGGCTGTAAATTAAATTTTAATGTCCATTAGTGTTAAAATTAACATATTGTGACCATATCTTTGCATAGGTCCCTCATTCATTACTTTTTTAAAATAAAATCCTAACATGGAATTACTGAGTCAAAGCTATGTCCTTTGTTCAGGTTTTTGAAGGATGTTGGTCCAATACTATTGTACTCCACCCTGCCATATGCTGTCAGCCTCCTGCATCTTTGCCCATGCTGGCTGTGAGAATCCTTATTTAGGTCAGTGTGACACTATTTTATTGGTAGGCTTTACTGTTCAGGAAGCAATGACTGCAATTTAATTTGCACTCAGCTTGTCTAACTGGAGAGTGTATCTGGGGGTCTGGGCACATCTCCATCTTTTTGCTTCCTGTTAGCATCACCATTGAACATTTCTGGGATTCACCTATTGGGCTCATTCATTCTTCTCTTAGACCAGTCTCACTTCAGAGTTTGGACTCTGCCCCCAAGACTTCCTTAAAGCCACAAGCTAGACTATGTTCTCCCCTCTAAGTCTATCTCCTTTTCTAACATACATCAGCTCTTCAGGAAGCAGCAGTAATGGCAGGTAACCTAGGATCTTGTTTATTACACTCTTCCAGAGAGCTGGGAGTTTGATTATCCCTGGATGCCGTCTTTTAGAGGTGGCATTAATCTTTTCTTATCGCTCTTTCTCCATTGGGAGTTCTTTTGTTATGAATAGCTTCTGACTAAAGTGAATGGAGTAACCTGTAAAATCTATGGGATGGCATGTTACTCCATATAGAAAGATATGAAACAGTAATTATGAATCTTCTGGGGTTTATTTTCCCCTGCGTTCTTGGGTCCATGTGGCCCAAACGCCTCCTCCCACCTGAATACACGGTAACAGCGATAAAGAGGAGGCTTGAGGCCCAGGTCCCAGTGCACAAGGTGTGTGAGTGCCCCTTGATGGTTTCCTGTGTGTCTGGAGCAAATGTCCCAGCCACAAGTCAATGATAGTAAGGGAACCAGGGCGAGGTGGGCACAGACATCTCACCTGACCTCCCGAGCAAGGCCGCAGTTCTTAGAACAACTGCTGAGAAAATGGTCCCTAAGCTATAACTACAGGCTCAGAAGCTCCATTTTTCAAGCTGTATCTCATGAAAAGTGAATGTCCAGTGATGTTCACTGGAGAAAAAATTACTGTGTTGATTTACCTTATGCCTTCTAATAAGCCTTTGAAATTCCTAAAGGTAGGATGCTATATAGAATGTTTCCCAAATAGTTTACATAGAATAGCTAATAGGAATGTGTAGAACACTCGTGTTCATTGCATGACATGGTGTGTGAAGCTCAAGTCTGAAGATGTTTTGTGGGCTTCTCAAGTACTCCATCCTCAAGGCCAATGCTCTCCTCATTAATTAGACCAAGTCTCCGCTGAAGGGAAGGCCAATTTGAATGGGATGGCCCCGAAGTACATGGGGCAGTGTGAGCTTGTACCAGGAGATGGACTATACCTATTTATAGAACTGTCTGTTCAGTCTTCCCCTCATTAGCTATTGCAGATGTTGTTGTTGTTTTTTAAAGGGGGCTGCTTTTTCCCCAAATTAAAGGAAGCCCTTTGCGATTGTGTCTCCCTTTTGTAGAGAATTCTTTAGAGAATCAAATATCAGGCTGAAGCAAATAAATGCTGGTTTCTACACTCAAGAGATGTTTCCCTTTAAAGACATACTTTAAAGTGTCAGAATTAAATCATTGCAGTGAATCCTGAGCTTTAAGTTGGGCTAAATTCCTAGGCAAGGTGATGTAAATTGAAATTATATGTCAAATCAGAATTTTTTTTTTTCCATAGGAAAACTTGTATTGTAGAGAGATACAGTCCTGACCCTGTTCCTGATACCTCAAAGTTAATAGGAATTGCCATAAATGCTCAACTAATCAAATATAAACAACACACATGTACCCTGCTAAACTTTCTAAATTTGAATTATTTATATAGGATGGTAAACAGTTACAGAAAATGATATTTAACATGATTCAGTATCAGAGGCTTTTATATAAAAGTCTTAGCTTCCTTATAATTTCTAGTCTTCCCCCACCCCCCTTTTTAAGGTGATTATATGGCAAAGCAATTAGCATAGCAGGGAATAACTTTTAGAAGATTCATGGAATTCAGAAAGTGTTTCTTGGGAAAATTTGAACTGACTTCTCAGCAGGCACTTTGGAGAGATTTAAAGCTATTAAATGACTTTTTGAGAAAATTAGCCATGGAGCTGCCTTTCTAAAAAATGTTATATTTATTTCCATGATAAAATACAGGTATGACACATATCATATTTTTAGGTGATCTTCAGACTTCAAAACATCACCTTCCTGGGGGGATCTTCTTTCATGGGGGGATCTTCCACAGGCTATGGTACATCTACAGTGGAACCTGCTGTTTTTAAGGGTAACACCATGGCTGCAATTCACAAGGCCATTCTTATTGCATTGATTTTTTAAATGTATGTATGTATGTATGTATGTATTTATTTATTTATTTTCTTTATTGATTAAGATATTACATATGCGTCATTGTCCTCCCCCCATTGCTCCCCCCCACCCCCGACTCATGCCCTCACCCCCCTAATGTCTGTATCCATTGGTTATGCTTACATGCATGCATACAAGTCCTTTGGTTGATCTCTCCCCCTTCCTCCACCCTCCCTTGCCTTCCCTCGGAGGTTTTGAAAAATATTTTTTGACTCTTGACAATGTTGCTGCTTCTGTTTCAAAAAAAAATCTCATAACTTTGGTTAGAATGCAGCTGCATTCAAAGCTACCCAAAGCCCAGTTTGATCCTGAGTTCACAGAATCAAAAGTATTTCCATTTCAGCATACGTTCTGCACTTGGCTTATAACAATGGACAGGAACCATCATAGAGGCAGCATTTAATTTTTCTCTTATCATGGGAAAACATAATAGGAAGAAGATTCCTATTGCAGACTAGAGTCCATGGATTTCATTCTCCTGCCCATTTGCCAATAACCAGCAATGTTACCAAACAAAGCAAGTGGCATAAGTCTACAGTTTCTGTTATTCCATAAATTCCACGTGAGGTATGACCTGTACAGCCAAATGACTGCTCTGCTACAGTTCCGCCATTAAGATTGTCTTTCTGGAAGGAAAGAGGAAAGTTTTGGGAGGGTGGGAGCTAATTGAAGGTAATTACTATGTAACTGAGTATCACTCAGGTTCTGATTGCTGCACTATCTATTACATATGCTATCTTATTTAATCTTTGCAACATCCTTGTTCCCATTTTTCAGCCCAGTGAAAAATGAGGGTCTAAGAAGTGAAGTAATTACCCATGGAGAGGGCAGATCAGCAGTTTGGATTACCTTGTAATGAAACTAAAGCTCATCCTCTTTAGTATAGTATATGCTGCCTCCTAACTATACAAGAAAAAAATAATCTCATTATTCTACAACTCCTTGCAGAAACTACTGTTACGTCTTCTCCCCTCCCTCGGCTGCCTGTGTTATGTAGGTCCTGTTGAATCTAAATTAAATGCCTGCTTATGATGACTGCAGCCCTAGGGAGGCATGAACCTTGGTTCCAGACCAAGTGGGAAGAATGACCAAGACTGGATTCAGGGGTAATACATTCCCAGAGGCAGACTAATTGAAATGAAGCTATGTGTTCCATTCATAATACAAGTGTAAATGAATCATTGGGGGGAAAATAGAGGAAATTGAAGAGATAGGAATCAAGAGAGGCCTGCATTTCTTTATGACTGTCAAGTAAAAATGTAATTTGCAATATATGTGAAGTGATACAATAATCAGTTGAAGCTTTTAAAAAATCCAAATGTAATGAAATAAAATAATATACATGCCAAAATATACCTAGATACTGTTAAATGTGAACGATGGATCATTAATAACACTGGCTGTTTGGGAGAAGCTTAATAAACAAGAGATACATTGCCGCTCTGACGATTTACGTTTATTATTATTTTTTTAATCCTGAAGGAAATTTTGAACAGTGGAAAGCCTAGGCAGAAAGGAAATGAATAATGCATCTGAATAATTGGGCTAGCCTGAGAAGCTTAGCCTCACTCCCATTGTGGGCAAATAATATGGAAGAAAAGATTTTGGTGGAAAGTTGTAGATGCTATTTAAATGCAGGAAAAATTTATTGAAAACATATCCAGTAATATCTGAATACCAAATGAAAGACTTTATAGTTTCATTTCTCCTTAGAGATTTTTTTTCTAGTTGTCGTTGTGTTGTTTGGGAGAAAATTGCAGTTTAATATTTACAAACCACTTCATTTGCAAACTGCTATTACTATAGTTTCTGCCTGTGAAAATGGTTAAAGCTGCAGGCAATGAAAAGACATGGTATTAAAGTTTTTCCCTATAAAAAAGCTCTCATTTTATTGTAAAAACATGAGCAGTATAACAATACAATATTATTTAGAGAAAGGTATTCATATAAGTAGTATTTCAATGCACTGTGTTGAGTTTTTGAGATATTTCATAGCAGAAGCTCTGAGAAAACATATTTTACATAGTTGTTTAAATACAATAGTGTTCAAGTAATTATCTACATCATAAGATCCAAAGAACTTTGCATTGGAGCTTATAGATAAAATTCATTCCTCATCACAATATAAAATATAGGTTGTCACTTTTTTTCTCCTCAAATAAGCTGAGGTTAGATTTTCCCTATTTGGACTTGAGATTCTCCAATTGATACTTGAAAAAGTCCTTGGAGCATCCAATCTGTTCTTTGAAGATTTTTCTGATTTTTAGTGTGTCTTATTAAAATCATGCACCATCAGTTGTTTTCTCCTTTCCTATCAGCTATTTATCTTAGATCTTTCACTTTAAGAAATTATTCCTAATTTCTTAAGTATATTAGTCACCTAGGACTGCCACAATGATTACCAAAAACTTGGTGACTTAAAACAACAGAAATGTATTATCTCAGTTCTCAATGCCAAAAGTTCGAATTTAAGGTGTCAAGTTCCCTCCAAAGGCTCTTGGAGAGAATCCTTCCTGCCTCTTCCAGCTTCTGGTGGTTCCAGGTGTTCCTTGGCTTGTGGCCGCATCACTCCAATTTTTGTCTGTCTCCATCTTCACATGGCCTTCTCCTCCGTTTCCCTGTGTGTCTCAAATCTCTTTTCTCTTACAAGAACATCAGTCACAGGATGGATTTATTTTGAGATCCTTTAAGTTAGTTACACCTACTGGGATCTTATCTCCAAATAAGTTCACATTCATGGGCAGGGGTGAGGATTTAAAGGGGCACAATTGAATCCATAACAAAGGATTAGGAACAGACTTTGAGGTTAGGCAAAACCGGATTAGAAGCATGACTGTCACTTGCATGGAAAAAGTATCATCATGTCCATAATTCCTCAGAGCTTCGGTGTCCTCCTCTGTAAATCATGGGCGATGTGTGAGATAATCCATACTGTGCTGTGAGATAATAGGTATAAAGTAGTTAGCCCTTTGCCTTGTTAATAAATGGTAGTTATTGTTGTTTTAAGTTATACTGGCTTCAGTTTCCATGGAGTTCCTCTTTTCATACAATAGAAATTACAAAGGAGAAAGGGAAGTTACGTGTATCATGTCTATATTGAAACTCATATATATGATGACTAATTTTGCCCAGACAGAAGGATATGTTGTAAGGATCAACTGGAAATAATGTATGGGAAGTGCTGAGCACTAGGATTTAGTGTTAGCTACAATTATCTGCATTTCACTGAAACCTGCTAGTTTTACCGGGACCATGGCAGCACAACTTCCTTTTCAAACCTCAGAATCCTTTAGGGCATTTGATGCAATTAATAAATGTATAGATATAATTGTGTGTCTCCAAATAAGTCATAAGTATTGCAAACATTGATAACTAATCGCAGTTTTATTCACCAACTGATGGTTCCTAACTTGCCCTGAATCCTGTTATTTTTTTTTTACACATACCTACCCAGGATTGCTATAGGAATCTCCAGTTAAGTTCATAAAAACTCAGCCCTCCGAAAGTCTATAGTGCCTTCTAGCTATCTTCTACCTATGCTTTATACCCAACTGTGGTCTCAACTGGCTTTGAAAAGGGTCTGAAGATGTAGTTTCTCTAGAAAATCTGTTTAGATTTCTCTCCCCAAATACTAACTGTACTAGGATCAGTTTACTAATCATTGAATGTTGTTCTTTCCTAGTGGCTATCCTCTATGTTATTGGTTTCTTTAATGGCATGAATCAGATGTTGGCTGTATCTGAGTTGACTTTGCTATATTAATAATGTCTTTAAAATCCTCAGCTTTGAGCCCTGGCCAGATAGTTCAGTTGCTTAGAGTGTCATCCTGATACACAAAGATTGTGGGTTTGATCCCAGGTCAGGGCACATACTAGAAGCAACCATTGAATACATACGTAAGTGGAACAACAAATTGATTGTTTCTCTCTCTCTCTCTCTCTCTCTCTCTCTCTCTCTCTCTCTAATAAAATCAAGATAATATCCTCAGCTTTGTTAAGTGTCTTGAGAGACTACAGAATGAATACTTCTAACTTGTAGGTAAAGGCTCTGCCTCCTTTATTGAGGACAGGATCCAGCAAGATGACAGGCTAAGAGCACAGGGAATCATGTGCCTGTGGGCAGTATGGCTAACGATATTCTCCCTTCCTTCTCATATATACGTTATCATTTACATTTTAATTTTTTAATGTCTTTAGGACCATGAAAGCATATTTAGGTAAATGTGCTAATTAGATCTTTGTAAACAACCGTATGGTATTTTGGTTTATGAAATTTAAAGAGCAATTAAAAACACATCTAGTTTACTTCTTATGAGTGGGGGTGGGGATGGAGTCAATAAATCCTCAAAGCATCAGTGGATCTGAAGGAAGAGCTACATTAGAGATGTGCTTAACAATCTCACAGGGGACGCTTAAGGAAGTCTGAGACTTTTCTTCAGAAAATCATGAGGCCAAGGAATGCTACACCTCGAGCTTGCCATCATTAAATGAAAATGTTTGAAAATCACATTTCAAACCTCTTTTCAACTAGTATACTTACCTTAGAGGAATTTTCAAAAGAACTTTGTGGTCTGTCTGTTTTTAATGAGAGTGTGTCATCCCTCCTCTGGTGACTTATCCGTTTTTCTCAGTTCCTCTGTGCAGAGCAGGGTGATGTATGAGTGGAATAACTTGAGCTGACGTTGTACAGTGTGATCCATTATCTGAAAGATTTAAGGAAAGGGCTTTCTGAAAAACATAATTAAGGAAACAAATGTTTTTAGAAATATAATAAAGAATTTTTACGGTTTCAGGTCAGGAACATCCATTTTTATAATATTACATACACTGAGGAAATGGTGTGCCAATCATCCAAACAACACTTGTATTTTGATTTTTCTTGGTTTTGCTTTCCCCACAGAGAAACTAATAAGCAATCATAAACAGAGAATAAAGGGATGGAAACTGCCTGAAGTTGGCTTAGAAGTTCCTTCTTAGGAGGCATTGATTGAGAAATAGATTAAAAAACTAGTTTAAAAGTGGACTCAGAAAAAATGGACAGCGTTTTCCATAAATATGATTGTGTTGTATAGGTGCATTTATTTCCTCTCCAATTGCTCATTGTCGGAAGGCCTAGTCTCCTGACCGTTTTGGCCCCTGCTTCTTAGTCTGGGTCTGCCTCATAAGTACCCCCTGGTAGGACCCATTCTGGGAACTACAGAACTCTAGGGTCCTTTTTATTTTTTTTATTTTTTCAAACAAATGCCCTTATACCTTGCTTTGGAATAATATTACTTCTTTAATGTTTACCTTGTTTAGTTGAAACATCTTTAGTTTCTAGGCCAGGATCATCATATATCAAACCAGGGTTGCAAAAATACCTGAATTCATTCAACCAAAAAAGTCTGAAAGATGTTCTTAGCTGTGCTAATTCAAATTGGTTGGCTCTGAATGTGCTTGTTTTGTTTTGTTTTAATTCCACTGGGTACAGATTCTAAATTTAATGCATTCTTTCCTTGTTAACCCATGATCTGTCACATGTGTCCTCACTCAGATCCCCACTTCAGTTGCTTATGATCAGCCATATAGCAATGAGTAATATGGATATTGTACTAGACATACACAGAATAGATAAAAATCTGCATATCAAGTTCAGGTGGCCACCTGCAGCATGTATATGAGGAAATCGTGGATGTGACCATCCTTGAGTTCAGGACCCTGCAGAACTCCATTTCTATGTTTATTCCTTAAAAGCAGGTGAGCTCTTTGCATGTTTATATTATAACTATAGTGTTTCTACAGGGCGTGGTTATAATATCCTGGGACTATCTTCTGTGGTTTGGTGGTCATGGTTTTAATCAAGAATATTAAGACATATCAGGAATGGCATTGAAAAATTTCAAACACCAGAATGTCATGGGCACTGACCATTTATAATGGACACTAGCCAAGTGCTAAAGTAACATCCTGGGACCATCCCCCCAGCTAAATCTGAGACATGGAGACACTTGGGGTGGTATTTTGGGGAGAGCCTAGTACAGTTGCTATAGGGCATATGGGGACTAGATTCAGAGATCTTCAGCAATAGCCATTTACCAATTTTACCAAAGTATTTCTATATTTTAATAACTGTTAGGGCCAAACCAGGATGCATTCACTAAATATCAGCCAAAGATCATGTAAATCAAAGTAAATAGACACCTAAAGAAGTCACTCTGAGAAAGTAAAGTCCTTCCATTGTTATTGACATTGTATTTCCCCCCATCCACCCCACTCCATTATATATACTAGGGGCCTGGTGCACCGATTAGTGTACCGGTGGGGTCCAGCGGCGTGGCCTGCGCCCTCTCGTAATCCAGAATCCCTCAGGGGATATCAGACTGCTGGTTTTGGCCCAATCCCCGCAGGCCAGGCCAAGGAACCCCACTGGTGCATGAATCCATGCAGCAGGCTTCTAGTATGCATATAAGATCTTTGGTTAACCCTTTGCACTCGCTTGCTTTTTTCTCGATTCCTTTATTCTACTCGGGATTTAATTTTTTAAATACCCCAGATTTTACAAAGCACGGCAGTAGAATAAAAAACTGGAGTTTCTTTTCATACAAACTTATTTATTTGGATTTTTTTATATTTCAAATTATTGATACATTCAAAGAGCATAAAAAGAGCTGCTACCGATGCTAACCGTGTTGAGTCACACTCGACATCCGAGTGCAAAAGGTTAATCTCTTCCCGCCCTCCCCCCTCCCACCTTTCCTCTGCGATTCATCAGTCTGTTCCATGTTTCCATGCCTATGCGTTGAGCATCTGCCCCCTGATGGTCAGTGCACATCATAGCTACTGGTCAAATGGTCAAATGCCATTAGGCTTTTATATATATAGATTTTTATATATCTACACTAATATAAGAGAAAGATGCAAATTGACTGTACCTTCGTGACACCCACCAGCCAATCAGGAGTGAGTATGCAAATTAAGCCAACAGAGATGGCGGGTTAATTTGCATATGCAGTCACTGAGCATCCAGGGGCAGGGCTGGACATATGTGTCATTGCCATGGCACTGCCCCAGCAGCTCCGGGCCTCTGGGCAGAATGGGAAGGCAGAAAGGTGGGCACCAGAGCTAAGGCAGAAAGGCAGCTCCGGGCCGGAGCAAAGGTGGTACCGGCAGCCAGGGGACAGAAGGCCCATTCTTGCACAAATCTTCGTGTATCAGGCCTCTAGTCCTATCTAATAAAAGAGTAATATGCAAATTAACCATCACTCCGCTATACCCACGAGCCACGCCCACCAGCCATGCCCACCAGCCAATCAGAGTAAGTATGCAAATTATCCCCAACCAAGATGGCTGCGGCCACAGAGAACAGGAGGGAGGCTTGGGTTTCCCTGGCAACGGAGGAAGCCAAGCTTTCCACACACCCTGGCGGGCCCAGGCCTCCACTCAAGGGTACAAAGTTTCAATTATAGAAGGTAAATAAATTCCAACAGAAATGGCAGCAGCCATGGAGCTGGAAAGAGCAGGAGGCTAGGGTTGCCCCGGGCGATGGAGGAAGCCAAGCTTCTGCATCCCTGGCTGGCCTAGGCCTCCACTCCAGGCTACAAAGTTTCAATTATAGAAGGTAAATAAATTCCAACAGAAATGGCTGCTGCCATGGAGCAAGCAGGAGGCTTGCTCTGCTCCAGGCTACAAAGTTTCAATTGTAGAAGATAAATAAATCCCAGATACTTGGGCTTCCGCTTGGGTTCCCAGGGGGCATGGCTGGCCTGCAAACCACCACAGGCCCCTCGCCCAGGCCGCCCCATGCCCCAGGGGAACTCCCACCCTGATCCAGGACACCCTTCAGGGCAAACCAGCTGGCCCCCACCCATGCACCAGGCCTCTATCCTATCTAATAAAAGAGTAATATGCAGATTGACCATCACTCCAACACACAAGATGGCTGCCCCCATGTGGTCAAAGATCCTGCCCCCATGTGGACACAAGATGGCCACCACAAGATGGCCAGCAGGAGAAGGCAGTTGGGAGGGACCAGGCCTGCAAGGGAGGGCAGTTGTGGGCGATCAGGCAAGCATGGGAGGGCAGTTGGGAGGCACTAGGCCTGCAAGGGAGGGCAGTTGAGAGGGATCAGGCCTGCAAGGGAGTGCAGTTGGGGGCGATCAACCCTGCAGGGGAGGGCAGTTAGGGATGACCAGGCTGTCAGAGGAGGAAAGTTGGGGGCAAACAGGCTGGCAGGGGAGCAGTTAGACATCAATCAGGGAGTGGTTAGGGGGTGATCAGGCTGGCAGGCAGAAGCGGTTAGGGGCAATCAGCAAGGCAGACAGGTGAGCAGTTGGGAGCCAGCAGTCCTGGATTGTGAGAGGGATGTCCGACTGCCCATTTAGGCCCGATCCCACCGGGATCGGGTCTAAACGGGCAGTCGGACATCCCTCAAGTGGTCTCAGATTGGAGAGGGTGCAGGCTGGGCTGAGGGACAGCCCTCCCCCATGCATGAATTTCATGCACCAGGCCTCTAGTATATATATAAAATCTATGATATATAATATACACAAAATATGTAATAGCATAAAGGCATATTAGAAGTATTCTTGTACCCAGTTGAGGATTTTATTTGAATAAAATAAGCATACTCAGAAGGCTGGAGTACAATTAACATTTTATATCTACATATATATAATTTTATGTTATTATATATTTTATACATTATGCTATTATATTATATGCATATGCAGGGTGTCCCAAAAGATGTATACATACATTAACAGCTGATAGCTCAATTTTGAAAATGAAATATATTTTAATAAACACTGCCTTTATAATATTCATTTTGGGGGACACCCTATATATGGAGAGAGAAATTACAGCATTGGAATATCATATCGGTATTTTATATCCTTGTTTGGAATTGCCTTCCAAATCTCCTTTTACACCACATAAGAAACTTAATGTCAGGTATTCATAATCATTCCTCACATCTATAAAAGGGCAAGTTTTATGTGTATGTGATGAGAAACTAAAGGACACATTTTTTACTGTCATCAGTTGTTTATATTTGTTTCATTTGGTTCTTTTATATGAATTGATTGGATTTAGAAGCTCATTACAAACACTATGAAATGGTCAAGACTAAAGAAGCTTTTCTTAAATCTCTAAACTGCTTAGAGCTTGTGGTTGTGACCAAGTGATACCCTCTTTTAGCACCTGAAGAATGCCACTCTTCCGTACCATTGTACAGACACTCATTGGGCTACATTTGTGCTGTGGGGAGCAAGGCCCCCCATATATGAACCCTAAAAACCTAAAGACGTATGAGAACCTCCCGATATTTGTTATCCCCAGTACCAGATGGGGTTTGGACCAGAATAAATTATACTTTTCTTCCCAGACATCTTCATTGTAGAACTTTCCAGGGTGGTAAACTTCTCGAGTTTATCTCCTATTCTGAGTGTTACATCCAGTCTCTGGTATGTAGATGTGATTTAATAAATGTTCTCTGAGTTGATATAATTTTCTTCATGAACATTATCACCTGATGATTTCTCAGCAGAAAGTTATTCTTATACCTGCTTTGGGGGAGAAAAGTGGGATACTGAAAGACAGTAATGAAAAAGAACTGTTGGAGAAAAGCAGAAAATATTAAAATAATTAATGAAAGCAAAGGTTATTAGAAAGTATAAAAATTTAATATAATGTAGATCAGGGTGTTGTAAGTGGAGAAAGACCTGTACCATAATTGGAATAAGGAAAATGGAATTTTTTTTTAATCTTGTAGTCATTACTCTAATATATAAACTGCTAAAAAAATAATGTATATCAAAGCAATGTAATAAAGGATTACAGTGAGGAATTTTATGAGATTAAGCTGCAGTTAATTTCCATATGCATTTAAGATTAATAAACTGCTAATTAAAATATGCAAATAAAGGTTTCCGAAGCCTTAGAAATATTTCCTAGCACATTACCCATAAATCTCCTTCAGTAACTATTTTGTTATGTAATTGGGAAATAACAGATTGATGAGCCAATCTAATTATGTGAAATTTATATGTGTACAGTATTTTATAATAAAGGACATGAAACTAATGTTAAAGTAGGGGAAAGTAGTTGCAACATTCTTTACAGTTATTAGTTGACATTTAACTTAGTTTGAAAGTACTTTGTGAAATGACAATCTATAAGCCACACCAAGTAATAATCTGTAGCACACATTGGGTACATAACTGTAGGGTGAGACCGCTGTTTTAACAGGTACTGGGACTCTAATGCTTACATCTCATTCACTTCATACCCACGCACATATTTCAGTCATATTGCTGATCATTCAGAGACCTAGGTAACAGTTAATTGCTTCAATTACTAGCACTTAAAGGAAAAAGTCACATAAAATTTTTCAAAAAATTAGTCTGCTTTCTAAAAGATGAACCAAATTTTCTATTTCAGAATAAAATGTTACAAGAGTTGCTGTTCCCCCATCATGTGCCCTTGTCAGCATGTTATGTTTTAAATGTGTAAGGTTTAACCTTCATCTCTGCTTCCAGGAGAAATGATCAGTGTGCTTCATCACCATGGATCTTAAGTCCATTGAAAAAAATAATTTCTTCTCTTCAAAGTATTGAAGTTCCCAAAAGGAACTTTAGATCTTCAAAGTATTATTTTAAAATATAAATTCTGTTGTGAGTTTTGGATCCCTGTAAAAGACAATGAGGCAAATTTGATTCAACCGTGAATCTTTAGTATTAGCAAATATTTTACATGGATACATCTATTCACTTTTCAACCACATTCTGAAGTACCTCCCAACTGATTAATGGATAGTAACACAGTAGGCCCTTATTATCTAATGTCATGCTATTTATCACTTTTGCAAGTTCTAATAGAATGACCACTGATGGCTCTGCATTGTCCAGAATTACTTTCTACACTGTTACATATGTTCAGGAAAGTTGTAATGTTAACTATGTCATGCTCTATTAAGTTTTAGGAAATTGGTAATAGAACTATGATATGTAATCTAACTGTCTATTAATCTAACTAGTAAGTCATTTATGACAATTGTGTTAAATGAGAGTTTACCAAAACTGTTTTTAACAAAAGAAAAAAATATAGACTAATTAGCTATGAATGGGACCTACTGGAAGAAGTTATAACTTACAAGTTAAAACTTAAAGCCAAGCTCTTGAATGGATACCATGTTAATTCACCTTGACTGTCTGTTGCTCATTAAGGATTCTGCATTTTTATTTATGGGTAGATTGTTTCGTTTTCATGTATCTTTTAAAAACAATCAGAAGTATGAGCTGGATGGAAGACATATTTGAAATACAATTCATTTTATTTTGTTGGCATATGAGGATCTAAACTATCATTTTCTACATCATATTTCACCTGTCATTGCTGTCTCAAAAATCTATTTCCTCTTGCATAAAACTGCAGTGTTTAAAACTATAAAAGCAAACACAGCAGTGAAGAAATTTCCCCGTGGGTCTGTTTGCCATATGCTTTAAACAGAGCTGTTAGAATATCAAAAATTAGCCTTCCTGAATATGACAATATTGTTGTTTTGTTTTGTTTTACCACCTGCATAAGGGCAACTGATTTGAAGAATAGTCTTTAAATTCTAATGGCTTGCTGAAAAATCATGCCTATAGTGCAGAGTGATGATTCTTGCCACGTAGGAGAAGTAGAATAGACTGGACTTCCTTTGAAAATATAATCCAAAAGGTCGGAGATATTGAGAAGTGTGTTCTCATTCTGTGACCCTCCATGTGCTCATTCATAACCATAAGTAAAATGTATTTCAGGTGCAAACAATGGTAATATTGACTTCATTCTTTCAGTCATTCCACAGTGGGAGTTTATTAAAGTGCTTCCTCTGTGTCGGGCACATTCTTTGCATATCAGATGCAGCAATGAACAAAGCAGAGTAAAATCCTCACCTTATGAGGCAACAGGAGAGGCAGGCACACAAACAAATGTAGAAAGAAGCAAACATATACACACATACATGTGCGTACATAAATTACATAGCATGACAGGTGGTAATATTGCTATAGAAAAAAATATAGCAGGGAAGAAGTGAGTACAGGCTTAGGTTTGAAGTGTTAAAATGTTAATAAATACCTGAAGGAAATGAAAGTGCAAAATATAAAGACATCTGGTGGAAGTTTGCTCCAGGTCCTGAGAGTAGATAAGAAAGCAACCTAATTGTTCATCAATAGACTATTGGATAAAGAAGTTGAGATATAGCCTATATAAGATGCAATATGCAAATGGTCATTACACCGTGAAGCTTAACGACCGACCCGTAATGACCAGATCATGGATCAGCAGGAGGGTGGGGAAGCGAGCTACAAGCAGCACTACAGGAGGGGGCAGGGCAACAAGCTTGGGGGGCGGAGGGAGCTACAGGAGGATGGGGCAGCAGGCAGAGAGCTACAGGAGGGCGGCAGCGAGCTACTGGCTACAAGCAGGCAGTGGAGAGCTACAGGAGGGGGCAGGGCAGCAAACTATGAGCGGGGGCGGGGAAGCGGAGTGGGGGGAACTACAGGAGGGCAGGGCAGCGGGCGGAGAGCTACTGGAGGGTAGCAGCAAGCTACTGGCGAGCTACTGGCGCACGGATTCGTGCGCAGGGCTACGAGTATATATATAATGGAATATTACTTAGCCATAAAAAGAATGAAATCTTACCATTTGTGACACCATAATACCCTACAGGTTATTATGCTAAGTGAAATAAGAAAGACTAACACTATATGGCGTCACTCATATGTGGAATCCAAGACAGTATAAACTAACAAACAAAACAAAAACAGACTTATAGATACAGAGAATAAACTGAGGGTTGCTAGATTGGAGAAGATTGGGGGGCTGGATGAAAAAGATGAAGGGATTAGGAAGTACAAATTGATAGTCACATAATAGTCATGGAGATATAAAGTATAGCATAGGGAATATATATAACACTAGAGGCCCAGTGCACGATATTCGTGCACTTGGCGAAGGGGGTCCCTCAGCCCAGCCTGTGCCTTTTCGCAGTCTGGGAGCCCTCAGGAGATGTCCAACTGGCGGCTTAGGCCTAAGCCACCAGTTGGACATTCTTAGCACTGCTGCAGAGGTGGGAGAGGCTCCTGCCACCACTGCTGCACTCGCCAGCATGAGCCCGGCTTCTGGCTGAGCGGTGCTCCCCCTGTGGGAGTGCACTGACCACCAGGGGGAAACTCCTGCATTGTGTCTGCCCCCTGGTGGTCAGTAAACGTCACAGCAACTAGTTGTTCTGCTGGTCATTCTGCCCATTCAGTCAATTTGCATATTAGCCTTTTATTATATAGGATTATATATAGACATACTATACAAGTGGGAATGTTGAATAGACAACTGGATATGTACCTCTGGATCTCTGGGAGAGATGCTCTAGTGTTGTTAGTGTGTCCAAAGAGATCCCCAAGAGAGTTAAGGAGATAGAGAAAGGAAGATGCTTGAAGACTGGGCTCTCCAAGATTTACAGTTTTTAGAGATAGAAAAGCCAGAGAAGAAGACTGAAGCCTTTGAACTAGGAGGAAAACCAGGCGAGTATGTTGTTCTGGAAGGAGGATGGGTGTTACTGTTAAAGGTGCACAATGAAATTGTGGATGTAACGTATCTGAAAGACAACAGAGGGAGAGGAATTGGATTCAGTGAAGTTTTGCTTAACAGAAAAGTAGGGGAAAGGAATAGAAGGTAGAGAAGAAATAGGGTAAAAAAAAGTTTTGTGATTTTTAAAAGTGGGCAAAATAGCACACTTTGCTTGGAATGGATCAGTAGAGAGAAAAATAAATAATGATGTATGAGAAATGAAGAAGAATTTCTAAAGAAATTCCTGACTGTTCAAAAAAAATTTGAAATACAGTGTACAAGTGGATAGATTGCCTTACATAGAATCCAGCAGAGTTGAGCCAAAGTGATAGAGAGGAGGCAGAGTCCATGGGCTCACTCACAGGTCAGTTAGTGGATATTGTGATGAAAGCTTTGGACTATTTCTCCCGATTCCATTTATTTTTCTCAGTGAAGTAAGAAGCTAATATGAGAATGTGTAGAAACTTAAGAAGGAAATGTTACATGATTACCATCAAGGGAAGAGGGAGAAGAAGTGAGCAGAAGAAATAATGTAATCATTCATTGAGGATTATGCAGATGTATTCAGCAAGAAAGAGCAAGGGAATTGTATACAAGTCAACAAATATATGACTAAGTATCAGAGAGGACAAGTGAGGCCATGAGGAACAGAGAGGGTGCAGAGGTAGTGAAATCAATGACGCTGTGATGCTGGAGTTATTAAGACAATGAATTCTCATCTTCCCAGTGATAAAGTCCATATTTAAAAGAAAAGATCTGGCCCAGCCATGGTGACTCAGTGGCTGAGCATCAACCTGTGAACCCAGAGGTCATGGTTTGATTTCCAGTCTAGGGCATGTAGGAAGTAGCCAATCAATGATTGATGTTTTTCTCTCTCTTCCTCTCCCTTCCTCTCTGAAAACAATAAAAATGTATTTTTTTAAAAAAGAAAAGATCTGTGTATGTACATGTTAGCACACAATAGAGCATTTTCCATTCTTCATTGAGAAGGATTGTCATCCATGTGTTCTATGCCTCATTTTGCAAGGAAAGCATGCTTATGTAGGGAAATCTTAATGATCATAAACACTCAGCATATAGTCCAGGCTGACAGAAACCATCTAATAATAGCCTAGGGCCGTCACAACCAGACAGATGACGGGTCACCAGGAAGTGCGTGGAGCACCTCTGGGTCCTGCCCCCGCAGCCCACAGGCTCCTATCACAGCAAGGCTGGAGGCCCTGTGGGCGGGGAAAGGCAGGTGCAGACAGCAGGGCCTGGCTGCCAGGTGGAGGGCCTGCAAACAGATAGCAGGGCCTGGCTGCCAGGCGCCATGGCGAGCGAGCGGGCAGGCCCACAGACAGCAGGGCCTGCCAGCTGCAGCATGCCGGCAGTCCCACCTCTGCACGTGAGCCGCAGAGGAAACACCTTTTCTGACTGCTCATTGGATAAGCTCCCCATACACCACTCGCAGTGTTCTTGGTAACTTGGGTAATAAGAATCCAAGAAGGTGATCTAGGGCTTTTTCACCTCACTCCTGGAGGAAAAAATGAAGGTCCGCTGCTGGAGGGGCTAAGAAATGTCATATCCTGCCCTAGCTGGTTTGGCTCAGTGGATAGAGCTTCAACCTGCGGACTGCGGGGTCTGGGTTCGATTCTGGTCAAGGGCATGTACCTAGCCTGCAACCTAGGTACATGCCCTTGACCAGAATCGAACCCGGACCCTGCAGCCGGGGCCCACGTTAGGGCTCATGCAGAAGGCAACCAATTGAAGTGTCCCTATCACATTGATGTTTCTCTCTGTCTTTCCCTCTCTCTTCCATGCTCTCTAAAAATCAAAAGAAAAATATTCTCAGGTGAGTAAAAGAAAGAAAAAAAGAAAGAATGGAAGGAAGGAAGGAAGGAAGGAAGGAAGGAAGGAAGGAAGGAAGGAAGGAAGGAAGGAAGGAAAGAAGGTCATATCCTATGAAAGAGACATCTTGAAAATGCCTAAAGAAAGTTGTCATTTTTTCATGGTGAAGGGACTGGAGTCCGTGTTGATGAAAACACTTGGTGGCTGTGGCGGCCGGCAGTGGCAGCAGCAGTGGAGTGGCGCCTTCCCCTGATCAGCCTGGTCACCTCCTGCAGAGGGAGGCCAGACTGCGGCTTAGGCCCACCACTTGGGCCTAAGCCGTCAGTAGGACATCCCCTGAGGGCTCCCGGATTGGAGAGGGTGCAGGTTGGGCTGAGGGATCCCCCTCCCATGCACAAATTTCATGCCCCAGGCCTCTAGTTATTTCATAGAAGGAAGAATGTGTTAAATGTAATGGGAAAAGAAATGTATGACCCCACCCCAACATTGTTTTTCAGTCTTTTGCTCCCTTTTTAGTATTTTGTGTTTTGAAGTCTCTTCTTATCATTTGGCCTATGAAAATTCCTGGGAATGCTGTTGTTGTTTTTTACCAACAGACATTGCTGGACATAAATAAAGATGAGGAATTACATTAAAGAAACCAGTGATTAAATAATATAATATCTGTAGCATTTTTAAGAGCTAAAAATGGGCATAAAGCATCAAAGTCTCTAAAAGTAAATAAATGCCTAAGAGAATATTTTTTTGTATAGAACTCATGGCTAACTTCCTATTGCCATCCCGATTTCTCTCTCTTGCTCATGTCAGCCTTTCAGCTCACACATTCCCCTTTCTCCTGAGCGTCATAGCTGAGTTCCCAGTACTTTATCAGTTCACAAGCCATAACTGACCAATGGTGTGTGCTTCCCAATTCTGTTCACCTGGCAGCAGTTTCTCTTTTTAACATCATTTTTCCCTAAAGAGGAAAAAGGGAGAGAGGAAGATAAAATATTTACCTAAGAGCCTAGCACTAGGTTGGGCATGAATCCTTGGGAAATGATGAAGACCTTGTGAGCTGCTGGGATTATACTATGTTGCAGAGAAGAGGGCAAATTAAACAGGACAATCTGCCACAAGAATTTTGTAAATGTCTCTGGATTCTAGTAGATGCTTCAGCCCAGTTGCAGCAATTGTTATAATTGTTGAAAATATCTGAGTCAACTGACTTAACCAAATGATACCCAGTTCTGAATTCTCTACTCTAGACGTATCAATATTTTGAGGTTTTGGTGATTTTTCTTAACAAATATTGTCAAATGGCCATACAAAATGCATGTTGCTGGGACTGTCATAAGAAACAATTAGTTCCTTGTTTAACCATATTTTCCATCATAGGCTGTATAATTCCAAGTATTTGAATCTTATTTGGGGTGGAACCAGAATTTGAATCAAACATAATGTCATTTCTTTTTTATTATTATTACTGATTTTGAGAGAGGCATAGATTTGTCATTCCACTGATGTATTCATTCATTGGTTGCTTCTTGTATGTGCCCCAAATGGGGATCAAACCCAATTGATGTGTCAAGATGATGCTATATCCAATTGAACTATTCAGTCATGGCATAACATCATTCCTTTAGTGTTATAGGATATTCATTTTTTAAAATATATTATTTTTTATTTCAGAGAGGAAGGGGGAGGGAGAGAGAGATAGAAACATCAATGATGAGAGAGTATCATTGATCGGCTGCCTCCTGCACGCCCCACACTGGGGATCAAGCCTGCAACCTGGGCATGTGCCCTGACTGGGAATTGAACCATAACCTTCTGGTTCATAGGATGACACTCAATATAATTAAGAAAAGGATGCTATTGTTTTTTTTATCCCTCATACTTTCTCTTTATACATTTCTATTTCTTTTGGCTCCTCTATAGTAATCTATTTTAATCCTCATTTTTCATTGTATTATTATAATGATAAAACCATTTAACAAAATCTACTTTATGCTAAGTATCTTATTATGCACGCTGAATGATTATAAGAGAAATTAAAAACACAACTTTGTTTCTGAAGGTGAGAAAATCTGGATGGAGGTCATATGGAATATGACATTGTGAAAACCTTGTACTTGCAGAATACACATAATTAAAGTTGAGTGAGATGATTAAAGAAAGTAAATTTTCCTAAAAGAGCAAGATTTGCATGGAAAAAATGAAAACCACATTTCAAATTGGAGAGAATAGTATGAGGAGAAGCTGGACTTGGTCGCAATAACTTGCTCCCCCTATTATTTCAGCAGTTTTCCCTTAAACCAAAGAGGTGCTCAGACACTCATGCACTCGGGGAGGCGGGGTGGGGGGGCGTCCCTCAGCCCAGCCTGTGCCCTCTCACAGTCCGGGAGCCCTTGGGGAATGGGCCTAAGCCAGCAGTGGGACATCCTTAGTGCTGCCACGGAGACGGGAGAGGCTCCTGCCACCACCTTTGCACTCACTTCTGGCTAAGAGGCACTCCCCCTGTGGGAGCACACTGACCACCAGGGGGCAGCTTCCGCATTGAGCGTCTGCCCCCTGGTGGTCAGTGTGTGTCATAGCGACTGGCCGTTCTACCATTTGGTTGATTTGCATATTAGCCTTTTATTATATAGGATTTCTGGATCATGTGGCAGTTCTAGATTTCATTTTTTGAGGAAACTCCATACTGTTTTTCTGAGCAGCTACACTATTTTGTATTCCCACCTGTAGTGTATAAGAGTTCCAATTTCTCCACATTCTTGAAAAAACTTACCTTTTTTTTATAATAACCACTAGCAGGTATGACAAAGTATTTGCACTCCCATACTTATTGCAACATTATTCAGAAAACCCAAGATATGGAAACAACCTACAAATATATATCAACAGATTAACAGCTAAAGAAATGTGTTATATACATCCAA
This sequence comes from Cnephaeus nilssonii, assembly GCF_951640355.1. Lineage (NCBI taxonomy): Eukaryota > Metazoa > Chordata > Mammalia > Chiroptera > Vespertilionidae > Cnephaeus > Cnephaeus nilssonii. Next base: position 48,121,847 of record NC_137083.1, on the reverse strand, counting down.
CAGAATATTACTCAGCATTAAAAAGAAAATAAATCCTCCATAGGCATCGACATGGATGCATCTTGAGGACATTATGCTAAGTGAAACCAGCCAGTTACAGAAAGACAAACATTGTGTGATCCCACTTACATGTAATATCTAAAGTACTCAAACTCACAGATGCAAAGAGGAGAATGGCAAGTCAATGATGCCCGTTATCATATGTAATTCGAGATACTATTCAATGTAAGTAGAAAAGAGAAATAATAAAAAATTAAAGACTGAGGGGAAAATCATCATTAACAACAAATGTAACAAATCTTTCCAAGCAGGAAACAGAAACCAGATATTATAAACAAAAGGTTGACCAATTGAGAGGAAGTACCTGATAATTTTGACTACCTGTACACATTAACATATATGAGAATAAAAAGGCTGATGCCCTTAATACTTGCTTATAACTTCATTTTAAAAACTGTAACTTGGTAGAGAATGAAACTAATAGAGGATTATTTATTGTGCCTTAAGAAAGCCAACAGGGGTCAAAGCTTATATCCCCTCCCCACTAATTCCATTTTTAAAAATAAACTTTTTCTCAGACTAGATTTAGTAATATAGACAAATTACAAAGATAGATTTCCCTCTGTTAATGTAAAAAAAGAAAATTCAGACCTGTAAAGAATTTTGTGAGTTTATTTGAGCCAAACTGTGGACATATGCTATGAAGCAGAATCTCTACGAATTGAGATAATGCTCCAAAGAATGGGAGTTCATACCTTGACTTTTGTTCACACCTCTTACATTTTTTAGAATTATTTTTGTTGAGGAAAAATTCTCATAGCATGAAATTACTCACCTTATAGAGAACAATTCAGTGGCATTTAGCACATCTATAATGTTGTTCAGCAACCAGCCCTATTTAGTTTCAAAACATTTGTATCACCCCTAAAGGAATCCCAAACCCATGAAGCAGGTAAGTCTCTCCCCCACCACCCAATAACCACTGATCTGCATTCTGTCTCTATGGATTTGCCTATTCTGAATATTTCCACATTTAGAGAGTCATCCAATATATGACTTTTTGTGTCTGGCTTTTTTCACTTAGCATAATGTTTTTGAGGTTCCACCCACTAATTCTCAATGGCTTTCCAGTTCTGACACAAGCAAATCAGATAATTTTATTTTCCTGATTTATTCACAGACTGTTCCTCATCCTGTGTTGTTAAGCGTCTGGTTCATCTCTAGGCCTGAGGGGTGGACTCTGAAGTATTTCCCTTCATAGTTTTTTCCTTTCAACTTCTTAGTTATAGCAAAAAAGGTGTAGATGTATTGAGTAGGTAATGATTGCAGAAAAATATGATGATAAACTATCGGGATTAGAATGATTTAGAAAATGACTGAGGGATAATTGTTAATTACTACCATTTAGTAAATACAACTCAGGGTCACATTTGCATGTTTGAATACTGGTGGCCCGAGGTTGTATCTACTAAATGTTAGTAACTCGCATCAACATCCCTGGTCACACAGATGACCTGGTCATTGTGACTGTACCAGCCTGTTACCCTCACGGTTACAACTCTTTTCTTTAGTACCTGGGTTGTATACGTGTACACTTCGGATTCATCCCCAGGAGTTATTTTCACTGTTATTCTCAGAGGGCAGGAAGTTTAACAGCCACAAAACCTATGCCTAAAAGCCTGAAGAATTGACCCATACTCTCAGTGGTAAACTGAAGGAACACCAGCAGGCAGATGTGAAAGCAGAAGGAAAGCGATTGGACCCTGGAAGCTGTGGGTGTTTACAAGGAGACACCAGCTCCCAGAGCTCTACAAGGAGGGAAGTACCACCCCAAAATGAGGGGGTTGGGGGAGGAACAGGTGAGACCAGTGTAGAGTGCTTCCCTTGAGTGAAACTGCCTGAAACAAGAGAGCTCCCTGTAGTCCTGGTATCCTATATAATAAAAGCCTAATATGCTAAGGTCAGCCGTTCAACCAATCAAAGCGTAATATTCTAATGATATGCTAAGGCTGCTCAACCGCTTGCTATGATGTGCACTGACCACCAGGAGGTAGACAGTTGACCTGTCTACCAGTTGCTATGATGTGCACTGACCACCAGGGGGCAGACAGTCGACCTGTCCACCAGTCGCTATGATGTGCACTGACCACCAGGGGGCAGACAGTCAGTTGCTATGACATGCACTGACCACCAGGGGGAAGACACTTCAATTGGTAGGTTAGCTTACTGCTGGGGTCAGGCCAATCAGGACTGAGCAAGACGGCTGGACACACCCTGGAGCCATCTTGCAGTCCCTCCCCAGCCCCAATCATGCACCTGTGGGGTCCCTTGGCCTGGCCTGCACCCTCTCACAATCCAGGCTGAGGGACACACACCCATTCCCCCCACCCACCCCCCCGCCTCCCCAGGAGTGCAGGAATTTCGTGCACCGGGCCTCTAGTCATTTCATAGGTTTTCTTGTAACTATTACTCCCTATTACTCACCCTCTGGCCTGCAGGTCTCCTTTTTGTCCTGGGAGGGAGCTGCTGAGAGTTTCCTGCTGTGGACTCAGTCCTTAGAGAGGCACCTCTACTGTGCCTCTACTAGTGGGCCTGTACCTCTACTGTGGAGTCTGGAACTCAGAGGACACAGGCCTTTAGTCCAGTACATTTTTCTGAGAAGCTTCGTGTGGAAAAATGATTTTATTTTTAAAAATGTCTCCAAATTGCTGGGAGGGTTCCTCCTGGTGCCTCTGTGGTTCCCCTCCATCATGCACATAGCTCCCCAGAGGTGTGTTTTGTTAGTGGGGTGTCTCAATATGTCGGGCTGGCTCCACGTGCACTTAGATGTTAAACCATTGTTGCTGAATATTTTTATTTCTTTGCCTCCATGGGAAAATGATGCTTGTGTAAAGTATAAACTAGGTTTGTTTGCAAGGAAAATGCACTCTTCTATTGCACGTTTCTGGGTCAAGAAATCTGTCAAATGCTGCCTTGAGTTAATGATAACTAGCAGAATGAGCTTGCTCCACTCTAACATTAATTCATCGTGTGACTTAGTGAGTGTGAGTACACAGCCCATAAAAAGCCATAAAAATGAGTAATCAGCTAAGAGGTACTCCAGTTTTTTAAGCAATTCACTGGGTATCTTGCCTTAGATACATTTTTATTAAATTGCATATCCAAACAGTACACTGCGAGATAAGGGTGGAAATTTATCTCCTAAGAGTTTTTTTTTAATTACCATTAATCTATTCTGAACTTGGTTTCTTATTTGAGACTACAGTAATTCTTTTAACAGAATCAGAGATTATATGTCAATCCTTACCTTTTAATTACAGCCATATAGAATATTCATTAACAGGATTTATAAGATTTCAACTGTTTAATTGATATATTCAGTTCAACACCAAAAACATTTTATTCTGGTCAAGGGGCCCACTTTTCTTAAACCTCAATAATATTTAAAATCATTTGACAGTCAAGTTAAAATACATATTCAGATCTTGGCAGTGTGGTATGCTCTAATTACTGCAGTTTCACATCTAAATCAAAATTGACACTATGATAAATGTTTCTTTCATTTCTGTGTATATCAGAATTATTTTCTTTCTGTCATATTTCCCCAAAAATTAACAGATATAAAAGCAGTTTGGAAGCTCTGATACTGTGCAAAGAGCTAGGTCATGGACATCAAATTTGAATCTAGTTCTCTCTACCAGTCTGGATATGGGCTTGTTTACTCATCTGCAGGGGGTGGGGGGGATAATTTGAAGTAGGGCAGTAGTTCTTAACCAGGAGACCATTATTATGTTGGGATTTTTTTTTTCTTTTTTCATAGTAAGTACATTGTCCACACCTTCCTGCTTCTCTCAGCACTATTCTGATTCAATGGGCTTGGGAGTAGCTCGTTTCTGGTTAAATTCCTTTTGGGGAGATTATCTTTCCTCTGATGCAGCTTTACATTCACCACCAACTTGGTTGCCGAATTCACAGCTCTGGTAGCATCATCAGCAACAGTATTATCAAGATGTTTGCAACCAGTTCTAGCAACAAGAGTCTTGATCCTGTGGAACTTCCTGATAAGTAATGAGCTAGCCCCAATAAACCAATTTCTGAAATAAAAATCTTGATGTGTAGTGTAAAGTATGGTCAAACATATATTTCAACAAGGATATATAGAGTATTTGATAGTAGAATGGTACTCATTCAACTTCTCCCCTGGTAAGAAGTTGGGACTGAACAGAGATTTTGTAACCACTGTGTTCATGGATAGACTTCCTTCCCAGAACCCAGAGGACTAACAGGTCAGATCAGGCTAAGGGCAGAGTAAGAGGAGCAGACTTTTCACAGGTGTACAGATGGGGTGTAAATTGGTGATCTGAGGGAAGATGCTTCATCTCTCTTGCAGTTGCCTTTCAGTAGGTAGCCAGGGCTGGCTTCATGGACATGTGGTAGGAGCAGTCACACAGGGACCCAAGCCCAGAAGGGCCCCAGGCTTTTTTTATGCTCTGCCTTCACTGTCTTGAAAGTCTTTATTTGTAAACAAAGGCCCTGTATCTTCATTTTGCTCTGGGCCCTGCAAATTACATAGTTAGTTCTACTTGTGGAATAAAACCAAGCACGCCACATCATTTTCAGGGCTTTTCTGTTTCCTTCAAGGCTTACATTTTAGGTAGGTAGCTCAGTCATTGACCAGAAGCATACCCTTATCTCACCACCATCCTCACTTGAGCCACGTGGCAAGTTCATCCTCTCTGGTTCTGATGACAGGCCCAATCTGGTCACTTCGGTTATGTCCTGGAGAGTGGCGCTTCTTACCAACTGTCTATACATCAACCTCGTTGCCAAACAAGAGAGAAAGATTTCCTCTCCAAGTGCCCACATCACAGTAATTATGACACTTCAAAAACTGACAACCAAGGCAAGTGACTGCCAAATAGTTCCATCCTGGTCTCTGTAGAAGAAGTGAATTTCAGAGCGATCATTTTCTTGCTAAAACAGTTCTAGCAGGAAAGAGGGGGAAGTAGGAGCCTCCAGACTTTTATTTCATCTTTAAGCTTTCAGTAGCCAACACTAGGGCCCTACGCTTGTAGATGTGTTCGTAAATAGCTATTTAGGACTACAGATTAATAAAACCCAGAAATGATTAGATTTATAATTTATGTATTTATAGAGTCAGAACACAAAAATACATATATTTTTTCATATTCAAAGGAGTTAACTGTTGATTCTCACTTTTGGATTGGGTTAGCTTAGATGAGGCTCAAGCTAAGAATTCAGTTTATTTCATTTTGTAATATCCATGATGGAAGTTGAAAGTCAACTTATGGAAAGTGAGTTCTCCTTGGAGATCTAGTCTCTGGCTAAAGTAGTCATGTGCTTTCTAAGTAAAGAGGGAAGCAAGAGAAGTAGATAATGCAGCAGGTATGGTATTTATGTTCCAAATAGATGTTATGAAATCCTTTATGTTCCCTATAAATTTAGCTCTGAGCTTTTTAGTAGCCTATGCAAAGAAAAGAATCTGATCAGTAACATGGATAACTGTGTTGAGAGACAGCATAGCCCTTGTACAGATTATGTGCAGCTATTCCAGCTGCCCAGGGCACTTCTCCCATCCGGTATCACAGAAAGGGTATCACATCACCAGCCCTCAAGGCCTCGGTGGTGAATACAGAGATGTATTGCTCAGATCCCACCTCACTCATCACCCAGCTAAGAGGAGCGTGGTCAGCTTCTGCTTTCAGCTGTTACCTCATTCAGGGTCTGTCTCAGCTTCCAAGCCAAGGCCATGCTCTTCTCTGGGTGGCCTCTGGGCAGTGACAGCAGATACCAGAACAGGTACCAAGACTGAGCCATCTCCACCCATTGCAGGATTCTTCCATGATCCAGAATGCTTCCCTGGGCTTGCAAAGATCTGGTCAGGTCTACCTAAGGGTCTATGGTCTCTACATGCCCAGTCCAGCAACTTATGCTTTACCTTCAATGGGGCAACTTCCAACAAACATTTCCAATCTTAATTTCATCTCAGCATCTATTTCCCAGAGACCCCAACCTGTCCAACATTTACAGTAAATGCAAAGATGAGTTTTATGGTAATCCTTTTCATTATGATGCTGATACGTAAAGTCTGAGCAAGTGTCATGGAAGTGACATGAGGAAGGCAACAGCATATGAAAACAGGCTGTAGCACTCAGCTTGGATGGATTCTAGAAGAAACTTTCTAGCGGTTTTCTATAAATACCATTCCTCTGTGCACTGAGCAGCCCTGAGTTCAAGGTTAGTTTCCCTGGGAAGAGGTGATATCCAGAGATAAGCCCACTAGGTACCTGAAGTGTCATGGCCACCTTAACCTGGGCATGTTTGGGATTCATCTTTAGCACCTGTGTATTCTTTCTTGTTTTATTTTCTTTACAAATCACTAAAAAGGTCAGAAAGCCCACAGGTTTAGAGTCAAAATTTGTCACTCTTTTTTCTTTTCTTAGCTCATTGAGTTCAACTACTCACAGTGTTCTGTTTGTTTTCTTTGAAATCTCACATTCCTCTTGATCATACCATACCTGACAGGTTTCCCCTTTTCCCTGACTCCATGTTAGAGATGATCTAGTCATACACCAACTTTCTTTTTTCTGTACATTTAATTATGATAATGTACATATTGCTCCTGCCTGTTCAAGTTCTTATAAATTATATTTACAACGCTTCATTGGTATGATGGTGCTGTGGAACTATGGCTCTCCTATAAGTCAACGCTGACTATTGACCTTAGCATTTGCTATGCATTTTAAGCTCTTTAGTTCAACACATAAATTGCATCTAATGTATGTCCTGCTTCCTCCCATCATTATCCCTGCAACCCAACTACACAAACTAGAATTCCACTTACTGGTTGGTGATTATAATGCTTCATGCAGTCTGTGTGATTTGTTTTGTATAGAATGCCTTTTCTTTCTTCCTGCTTAAAGGATCACTCCTACAGTCCTTCAAAGCTCAGCTTACGCATCACTTCCTATCTGAACTTTTCCCTGACTCCATAGTTTGACTCTTTTCCATCATATTCAGTCATATTTTTATCACAACATCTGCCATACAGTTGTTCCCTAAACGTTGCTCCACTCTAAATACATTGTAAACACCTCAAGAACTGTAATCCTATATGACTTGACTTCTTCATATCTAAATGAGTCCAAAAATGTTAAATGCATACAGTTCACTTTCCATTTTGACATTTTCATGCTCTCTTTTACTCCAGGGCCTAAAACTAGCTATCAGAGCAGATGGCTGATAGGAACTGGCTTTAAATATGCTAAAAAGTGGGTTTCATTGTGATGGGGACATGCTTCTTTCTCAGGGGTTCCATTTCTGAAATGGAAATTAATTTGATGCTTCTCTGGAGAGATGTTCTGATTAACGTTACACCATTTGTAAAGGCCTCCAGGACTCTCAGATGAAGGGCATTTGATAGTAGCCTCATTGTTGCCTGAAGCTGTTTGTAGGGCTCATCTGTTTGCTCTACAGCAAGACATTCACCATTCAATACAGCACATCCTGGGTTTAGGGTTTTGGGGCACTCCTTCTTAAACATCACTGTGCTTTGAATGTTGACCTTGACACCTCTGTTTTGAGTAATTATTAGGTATTTAACTGATAACTTAACATACAATTAAGACTCTCTAGTTCTTGGTAACAATTGTGATTAGAATTTCACAGTAATAGATAATGAATATATTCTCCAGGGTCTTATACCAAATTTGAAAAGAAACCCAAGTTCTTGAGCTTTGGTCACTTAACTGCAAAGACATCTTTCTAAATAAAGTCTGTTAGCAAAAACCATAGAAGGGAGAATGGAGGCATTCATGAGCACAGCTTCAGAACCCTACCCTCCTGACCTCGAACTGAAGCTCCTGTATAGGGAAGGATGCCCTTTCTTCAGTGCCTTCACAGGAAAGTCACAATGCATTTGAACTTGGGAGCAGAAACGTGCTTTTCTGTGGGAGTTTCAAATGTTCATTATTTATGAGATCAGGAATGACTTGAGCGTGTGGCACTGCAAACAGCTCAGTCCCCACGGCCCAAAAAGAAAACAGCCACCGGAACAGCCATTTCGATGTATGATGTCTCCTGCCCAGAGGCTATAGAAATAAACTGCTATAGGCAGCTGTGCTTCCCTTTAGCTAAACATGCAAAGATTCCATTTTTAACACAGGATATCTATTATTAAGACAATCAGCTAGGATGCCAATCCAACCAGGGAATCTAGGTCTGCAACATAAATAATGTTAGATGCTTAATGAATATTTGTGGATTATTAAATTGTTGAATGTGTGCCAGTTGCTCCATTTTACTCACTGCTACCATTTATTGAGCATCTATTTGTGCTTGTGCTAAGCACTGTGACATCTTATTTAATATTCAGAATAACCCTATGAGGGTGGAGGTATTATTATCCCCATTTGATAATAAAACAGGCAAACACACTGACTTATTAATATTCAAATCCTTCTCTTTACCCTAAGACATTTTGTATTTGCTTATTCAACTTCTGGAGCTTGTCTGGTACTACTGATTATTTATTTTCCTTTGACCATAGAAGGACAATTGTACTAGCATGGGATAACTGCCTCAAATACTTTTCATGTGTATTTGGGGTAAAATAAAAACTACACAGAACGTGACTAAACTCCAGCTTTCACATTCATCTGAATGAGCACACACCACACAGGCAATTGATAAAACATGGGCTATTTTTATAAATGGAAATGCTCTTTAAGGAGGTTACTAGCTTCCTAATTATTTTGTGATGCAATACATGATGATGTTGAAAAAAATATGTATTATGCATGGTGTTTACTTTCTCTATAACATTTTATTAAGATTTTAGTAAGATTCTGATTTTCATGTAAGAACCAGAGTACCAGTATTTTTTTAAAGTGAAACTCTTACAAAACAAAATACATTTCAGTCTTCAGAGAGTTAAGTAATAGACACTGCAAGTTCAAAAAGCAGGATTTGAGATAATTTTTGGTGAGACATGTTTTGCTAACTCATAGTGTATCTAACGGCACCTCCCCACCCTCCTGCCACGAGTGCCACACAAATGAAGAAAGAGTGATGAAGGGTGTTCACAGAACTCATTTAGACCCACCACTGTTGGCTTCTGAAAAAAAGTAATTACTAAAGGAAATCACACAGCCATTTACAAATGTAAATGGGAAGTTTTAGTTGCACAGCAGAACTTCTGGAGCCCAATGTAACAGCATCGTAATATAATTATACACATATATGCTTGTAAACACATGTAAGATTCCAGTCACCATTGATAATGTTCTGGGTATATTTCAAGAGCTTTAGTATCACTATTGCACCAAGACATAAATATTTTTAATAACCTTCTTAAAGGATTTTTAAGGAAAAAGCTGTGGGAAATTTTCCTAACATGGAGCTTTTACTTAGACTGTAAATGAGGAATAATGGGCAGAAAGAAATGCTAATATTTTGAGGTTGTCTCAAAGGAAAACTTTTATTAAAAGATATTTAAATAGGTTATTATTTTACATTGGCAAATAAAATGCGTGTTCTTGCTTCCTTCGTTCAACTTTCTGCTCTCCACAAGAATTTCAGTGGGGTGGTTTATTGCAGAGATTCGGGGACCCAGGCACCAGCTAAGAATCTTAGCTCCAACCTGTTGAGCCTGCTTCTCTCTAGTAGACGGAGCTCCAGAAAATAGTGCTTGCTAGCGTTAGCAAAGCAAAGCAAAGCCTGCCACTAGATTAATTAAAATTATTCTAATCCAGCTGGTATTTTTATTAATGATAATTTTACATGACAATTTGGCAGAATCTGTTAGCTACCATACACAGATCTCTTCCTGTCTCTATATTATTCACCTAACTGCTAGTGTTCATAGATATAATAACAATAAAAATAGCAACAACAAGGATTTTGAGTTGAAATGTTTTATACTGAGTAATATTTTAGTTTGCCTGAGATTGTCACTTAAAATCATAAAGTATCTCACAGGGACTATGAAAGTTCCGCTCAAATTGGGAACTAAGCCTAAGCTTTTAAATATCTGGATAATATTGAAAACCAGAGTGAAATACTTAAGCATGTTTTAATTTCCCAGCATTCCTCTTATAGCACCCACGCTATGGTTCTCTGTTTTTCAACTTCCATTTCCACCTCTGTAATTGAAACCCCCATGTCTCCTGGTCCCCTCACCAGACAAGGTTTTATTTTCCATGTCCTTGTTACTGCTGTATAATTGCAAATGCCTGCCTACTCTATTCCCATTACCCATATCAGGTTAATATGATCCACCTTCTCACACACCCACCTTGTGCATTTTAACTGAGAAACACTCCTGTATCCCATACATTCATCACTGAAGTTTAACTCATGTTCTCTTTTTCCTCCAATTTTTTTTTCTTATGCTCAGTATCTGTTATAGCTCTTCCCTGAGATTCACGTATTTTATGAATTCCAATTTTCCAAATAGTAAAAGACACATATATTCCTTTCAGTCTAAATTGACCCGAGTGCTAATGACTCTCAGTTTTATTAAGAATAAGAAAGTAAAAGAAAAGCCTTCATTTTATATATATGTACACACACACACACACACACACACACACACACATGTTGACTAGATATATCTGTGGGAGGGATTTTCTAAAAATAACTTCTCGGAAACCAACAGCAGACCCTGAGGAAGGTAGGAAGGTTAATGTAACATGCACAGTATTTCAATTTCCTTTCTTCCTCTTGTGTTGAGGATCACCAGACAAGCTAATCACCCTGGAGAGTGGGATCATGCTCAACAAAAGGGGAACGTTTGGATTCATGGATGCAGCATGCTTCAAAGCTCATCCTTTTCAAAGTGTAATGCTGGGCTTTGGGGCCTCTGGCACCCCTGAGGGTCCTGAGTCCTAGCCTGCAACCTGTAGGCTATGGCATGGCTTGGGACTTGGTTATAAGGGCGAATCTCAGTGATTCCCAGTCTGCCGAATTTATTAATCAGCACATCAATTCAACAAGTACTTATTCAGTGATTTCTCTCTGTGCTCAGCACTCTGTTAGATGCTGTCTGGTAAACAAAATAAATCTAAAATGTAGTTTCATAACTTAAACAGAACCCTAGGGAGTTTGCTAGGCAGTCATACCTGATCTGTGACTGGGTTGGCACTAAGATCAATGCTTTTGAGTTTGTTGTTGTTTTGTCTGTTTCTTTTTTGTTTTGAAGAAGGTTTTTTTCCCCATATATTTTTATTGAATAGTCATGTTATAGAATTTTTTTAAAATGTGTTTCCTTGTTTTTGGTTGTGGACTCCAATGTATTTAGGGTTTATAGTCCTCATTTTTCCCCCTGTTAACTTTACTCTCAAGTGGAAAAAAAATAACAGATATCTGTTAATCTAAGTAGAGTCAACTTCAGAAAAATGTAGTATTTGCCTTTTGTGCTGCCCTTTGCCACACTATGTGGGCCTTTTCTGTGTCCTCCAGGCTGATGTTGGTCCCCATGGAAACCAGTCTGGTAAGGAGCATTACTCTCTTCTGTTTCATCAAACTTTACCTTACTTTGTGCCATTTTTTTCATGGAATTATTAATATCTAGAAATTTATCAACTTCTCTTTCATTGTATGCCCTCCTGATTTCTTTGTCCCAGTAGATTCTGAGGGGAAATATCTGTAGGAAATCAAGCATGAATCTCAGATATTAATTAAAGTAAAGGCTCAGTGGTATCCTGTTCAGCTGGCTGCATTTTGAAAGGGACACTGGTTCTAACTGCTGCAATCTACGTATTTCCACGATTTCCAAGGGGCTATCAAGTTCTGGAGCACTGATTTTTAAAATCACAGGCAATTGTCTACTAGAGCTTCCTCTTATTACTAAACTTTGGAAATTATACAGACATCCTAATCTTAGATAGGGCACGCCCTTCCGATCTGCAACTCTGTTCAGTTACAGACTAAAAGGCCTTATGATGTGAGGAGAATGAAAACAAAGGTGGGTGGGCATTTTAATAGACTTTTTTTTACCAAGCCTGATGATGGATTGTTTTCCACTCTTGGCAAAATTAGTGCCAGTCTTACATTAGTGTGCCCTCTCCTCATAGACAGGGCTAAAGAGATACAGACCAGTTCCCTCTCTTGGACTCTAAATTTCCTACAGACCACACTTCTAATTTCATTTGTCAGTAAATGTGTTCTAGTTTCTGAGATAACAATTAATCTTACATTAATTACATTTACATGCACTGAAATATGCTGATACAGTAGCACTTAAAATGTCTTCAGCAAAACATTGCATATATCATTGTGGAGGGTGGTTTACTTTTCAGAAGCATGCGGCTGATAATTCCTTGAAAACACATGGATTCTTAAAACCCTCGTCTAAAGTATGACATTTATGGAATTTGACCCTAGTTGCAGGGCAGCATGTATTAGGCAGTTCACACACTGTTTTCATCTCGTTATAGCAAGTATAAGGGCAAGATCCATTTTCTTCGTTGGTTTTCTGTTTTATATTTTGTCCATTTCAGTAACTAGTCTTCCAGATTTATAATAAACCTTATATGGCACAGTTACATGAGACTGTGATGGTTAATTTTATGTGGTCTACTTGCCTGGACCACAATGTGCCCAGATTAAACATTCTTCTGGGTGTGTCTGTACGTTTCCAGAATAGATTAGCATTTGAATCCTCAAAGTAGATTGCTGTCCCTAATGTGGGTGGATAGCATCCAACCCATTGATGGCCTGAGTAGAAAGAAGGTTGACTCCTTCCTGCCTGAGTTGGGACATGGGTCTTCATATATGTGTGTGTGAGTGTGTGTGTGTGTGTGTGTGTGTCTGTGTGTGTCTGTGTGTCTGTGTGTTTCTTTGGAGTATACAGAGACCTATTCCATCTCTCTGCCTTTTAGTACCTCCAATCCCCTAAGGACACAGTGATGAGCTTTCTCATGTTGTGTTATCCCCTAAACCTGTGGTCGGCAAACTGCGGCTCGCGAGCCACATGCGGCTCTTTGGCCCCTTGAGTGTGGCTCTTCCACAAAATACCACGGCCTGGGCGAGTCTATTTTGAAGAAGTGGCATTAGAAGAAGTTTAAGTTTAAAAAATTTGGCTCTCAGAAGAAATTTCAATCGTTGTACTGTTGATATTTGGCTCTGTTGACTAATGAGTTTGCCGACCACTGCCCTAAACCATTAAAGTCTTCAGGGGCTCATAGTTTATTTATAAATATATAATGTTTTCAGTCGCATGCTGGCTACTGTATAACTGTGTCACAGGTCAGTGCATATCTGTGCGCCTCAGTTTCCTCAAAAGTCGAAACAAAGGTGAGCCACAAGCACTGTAAGAACCCTCACAAGTCTAAAATTCTGTTATTCTCTGATTTCTGCTGTGGATACTCTGCTTTTTTTGCTCTGATTCACATCGCACTGACTGACTAACTGACTGATGTCGATTTTTATCTCAAAAAATAAGATGGTTGGCTCTGGAGGGACCTTCCAGATTAGCAGCTCCAACACCTTCGTTTTGCTGATAAGGGAACTTAGGGGCTGAGAGATGAAATTACTTCTCAAATTTTCCAGACTCTGTAAGTGGCTGACACTAGACGTCAACTCTCCTGCTGATACAATTCGCTCTCCTCTATGCCATGAAATTTTTTTCTTGTATTTTTATTTAAATCAAAGACATTTTAAAATAAATCTGATCCATGAGATGCAACTCCTAGGCACAGATATTTCAGAGTATTAAAACCAGGAAACAGACAAAGGGAGATGAAAAACAGCGAGTGCGATAGCACCCAGACGGCCACATTAGCGTTGATCCACTGTGCCGGGGATGGAAATGGAATAAGGACAAGCCTAAAAAGATTCCGAGGTTTGGGGTAAGGAAGAAATTTAATAAAAATGGAAATAAGACCTGGAGAAGTGCAGCTATCCTTTTGTTTTTGACATTCACTGCCAAGATATCCTTAAAGAAGGGGGTGTGATCTTTTAGTAGACTGAAAGACTTTTTCACCCCAGAATGACAGACTTTATATTTTTCTTTGGTACTGTAGTTGCAAAACTCTACTTATAATATTCATGCATAAGGAACAATCTACATCTGTTGCTGTTGCTAATAGCAACCATCTTTCCTGCATCGCCAGCTTTTTGTGTCACATAAGCATTTTGGTCTGTTTCACTTTTTCTCACTCTGTCTTCAGTACACAGGTCTCTTCTTTCTACATTTTCAAGTGTTTTTGCAACCTCCAGGAATACTCTTTGAGTTCTCTCTCTGTTCTGTGCATGGGTGTTTTTTTGTTTGTTTGTTTGTTTGTTTGTTTTCATCTACTGATTGTCCTGTATCTTCATTTCTTCACAGCCATCCTGATGTGTTTCAAGATTTTTAAAAGCATTACTGGCAGAAAATAATGGCGCTGTAACATTGTCAATACATTGTAGTCAATGGGAATGGCATCAGGTATATGACCCGTGGGGTCAGACCAAACCTGGGTTCAGCAACCTCAGTACGTGGATTTTGGCTAGGAAAGAATTCAAAGTCCAGACACAAACTATAAAAGAGCATTTATTTGGTAAATCACAGAGGTGGAAGAAGTAATTCCTAGAAGAAATGGGCTTAGGAAGCAAGTCTTGGAGGTAAAGGAAGGGCCCTTGGAGCTTGAGAGTAAGGAAGGTAATGAAAATGTGCCGGGGGGGGGGGGGGGGGGGGGGACGGGGAGGAAAAGGGAAAGGCATGAGTGTGCTCCCTGTAAGGAGAGCACGCTAGGTCCTCTGTCCTAAGGATTTTAAGGGTGGAGATTTTAGGGGAGGTCCTAGGGGAAGATCTCAATCGAACATTCAGCAGCTTTCCATATGTGTCCATTCAGGGTGTGGTCTCCACTGACTGATTGGCCAGCACCAGGGCAGGGGGTCATTATTCTATGCCACTGGTCCTGACATCAGCTGTGGCTGGTTTTGTTGCTTATCTGGGCCTGGAGCTGAAATACAACTGAGGCCTAGATGTTATCTCTAGGGAGGAAAGGTCAGGGGGTCCAAACCACTTGACCAGCAATATGCTAGGGGAGGAAAAGGTCAACCTTGGGACAAGGTCCTACCCTACAATTGATTGTACATTGCTGGGCACCTGGGGCTTTACACCCTGGTGACCTTCTGTACCTGGCCCATTGTCCTTGCTCTGTTTATGTCTGTCTAACTGCCTGCAACACCTGTTGTGGGAACCATGCCAGGTCCCCGGACAGTCAAAGCCAATGGAAGCACAGAGGCTTTGTTATCAATACACCAGAATGGCCAAAGGCCACTCTGGGCATGTGCCTGAATGGGATGTCCAAGGACACTGAGCCTGGGAACCATAATCAGGCCAAGATACCAAGCAGGTGCAAGGACACACGGTACACTGTGCCCTTCAGTGGCCAATATGATTGATGTCACTATTGGCAAGAAGCTTTCTTTGTCTAAATAGTGTGAAAGAAGGTTACTGACCAGCTAGTAACTGGAGTATGGCAAGAGAGCAGCTAGGCTGGAGTGTGTGAAGAAGTCTGCTAGAGAAAGGAGCTGGGCAGGAGAGACAGGAGAAGCTGTTGAGGCAGAGAGCTCAGATATCGCTATGATGTGAGGCGGTGAGTCGAGGAGGCAGCGTGAGGCTGCTCAGATAATAGCTGTGAGTACAAAGACTGATGCTGCTTTATGGGAAAGATATGTATTTACCAGCTGGTGTCCGTTTGTCTGCCTCTATGGACTTTGCTGTGGAGAATTGTCTTGTCTGATGGCTATATGGCCACTGGCTTCTGCAATAAAAACTCATCCTTTTTTATATATATATACACCCACAACTTCTCATGGCTTCTCCTTCTGCCCCGCTTGTGTCTCTGACACTTGGTAAAGGAGGACCTTGGGCAAAGGAGGACCTTGGACCCAATAGTTGGTACAGTGGGCAGGGTTCAAGCAGAAACCAGCCCTGGCGTAGTCGAATGAGAGAATTTAGAAGATTACGTGGATTCAGAAATACTCAAAGCTACTCAGAGCACCAGAGTTCGTGCAGGGCTCCGGCTCTGCTCTGCTCTGACACATGTATACCACAATTCTACAAACCCACTAGTTTATAACACTCAGGAATTTTCTTAAAAGAAGGCCTACCCAAACTCAAGCTGCAATGAAATGTCAAATTGCATAAGAAATATGTTTTTAAAAATGCTTGTAGGCACTAGTTCAAGGACTGGCCATACCAGTTTATAAGGTCACCCTCGCTCTGTGTATAGCACAGCCTTTCTCCAAGGTTTCCATAGTGCCTTGCGGGAATCCTATGAACCCTGAGCATGAATCAAATGGATACAATGTCAGAGGATCTAGCAAGTTCAGGTAGGTGGTATGACCATCTGGTTATGAGAGGAAAGAGCCCTCAAGTCTCATAGTTGCAGATCTGTTTTTCAGTCTCATATCCTGGTTCTGTCAACCTTGTCATTCCATTGCAAACCAGTCCACCCCAGTCTCTCTGAGTGACAGCTAGATTCAATCCCTGTTAAGGTCCTGACCTTGGTTAACTGCTCTCTCCAGAGTGCTTGGTCCTTGGAAGTCACCATAGGAAACACCTATGATCCATGATGCATATAATGTTATTTACTCCCTAATCCTTCTGGATAAATATTGTGATTATAATTTCTACTTCTCACATCATAGTTCAGAAGCTAAAATTCAAAAGTGTAGTCCTCATTGACCTTTAAGGAAAATATAACTTCAAAACAGCATTGCAGGGAAAAAGGTAGAATAAATAGAAAACTGTCAAACTAGATGGGCTATTGTAAAGTTGTTGAAAAGGTTGAATGTCAGAAACAAGCATCATTAGGCAGCTTAGAAGCAATGGCTCGGTGCTTTTTCTAGTAACCACATTCGCCTTGTATCACAAACAAAAGCAGCGTGGGTACCCTAGACTCTGCCAATCCAGGCTAATTATGTCAAAAGGTCACTATTCCAGTTTATCTTCCCTCTTCTCAGATAAGCAAATAAGAAACAGAAAAACATGGCATTGGGTTATAATATCCGTGGAGAGGGTATTTTTAACACTCTTTCTCCAGCAAGAAGAGGACACTCCATCATTCCCTTGTTTTCTTCTCCATAGTAGAAATCTAGAGGTGAACCTATTACAGAATATTCAGTTTTTACAGAGTCATTATCGTTTCCATAGTTAAAAAAACCCATCATTTTAAATCTTTAAATTCATTATTTAGCATGATTTCACACTAATATATATATATATATATATATATATATATATATATATATATATATATATATTTCAATAAAATCTAAACCAAAAAAGCCATTAAAATTTAATCATTTATTTGTAGGAATTAATGCTATTTTCCCCTAAAGAATCAAAGGTAGAAAGCCTAGATGTGTTAAATGCAGTTCTTGAAATAATCCTGCCCTCTTAAGTCTTAAGGAATTATTTATGATCAACATGGCTTCCTGACATTTCATATTCAAGTTCTGTCTTGGGCAGGGATCAAAGGAGAACATTGGTAGGAAGCTCAATGAGAGATAGGGGCCTCTACTCTCTCTTCCCTCTGGAGTCCAACTTCATCTGTGACTTTGGCTCTGAAAAATCAAATAAGGAAGAAGGAAAGCTGGTTCCCATCAGAATGTCATACGTGAACAGTGTCCATTGCCCTCAAGATAAGCATCCCCCAACTGGGGCACATACTTTGAATTGTTTCTCAGGTAAAGGTCATAGGTTTCCACTGAGCCAGTAGCCTGAAGTTGTAGATTCACCACAGGACTAGCTAAGAACATTCTTATGCTCCCATCTTCTTTCTGCCAAAACAATTTTATGAATTTGAGAAAATAATATACCTCCTCTAGGCTTCT
Organism: Cnephaeus nilssonii; assembly: GCF_951640355.1. Taxonomy (NCBI): domain Eukaryota; kingdom Metazoa; phylum Chordata; class Mammalia; order Chiroptera; family Vespertilionidae; genus Cnephaeus; species Cnephaeus nilssonii. The sequence goes on along the minus strand of NC_137083.1, from coordinate 48,103,997 downwards.
TTTCCCCTCTCTGTCAAATGGGGAACTTAGAGTATGTGGTTTTTAGTGTTTTCCAATTTGTGAGTATATAAAAATAAACTTACTTTGCTCCTAACTGATGAAAGCTTACCATATCAATTCTCCAGGGGACACTTTCCTTTGAAGAAGAGACAGCAAAAGGTAGGAAATGCCTGAGTGCCTCCCCAACCTGCCTTATCCATAGTAATCCAAGCTCAATAAGTGTTCATGAGAACTGGGTTTTCCATCTCTGTCTTCCCAACATCTAGGATACTGGGCACTTTGTAGGTGTGAGTTACAGATGTAAGTTACCGGTCTGCATTTGGACTGAACAATTCAAAGAACTACCTTCCCGATGGGACACTGAGACCTAACTTGCTTCCTCCACTCATAAGATTAACCTTGCTCTGGCTGTGTGTATTCTAGTCAGTAATCTCCTAATCTAATGAGTTTGACATCAGGTGTATGATTTTTATCTGATTATTCCAACTCATCACATTTAATTATGTCATTATTTCTTCCTTCCATTCATGAGGAAGACAAAGTATTAGCTAAAATCTGTATGTGGTGGGACTGTGCTGAGCACTTACATATGATACCAATTGAACAGCCTTCTCAGAAACACTGAGATAGGAATTATGAGGCTTGTGAGGAAGCAGATTGTAGAGTTTAAGGAACTTGTGGAGATTCTCATTCCGAAGCAACAGCCCAGCTGGGACTGGGAACAAGATTGTCTGTCTCCAAAACCATGTTCTTTCACTGCCCTTGCCTTTTCTTCCCCTACCAAATGATTCACTATTATTTCTGAGCCACGTGATGCGATTATGTGGGACTCGGCCATGAAGCAGAGGAGGACTGTCTGAAATGACTTCTTCAATAGTGACAATAGATGACATCCATCCAGTGAGAAGAACCGTTCACTGCCCACCCCTGTGGTCATCAGTGTGCATTTTGTTATGTGTTCCGCTGTAGCTCATGGTTCAAATAACACCACAGATCACAGTCCCCGTGTAAAGCAGCAAGCTGAGTCTTTGTCTCCTTATGGCCATATTCTACTCAATCCAATGAGGGAAACTGCAATGAATGCCTTTTGGGATGATAATAGTTAATGCTTTTTTTTTTTAATTGTTGACTCTATTACAAATGTTCCCCATTTCACCCACTTTGCCTCCCTCCACCTTGCCCCTGCCCCTCCTAGGCCTTCACCATATTATTGTCTATGTCCATGGGCTATGAATATCCTATACAATAAAGAGGTGATATGCAAATTGACCCTCACACCCTCACAAGATGGCTGCCTACGACCAAGTCAGCAGGGGGGTTAGTGAGGGATGAGCAAACGACTGAACAGCATGCAGTGTGGGGCGACCAGGCTGGCGGGGGGTGGGGGGTGGGGGAGGCAGTTAGGAGCAACCAGGCCATCGGGGGGGGGCAGTTGGGGGCATTAGGTTGGCGGGGGGGGCAGTTGGGGGCGATTAGGTTGGCAGGGGGGCAGTAAGGGGTGACCAGGCCGGCAGGGGAGACAGAGGCGATCAGGCCAGCACACAGAGGCAGTGAGGGACAATTAGGCTGGGGGGGTGGGGGGGTCAGGCAGTTAGGGGTGACCAGGCAGGCAGGCAGATGAGTGATTATGAGCCAGTGGTCCAGGATTGTGAGAGGGATTGGGCCTAAACTGGCAGTCAGACATCACCCAAGGGGTCCCGGATTGGAGAGGGTGCAGGCTGGGCTGAGGGACACCCCCATGCATGAATTCCATGCACTGGGCCTCTAGGATGTATATAAGTTCTTTGGTTAATCTCTTCCCATCCTTCCCCACTTCTCCCCTCTGAGATCTGTCAGTCTGTTCCATGTGTCCATGCCTCTGGTCCTATTTTATTTTTCAGTTTACTTACATATGTAAGTAATCAATTCTTTTTTAAAAATGTATTATTTGAATATTTGCATTTATGGCTTTTGACAGTGATAACAGTAAATGAAAAACTCTAATATACTAGGTGTACCTAGTATACAGTTAATAATAGCAGATTTTGTAATCAAAGAAAACATGATAATTTCAAGAGAAACATCAAAAGTGCTTTATTCAAAGTAATGTTCATTGCTAGCTACACATTTCCCTCATTTTTCAGGTAATTTGTGGATACTGTCCGAATAGAACTTTTCTTGTTTTGAGGCAAGCCATTCAGAGACCCAATTTTCCACTTCTTTGTATGTTTTGAAGTGCTGCTCAGAAAATGCATGTGCCATCGATTGGAACAAGTGGTAATCTGAAGGAGCAAGGTCTGGTGAATACAGCGGGTGGGTTAATACTTCCCAGGCAAGATCTTCTAAGGTGTCTTTAACTGGTTTTGAAGTGTGCGATGGTGCATCATCATGAAGCAGAATTATTTTGCCGTTTCTTCTGGAACATTCTGGTCGTTTCACAATCAAAGCATGGTTCAAATTGATTATTTGTTGTCGATAGCGATCAGTATTAATAGTTTCACCTGGTTTCAGAAGCTCATAATACACCACACCTTCCTGATCCCACCAAACACAGAGCACTGTCTTCTTTCCGAAGTGATTTGGCCTTGCAGTCAATGTTGATGGTTGACCTGGATCAACCCATGATTTTGTGCATTTGGGATTCTCAAAATAAATCCACTTTTCATCACCAGTCACAATTTGATGCAAAAAAGACTTACTTTCGTGCTGTTGAAGCAACATTTGACTGATGACTTTTCGGTTTTCCATTTGTCTTTTGTTCAGTTGATGTGGCACCCATTTTCCTTCCTTTAAAATATTTCCCATTGCTTGTAAAGGATCGGAAATTATTTGCTGAGCAACATCTAATCTTTCTGCAAGTTGTTTTTGAGTTTGACATGCATCTTCATCCAATAATGCTTGCAATTGTTGGTCTTCAAACTTTTTCAGTTAGCCTATAATTCTTTGTCTTTCACATCGAAATCATCACTTTTAAAGCATTTAAATCAGTGTTCACAAGTATCTTGAGATGGAGCATGTTCACCATAAGCTTCCCAAAGTATTCAGCAGGACTTTTCTTTAAAGTAATGAATTTAAACTTCCCGCAAATGCTCTTTTTTTGCACGAAATTCGACATTTTTAAGTGTAAAAATATCTATGATGTTAACACCTTCAGCCAATTTGACATATAAAGTTTTGAAGCTTGTTGTCAATACAACAAAATAGTATACATATCAAATCGCATACATATCAACATATGTGTAACTCCATCTACTGAAAAAAATCCGCATTATTAACTGGTACACCTAGTAAAAGTGGCCAGGTGGTGATCACTAACTGAACTAGCAAGGCAGTGCGATTAGTAAATCATTTCGGAGAAAGATGACCTGTTACCTAAGTTCTTGAAGTTATGAGAAAAGTAACTGTCATTCATTTCCTCTTTTTGGTTACAACTGTAGACAGACACAAATCACTTAGTTCCCACAAATATTAAATGGGAATCATAGTGGCCCCAAAGCGACGCTATGACTCACCTTGCAGGTTTCTCCCATCATGAAACTAGTGACACAGGTGACACAGCTTTCCCATGTTTCCGGGCAGCCCCTTTATTGCATGATTAATAAGGGCAAAGAGAGGTAGGGTTGGCAGCGCAGTGTACAATGTATGCTCTAATACTTAATCAATTTCCTCCTGTAAGCTTTATTATTTTGAGACTTTCTGGAGAAGGAAATTGATTGGACTTATTCGCCTGGGAACTTTTAAAGAAATGAAGCGGGTTCTTTTCGTTTTCTACCGCAACCTATTTTATAGGTCTAGAGCTAAAGAGAAATAAATGATCCTGCTCCAATCAGTTATTTTATTCTTGTTTTGGTGCCAAGAATTTAGAGAATTGAGAGAGAATTGAATGGGAGAGAACATGTTAAAGAGAAAATAGTACCAAAAAGAATGGATCAAATTTAATATAAACAAAGATGAAAGAAAATAGGAAACTACGATTTAAAAGAGATCATTTAATCTCACCTCAGGTATGTAGCTATTGAATGAGCACCTACTGTGTGTCTGGCCTTAAATTAGATGCTAGAAATTCAAAGAGGATGAATAAATTATCATGCCCACTGGTGTCCAGGGCTCCCCCACTGGAGAAATAGAAAATATCCCTATGTTCATAAGCAGATGTAGACATAGATACTCATGAGTTGACTGGGTGGTTCCACAGCAGGTGTGGCTATGGAATGGTGACAGTCACAGAGACTTTACAGTCTGCCGGCCAGAGTAAGCTGAGTCTTCCTAAGAAGCTACAACGTGAAATGAGCCTTACAGTGAGTGATAGATAGAATTAAGGGAAAATGGTTTGTTTTGAGAAAAAAAATAGTAGAGGGTATGAAAAAAAGAAAGAAAACAGAAAAACTGTGTGGGCCAGATGGGTTTTGGAATTGCTTCAGCATGCTATACGAGACGAGGAATCTCAGGTGAGAGGTTAGGGATAATCATGAGCCATCACAGGAAACCACACACGCTGTGAGAGTTGAAGCAGGTTGGACATAGACGACAGAAACCCAATGAATGTCTTTAAGCTGAGGATGATGTGATCAGATTTGCGTTTGGGTAGTTGACTCTGAATGATTACAGAGCATGGATTTTCATAGGAAAAAATAGGAGACTCAATAGGATATCAGGATTTATCTTTTACATCATAAACGGAATGCCTCTACCAAATTCATTTGGAGGTGACCTCCATTGCTTTAAGTGGTCAATGAATGAAGAAGATGGGAATTATGTGTATATGTAACCATTAATATCTGTGGCTATGAAGGTGGACTTGGACTTCAGTTGCGTACTGGAACATATTTCCATATTTAGGCTACTGAATTAGCACATCTCATTATTTATAATTCAATATGCTCGTGGGAGGTCTGTGGAGGGTGCTATTTTAGCTGCTGTCATTGGAGTTAGAGCACTTCCAAAGAATGGCTTCACTTCAAATGTTCAAAGATACTGAGCAATATGGCACTTCAAGAAGGGCAGACAAAAATCTAATTCACTGCTACAGTTCAGACTTCTTATTCTTTAGGTGGAGCACTTCATCATTGATTCTTTGTTTGTTTTGGGGAAAAGATAGGAATATACTTCCTGTCCTACTGACTTCTCAGAGCTATCGTGATAGTGACATGAGGAACTATAAGAGAAAACCACATACTTGTACAAATCTCAGTGTTTTTATTGTCATTGTGTGTGTGTGTGTTTAAGAATATGAGTGAATGTGTGTGTGTGTGTGTGTGTGTGTGTGTGTGTGTGTGTGTGTGTGAGTATACTGTTACTGTGAGTGCTCTTCTTTAACACTTTTTCCCACCTTGGGGCAACCCCTTATATTCTCATCTCCCCTCAGGTATCAAATTTCCTAGTACCTTTTCCTCATCAAACGCTAACTGTGAAATTATGATACAAGTTACTAATACATGGAATAAAATTGTGAATATCTCTTGATAGGAATTACAAGTCTTGTCTCAGCCCCATCAACCATGACACTAACATAGAAATGTTAGTGTTTCTTATGAAGAGGTGTATAGCATGGTTTGGGGCTGGGTCCTACCTATGTGCAGAACATCAAGATGATTAATATGCCCTTCAAATCTTCAGTGTTCTTACTCCCTTTTTGTCTGGGAACAGTTTTTACATTAATTTTAAGCTTGGGATTCTGGCAGCAGGGAGGGAATGGTAACATTGTGTTCCACACACTTCATGATGCAGTTTTGCTTGCAGCCCTACTGTACAGAGCCAGGCTAGGGAAGCTCAGGTGTCCTTGACTCTTTCCTGGGCTGGAAGGCGGGGCTTCTCTACCCAGAAGGGACAATCCTCCACATAGTCTGATGGCCTTTTCTGCCACACCCTCAGGGTGCTGTGTAGCTGTGATTGGCATTTATGCAGGGCTGCTCTGCACCAGGTCATGCAGCTGGGGAAGTGTGGTGGGGATTTTCTCCTCCTCCACACATCCACAGAGAGCTGGCTTCAAGTTTATTTTAGCCCCACTGCCCACCTATGGGTCAGAGAAATAGGTAATTATATTAGCTCCTTATGTGAGATATTGCTTTGCAGATTAAAATGGTTCTGATTCTATTCCAGTCAGATAGAAGATTTTTCAGAATTTTTGTAAGACTATAATGTATGCAGCAAGTTTTTCTATTTAGATTTTTAGAAGTTTTTATTAAATTTCAACCTCAAAAAGTGATTTTTAATATTGTCATTTGGAATGAACAAAAACATTTGTGCAGAAGTGCCTTAAGCCAGCAACACCGCATTCCCACCCCAATTCCACAGACCCACTGAGGCTCACTGCTAGAAATAATTAAATATGTTTATAAGATATCTGGATGAGGTCATATAAAATGAATCCTGTGAGCTTTTCTCAGTGAAGAATAAATTGCTAAACTGATAAGGATAAGCTTCAGGCAGTCCAAGATAGGTTTTATTTTTATTTTCTCCAGCTTTATTAAGATATAATTGACACATAACATTGTGCAAGTTTGTGTACAAGGTGATGATTTGAAACATGTAGATATTGCAAAATGTTTACAACAAGGTTAGTTAAGACATCCTTCACTTCATATAATTACCATTTTGTTGGTGTTGTTATGGTGAGCACATGTAAGCTCTATTTTATGGTAACTTTTAATTGTACAATACAATATTGTTAATTATAGTCACCATGCTGTACATTAAATCCCTCAACGTATGTCTCACAACTGAAAGTTTGTACCCTTTGACTAACTACCCCTCAGCCTCTGACAGTCACCATACTGCTCCCTGTTTCTGTGAGTGAATGTTCTTAGATTCCACATCTAAATGAGATCATACAGTATTAGTCTTTCTCTGCCTGACTTAAATTCACTTAGCATAATGCCCTAAAGCTTCATCCATGTTGTTGTAAATGGCAGATTTTTTTTCTCATGGCTGAATAATAGTACATTGAGTGATTGAGTGTGTGTGTGTGTGTGTGTGTGTGTACCACATCTATATAATCGCACATCTTTGAACCCTTCATTCATTGTTAGACACAGGTTGTTTCCATATCTTAGCCAGTGTGAATAGTGCTGCAGTGAACATGGGGAGTGCAGATATCTCTTTGAGATAGTGATTTCATCACGGATATATACCCAGGAGTGGGATTACTGGATGGATCAAATAATAGTTCTTGGTTTAGTTTTTTTGAGAAACTGCCATATAGTTTTTTTATAGTGACACTATCAAGATGGGTTTTATGAATAAGAAGAAGCTTATAGTTCATTGTTTGAAAGACAATATATGAATTTAAGAGAAAATACCATAAGAATTTCCCTCAAATTATGTTTTGGAAGTAGTAAAATGTCAAACATATTATTAAATAATGAAACTCTTGCTTTATAAAATAAGGTTCTCCAAAAACAAATCCTGAGATGAGATCTGTGTGCAAGCGATTCGTTAAGAGGGGAGAGGTAAAGGAAGCGGGACAGGGAAGGGGTGGAAGCCAAGGGAAGGGGAGACCTTGGGCAGAAGTACTTTAAATCAATGGGTAGACCTCAGCCAATCCTTCTGGGGACCTCTGAAGGATGAGTTAGAGTTCTCCCCCAGCCCCTCAGAGACAATGGAGCCTGGCTATTATTCACTCAGACCCCACATTCATTGATTACCATTGTGCAGATGATGGCAGCCTCCAGGCACTTCACACTCTTGAAAGCTCTGTAGGCAAGAACAGTCTGCCAGAGGAGCACACTGAAAAGCAGTCCACATTACTATGGACTGGATGTTTGTGTCCCAACAAAATTCAGATGTTGAAACCTAATCTCCAGTGTGTAATTGGAGGTGGACCCTTTGGGAGGTCATTAAGTCGTGTGCAAGGGGCCCTCATGAATGGGATTAGTGCCCTTGTGAAAGAGGCCCTAGAGAGCTCCCTTGCCCTTTCTGAAGTGTGAGAATGCAGAAGGAAGATGGCCATCTGTAAACCAGGAGGGGGGCTCTCACCAGACACTGAATCTTGATCTTGGATGTTCAGCCTCCAGAACTGAGAAATAAATTTCTGTTGTTTCTGTTACAGCAGCCCAAACTGACTAAGACAAAAGGGTTCAGACTTTGAGACCTGGTTAGGAGGAAAGCAAAAGGATCCGTGTCAGTACAACATTGACCGTGGTATTTACTGTCTGCTGCAGTGGGCCTCGAGTTATTCTTCATGTCCAGACAAGAAATTTAGGTGACATTTAGACATTGGCTTCACATACCTGCCTGACCACAAAGGCCAATATCATCAGGAATATAATGGAAAGTAAAATAGGTCCTGCATGAAACAATTTGCTACTGGGTCATAGTTTAATCTGTGACTCCCTTTTGCTCAAGTGAAATCTTGAAAGAATGTTAAATTGTGAGTTATCTTCTATTCTGACATGAAGAACAAATATCTTTTCATAATAGAGAAATAGACTGTTTGAAACTTGCTATATCTGTTAAAATAAGAGTTTAACCAGAAATTAATATACAATACTTTTATCATGAAACTTTTAACCCATGGATTATACATGCTTCTGTATTAAGTTGTTTAGCTTTAAAATAAAATTATGGGGATAGCATGATAACAAAGGAAAGTGCACTGGCTAGATGTTCAACTCTTTTCAAGTCATGTGCAGTATTATAGTAGAGATGCACCAACAAAATCAGTATTGGGTTATTAGACCTAATTGATGTTCATCTACATTAATCTTTCCATCCTTTTGTGCTCATCACAGTGTTTTGTTTAAATCTCTCTATAGTGCTTATCCCATTCTGTTTCATATTCTCATTATCTTGAAAGCAAAATAGTGTGTTTCATCTTCAGATCATCAGTTATCACTATACTAGCTCATAGTAGGTGTTTGAAAACATTCGAATGAGAAAATTAGCCTACAGTTCCCCTTTGCTGAAACATCTTGTCATCTATTTTAATAGCCAAGTATATTTGCTCTTTGAATAATGATTCACTATGGAGTCTCCTAGCTGCTTGTTAATTCTTGACATCCTCTCTCTTGTTCATTTGGAATCTGTCAGCAGTGTTTCAACAGGATGCAGAAAGCATCAGAGCATATGTTGTCTGCATATGTACCAAAGGAGGCTTATCTTCCTTTCCTCTTCTCTCCAATATTCTTCTCTTTAATGTAACTTTAAATTCCCAGAATGTATATCCCATTTTGAAACAAGACTGAATAAGACTGCTCAAGTTGAGCGGGATTCTGGTATAGACATGAATACAGAAGTTAAGGATTTCATGTAACTTTCCCTAGTACCTCTGAAAATAAATTTTAAACTAGTCCTTGGTTATGACTTTGCTCCTTCTCAGAAACGGAGAGATTATATTTATATAAAACAAATGTGCAGCTTTTTCAAAGATAAAGTGAGAGAAAGAAAAGGGCTTCCTAATAGGCTTTAATACACTAGTGAATTCCAGGGATTTATTTCAGAGCAAATCATCCCAGATATGGTCCCAATACAGTCAGAAGCCTTGAGAAGCTGAAAATTGGGAGGAAAATGTGGACAGTATATGTCCCTACGAGAATTCTATTTTCACTACACACTAAAATTTATCATCAGGATATACTGAAAAAAATTTTCAAACTTAATGTGCTCATGACCTCACATATTTTTAAACATACATTAAGGTTAGAGCCAATAGTAAAGGCAGCCACTATAGTGTGAGAGAAAGACAAGGACATGCCAGCCCCAAATAGCTCTTCTGTAACTTGGTCATAGTGAGATTTCCACTATGATAGTTACTCTTTTTAGGGGAAAAAAAATCTCTATCAGAAATATCCTTCTAAAAGGTGTATATCAGCTGGCAGAGGGAAATTGGTAGGAATTAGTTCATTGGAGTATCACTGAGCTTAATAAAAGCCCCCAAGTAAATGAGTTATAGAACTTAAATTGGATCAGAGTCATAAAACTATGACCTTCCTGGAGTTGATGGAAAGGGACTAGACAAAGCAGCAAGAGTTGATGCCCCCAAACATTTTTCCCTCCCAGACTCATGCCTTCTCTTCTTGTCAATGGTTTTATCATTCTTCCCAGGCACCAAAGCCTAGAACTGGGAGTCATTGGGATCCCCACTCTTTTACCATATGTGTGCACATAGCCCTTAAGCTCTGGCCATTTGTCTCCTGCTTTACTCCTGCTGCTTGGTTCAGACTTTCTTTTTTCCTCTCATTCTGTCCAGTGTCATCTTCTCCTTTTTGACCTTTCACATGTTCCCATGGTGCTTTTGAGTGCTAATCATTTCTCCAATCCTAGGTTTGTCCACAGCCCTGCATCCCCCACCAGCCCTGTGCTACCTCCCCATGGAGGTGGCTTCTATTGTTTAGGACCATGGTGTCTGAAAGATATGGCTTAAATGCCCAGCTCTGCCTCTTACTTCCTGAGTGACTTGGGCTGAGTTGTGAAATTTGGCCACCTTTTTCTTTCTTTCTTTGTAAAAAGTGGTGGTATTAGTGCTTAATTAAAAAATGTGTGTGAATGCCAATCAGATAATGACCTTGAAGAGCTTACCGGAGAGCCTGTTACAGAGTTAAGCATTCTCAACTAACATAGCAGCAATATTAATGATCAGTGTTTGGTAACACTGAGGCTAGAAGATATTGAGGGAATTTCAATGGGTGTGGGAGAATTTAAGGGTGATGAACAGTATTTACTAAAAGAGATGAGATACCCACCATCTGCCCTTTTCACAAACTAAAAAAAATTAAAATGAATATAATAAGCAGAATTCCTTGATATAATTATTAATTACCTACTTTTCAATTGATTTATCCACACACCATCTATTTTGGTATAGAAAAACAACCTAAACTTCTAGAAATAATACCATTATCCTACTTTATATTCCAGCTTCTCATTTTTAAAAATATGTGGTACTCTTCGTCATGCTATGCTAGACTGAGCTAATTGTTGAGGATGCCAGAAGACATGTTCAGTTCTTTCCCTGAGAAAACTTACTCTCTAGTGAGAAAGTCAGAAAAATAAAAGATCAATAACAATGCACTCTGATAAGAGCACACCTCTCTCAAGTCTTCCGAGGAGCCATTATGTTGGTACTGTAATTCAAAGATCTTAGGCTGAGAATCAGGATGTTTGGGTTCTAATCTTCCTTAGACAGTGAAATTGTAGATTAAGCAAGTCAATTGCTAAAATCACTCTGCCTCTCTGTGACTGAATTAAATAAAAGCCTAATTATGGTTAGGAAGTTGTCATAAAACATCAGAGAGCTCTACAAGGGGAAGGCATTTTTATTTTCATTATTGCTTCCAGCTAAATGCAGACCCTAATATACTTCAGAGAAGACAATCTTCATTTCTAGTTAAATTATGTAGCATCATTTCCAAGAATATTGATATTAGAATGTGAGCTCCACTGTCAATTCATTGGCTAGATATGATTCTGGATACATTACAAACACACACACACACACACACACACACACACACATTAACACATACATACACACACACACTTCAAAAGCCATGGTCCCCTCATCAAACAGACCCCAATCAAGAACATCTTTCATAGAGGATTGAATTCTCCTTTGTTGAAATACCATGGTGTATGTTGCTTTATTCCAATTATAAGATGTCTGAACATTAAAATGTAAAGTTGTTTCCATTCAGGTCTTAATTTCAAACAGCCAGAGTATATTTCTTTGTAACTAATGGAGTAGTGTGACTATGATGAAGTTAGTACTACTTGATAAAAAGAAAAAGGACGCGTTTATTGTAACACCCTAACACCAGCCCAATAAATCCTCTTCTGACAGGTAGAGGATATCTTCGATGTGAAATAGGTCAAGGAAATGCAAGGATTAAATTCAAGAGTCTTCATCAGCACAGCCATTCTTTTTCACTGAACTGGAATTATTGAAATCATTTTCCATATTCAAATGTATCTGTTTTACAGTTTCCAAGTTCATAAATTGTTCAGATCTATAGCTATAGATGTGTAAATAAGAATACTATATTATTCTCTTTCAATGGGGCATCTACACTAATAAAAGAGAAACATGCAAATTAACCATCACTCCGCTATGCCAAGCCACGCCCACCAGCCAATCAGGAGCGAGTATGCAAATTAACCCAATCAAGATGGCAGCCAGCCACAGAGCTGGAGCAAGCAGGAGGCTTGGGTTGCCCTGGCAATGGAGGAAGCCAAGCTTCCCGCCTGCCCTGGCTGGCCCTGGCCTCCACTCGAGGCTACAAAGTTTCAATTATAGAAGATAAATAAAGCCTAGATACTTGCTTCCAATTGGCCCTGGCCTCCGCTCAAGGAGGCGCTGGAAAAAAAAGAAAAAGAAAAAAAGGAGGGGCTAGGACCTTGGGTCACCAGGGGGTGATCAGGCCAGGATGGGACAGCAGGGGCTGTTGGGGTTAAGCAGACCAGCAGGGAGGCCAGTTGGAGGTGATCAGGACAGTGGGGGAGGGGGACAGTTTGGAGTGAGCAGGCCAGCAGGGGGGCAGTTGGGGGTGAGCAGGCCAGTGGGGAGGGAAGGTGGGGGTGAGCAGGCCAGCAGGGGGGGCAGTTGGAGGTGATCAGGCTGGCAGGGGGGGGCCGTTGGGGGCAAGCAGGCCGGCAGGCAGAGTGGTTAGGGGAAATCAGGCAGGCAGGCAGGCAGGTGAGCAGCTGTAGCCAGCAGTCCCAGATTGTGAGAGGGAAGTCCAACTGCCGGTTTAGGCCCAATCCCTGTAAACTGGCAGTAGGACATCCTTTGAGGGGTCTCATATTGGAGAGGGTGCAGGCCAGGCTGAGGAATACACCCCCACCCCCCCACCCCCATGCATGAATTTCATGCACTGGGCCACTAGTAATACATATAAGTTGTTTTATACAAAGGAAATCATAATAAAGAAATCACCCCTATGCTCTGGGGATAGAGAACAGAAGCACACAGGGTCAAATGGGAAAGTTTATACCGTATGTGTCAATAACATTGATGAGGTGCATATCTTACTTTTACATGATCTTTCTATGAGAAAATAACAAAGTCCTTGCTAATTTCCAGTTGTAACAATGATTAAAATTTGGACATAGAATAGGAGACAATCTAAAATTTTTAAGAAAAATTATCTGGTTCCCTCTTTCTGTTGGCCCTACTGCAGAAAAGATACTAAATTTACCAACTCTTAAACCAATCTTGGACCTGAACACAAAAAAGTCAAGCAGCAAAACTTAATTTTTTATTTCCAGTGTCTCTTAGATTATAGGCCATCAGCAAATACTTCCTGAAGGAAGGAAGGAATCATACAGGTGGAAAAGAGTTGGGCAAACTAATCTCACCCCTCTGCTGGGACAAGGGGGAGTATTTATAGTTTGTAAGAAATGAAACCTTCCCTGTCTACCACCATCTCCCTTCTTCCTGTATCATATACAAAACTCCTTCCCAGTTCCTTCACTTCCTCCTAGTTATCTCATGTCACAAGTGCACAATTTTCCCATGTTCTATGAAAAAAGAACCCATACCTAAGCGCTAATAAACAATAATTTATTCTCTTTCCCGCTAGTGATGGCTTGGGCATTTAGCAGTCCTTGGGTTACATCTGAGATCCGTTTCTATGGCGTGATGTAACACAATTTTCGCTGTAAGTCGGAACCCACCTACATAAGCACCTACGTCACTCACATGGAGCACATACCCAGCAGTAATGAATTGAAGCAGTTAAAAATTTTAAAAGAAAGATAACAATTCCTGACCTTTACTTGTGGTAAATAAATAATAAAAAACATAAAGCACATATGTACATACGTCAAAATGACAAAACTTCTTTTTTTATAAATAAATGGGAGATGGTGACGTAACCATGAAATGACGTAAGTTGAGTCTGATGTAACCCAAGGACTGCTATAAAAAAAAAAAAAAATATATATATATATATATATATATATATATATATATATATATATATGTGTGTGTGTGTGTGTGTGTGTGTGTGTGTGTGTGTGTGTGTGTGTGTATGTATGTATATTTATATACACACAGACACTTTTTGCTAGGTCACCTGGTAAATATTTATAATTTTTTCCCCAGTTCACTTTATCTTCAACTCCAAGTCCTAGCTGATCATATACAGGGATATATGTAGAGCTGGGGAGAAATAGTCCTTGCGTGTTCTATAACTAGAGAATCACTTTTGGCTTTTGGTTGTAAATACTTTATTTATTTCCAGCTGAAATGGTTAAGGTGGCTTCCTATGGATTCCATGCATAGTAATTCCCCGTTGAACCTCCTGTCTGTGCCAGAAGTTCAGAACTTCCTCAGTTTCTCTGAGATGATTTTACTTCTACATTAGCATATCTGGGCATCTCCCTACTTCTCATCACATAGCGTCCTCCTTGCTTCTCAGTTTGGGTCATTTTTCTAAAAGCCTGATCAGTCCTTTTCCTGTCACTCTCAGTTACATCAAATTGACAGCTTTTCAGTCTTCTTTCCCTTTCTTTGTTTCTTTCTAGACTTGAAACCACAAATCTTTTCAAGATTCCAAGTTTCATCAACTGGACCCAACAAATGCTCCAAATTTCCCTTGCAAAATGTAATGTCCATACACATTATTTATTTTGTGATTGACAGTTGAATTACAGTGTTTTGTTCCATTTCTAATCAATTTGGAGACAACTTGAAATCTATAGTGACTTTAAAGAGATTTCCTTGAGAGCAACTAATTACTGGATGACCCCCCAATCCCCTATTCAGTGATAAAGTTTATCTCACATGTGGGGCCCTGGACTGGCCAGCACATTCCCTGAATGGAAGAACACCCAAAAGGAGCTTCAGCAGGTGCCAGTCATTCACATAGCAGGCACCCTGCTGAGTCCTTTTCCATTCAAGAGAGCAATAATCCCATTGAATGATTTGCATAATAGGAAAGAACATCTTCATTAATTTTGCAGATTGAATCAAAGCACTTAGGAAAGATGGAAATATAAATGTAAATGACCTTAACAGCAAGCTAAGAAAAAAACTAGTTAGTGCATTGAACTCATTGAATTTTAATAGAGATGTGGGTTAAGTTGTATACTAGAACATTTTTAAAGCATAAGTTACTGCAAGGTAAAAGGTCACATGAGAAACTTACTGAATATGCGTTAGAATTTTGTTCTTCTTCTGAACATGTGCATTAACATGAGATGAATTAAGACAGTGCTGAATCGGAGAGTTAAAGGTGATTCTTTTTTATTAGTTTGCTCAGATCTTTTATTAGTACTCTCCGTGATTAGTGGAAGAATTACACTCAAACTTGCTTAAAGATAAAAGGTAATTTAGAGCCCACATATATGAGAACTCTTAGGACTGGACTAGCTTCAGGCATGGGTGGATCAAGGATTTGCAAGACACCATCAGGAACACTTTTCTCTCTCTTCATCTCTCAGCTCTACTTGTTCCTTGGCATCAGGCTGCTTTTTATATAGCAAGCTTGTCACACCTCCCTGGAACCTTCCCCAAAGCTTCTCTCCACCCATAGGGCTCCCATGGACCCATTTTGTGTCACATGCCTCTCCCTGGACAAATCGTGTGTCTCAGAGATGGACACGCCAGGCAGTCTCCCCTAATTAATGATACTTCCCCAAAGGAAGAGGGTTTGACAGACTGAAACTAAAAGGGAGGGGGCAAGGAAAACCTTTCCTACACACCCTCTTTAGGGATCTGTCAGGCACCAGTCAGAAAGGACTTTTAAATAGATATACGTCATCTAAATGGTGTATAGGGCAGACAGTGAGTGAGGTTTAAGTGGGGACTTTTAGGTTCTGCCATCGGTGTCCATGAAAAGATAAAGGTGAACTTTGAAATAGGTTGTTTTGCATAAAAATGCAACTGATTGTAGAATATTTGGGGTGGGGGAGAAGAACCATAAAGGAAAAAATAAACATATCTTCTAATAACTACTATTAACATGTTGGACAGATTTCCCTTGTTTTATATAAATAGTACACGTTTGCTAATCTGAATTATTCAGTACTTACACTGAAATTTTGTTTAAAACATTGAGGACATTTTGGCACATGACTAAAGTTACCTACAAAGATTACTAAGATTTTAATGGCTAAATAGTAGCTCATATCATGGATGTGCCATAGTCTATAGTCAATGTCTATTTTTCATATTTAAGTATTCCATTTTTACTTTCATAGATGATATTATGATAAAAATTTGGGGCTGCATCATTTGTCATTTTCCTAAGATTGAATCTGTCAGGTCCAGCCTGACAGGTTGAACCGGGCTGAGGTAGGGAGGTGGGATTTGAGAAGAGAAAGAAAGACAGGACAGCGGGATTCGGGAGGTCCACGAGCTCTCAAGAAGCTGTGGTGGCTTTTATTAGTAATACAGTGCTTTTTATACATAAGACACTAAGCAGGGAATCACTCACAAGGAAAACATTCTTTGTTTCTCTAAAATCACTACTGGAGGGATAAGTTGAAGGACAGGTTTCTTGTTACAATAAATCTCACTAATTGGATACATATTTCTTGGTAAGCCATGAAAGTAGCTCTTATCCTACTGATAGCAGTCATATAAACAAACCCTGGGAAAGCTCTGTAGGCAGGGGCTGCTCTCATTATACTGATTAGTTGCCATCCAAACAGGCCTGGGAAATCTGTGCGGGTAGGGTGCCAGCCTTGCTAGCCCCTACAGATGCAAGGACCGTGTCATCTTACATCCCACTCCCCACATGAATCCTTGGATTAAATTAATGAGGGATTAAATATGAACATACAAAAATTTTTGGTGTGTGTTGCAAAATTTCTGTTTGGATAATACTATTGTTGCTAGCATAATAGTGAGATGATCCTTACTACTGCTCAAAGGTGGTGAATTTTCAGGTATTATATTATACAACTAAAGGCCTGGTGCACAAAATTCGTGGGTCCCTCAGCCCAGCCTGCACCCTCTCCAATCTGGGACCCCTCGGGGATGTCCGACTGCAGGTTTAGGCCCATCCTAAACCGGCAGTCAGACATCTCTCTCAAAATCTGGGACCGCTGACTCCTAACTGCTCACCTGCCTGCCTGATTGCTCCTAAACTCTCTGCCTTCCTGCCTGATCACCCCTAACCACCTCTGCCTGCCTGCCTGATGCCCCTAACTCCTCTCCCCTGCTGGCCTGATTGCCCCTAACTGCTCTCTCCTGCCAGCCTTATTGCCTCTAACTTCTCTCCCCTGCCAGCCTGATCACCCCTAACTGCCTCTACCTCAGCCCCCACCACCATGACTTTGTCCGGAAGGATGTCCCAAAGACATCCGGTCTATCCCGTCTAATTAGCTTATTACCCTTTTATTAATATAGATTTATGAAGCAAGCATGCTCATTTGTTTCCCTGTTAGTGGCAGCAGTGTTAGACCTGTTCTTGAGTTTGGCTAAGAAAGAATTCAGAGCCAAGAACTCTAGTGCAAGAGAAAGTTAACTTATCCTTTTATTTTTAAATTTTTTTTATTTATCTTTATTGTTGAACGTATTACAGATATCCTCATTTTTCCCATTGACCCTTTCCACCCTGCTCCAGTCCCCTCCCTAGGCCTCCACTGCACAATTGTCTGTGTCCATGGGCTAAGCATATCTATATATATAAAAGGCTAATATGCATAGTGTCCTCTAGGGAGTTTGACCTGGAGACCGGGAGTTCAATCGCTCTCTATGATGTGGGCTGACCACCAGAGGTTGGCACAGAATGAAGAAAGGCCCAGATTGGCTTTGATCACCGGCCAGGCCTAGGGACCCTACCCATGCACAAATTTTGTGCACTGGGCCTCTAGTCCTATATAATAAAACCCTAATATGCAAATCAACCGAACGGCGGAATGACTGGTTGCTATGATGCACACTGACCACTAGGGGGAAGACGCTCAATGCAGGAGCTTCCCCCTGGTGGTCAGGGCACTCCCACAGGTGGAGCACTGCTCAGACAGAAGCCCAATTCAAGGCTGGTGAGCACAGCGGCTGTGGCAGGAGCCTCTCCCACCTCTAAGTCAGTGCTAAAGAGCCCTTGGGGGATGTCCAACTGCCGGATATCCTCTGAGGGGTCCCAGACTATGAGAGGGTGTAGGCTGGGCTGAGGGACCACCCCCCCCCCCCCCAGTGCACAAATGTCATGCACCGGGCCTCTAGTATGCATATAAGTTCTTTGGTTAATCTCCCCCTGCTTCCCCCTAAGATTCGTCAGTCTGTTCCCTACTTCTGTGTCTCTGGATCTATTTTGTTCATCAGTTTATTTTGTTCATTAGACCCCATATATGAGTGAGATCATGTGATACTTGTCTTTCTCTGACTGGCTTATTTTGCTTAGCATAATACACTCTCTGGGGCCCTCCATGCTGTCTCAAAGGGTAAGAAGTCCTTCTTTTTTACAGCTGCATAGTGTTCTATTGTATAAATGTACCACAGTTTTTTTTATCCACTCATCTGCTGATGGGCACTTGGGCTGTTTCCAGATTTTACCTATTGTAAATAGTACTGCTATGAACAAAGGTTGCATATATTCTTTCTGATTGGTGTCTCGGGATTGTCATGATATATTCCTAGAAGTGGGATCACTGGGTCAAACAGCAAATCCATATTTAATTTTTTGAGGAAACTCTAAACTGTTCTCCATACTGTCCTCCGATCTACATTCCCACCAGCAGTGAACTAGGGTTCCCTTTTTCCACATCCTCACCAGCACTTGTCATTTGTTGATTTGTTGATAGCAGCTGTTCTTCTATAAAGAACACAGATCAGATGACTGCTATCAACTAAAATGATCAAGGGGGAAAGGAACATCAATAAGATTAGACTAAAATAATTGGAAGATACCAGGCTGTAAAGACAAAAAGCTAGTTCTGCCATAATTAGCTGCATGACCTTGAGCAAGACTCTTGATCTCTCAGAGGCTGAGACCTGTACCTCTCAGGACATAAAGGAATGAAGCCTTTGACACAGTAGAAACTGATATGTTTAGTGAGTTACTAGTTAGTTAAACCTCAAGATGCTAGTGTGGTATTAAATATTTGGATTGGGCTGGAGGAGTGAGGTGGTTGATTCTGCACTTAAAATCCAAAAAAATAAAAAAGGAAATTTAGTAAAAAATTAAAAATTTTAGTAAAATATTTAATTTTAAGACCTATGACCTTGAAAGTTTGTTCATGCTACCCTAGTTGGGTAGCTTAGTTGATCAGAGCATTGTCCTAATACATCAAGATTGCCTGTTTGATCCTTGGTCAGGGCACATACAAGAAACAACCAATTAATGCATAAATAAGTAGAATAACAAATTGATGTCTCTCTCTCTCTCAAAAAAAAAAAAATCAATAAATAAAAAAAATTATTTTTAAAGTTTGTTCATACTCAAAAAGTAAATAGATTTCATAAAATTCTAGATAAATGTGTGATTAGGTATTTACCATAGGTTACTGGGAATTTATTGCCACTACTAGTATTGAGTTTGAATCATGAGATGCAATCATGGTCCCTTATATCATGAAGTGCCAGAATAAAAATAGACAGAATTTGTGCAAACACAAGGCTGTACATACATCTTGTGCTCTGTAATTTCCAAGTTTGATTCCTTAATAAACTGGAATGAAGACATCAAAAATATACAGTATAACCCAAGATATTTCTCTCATTTGTCTTCCTTTGCGTGTTTCACTATGGAAGTAATAGGAGAAATACCTCCTCTTGAATGTATGTCTTGGATTATTCATATTACTTCATTTAACCCTGACACTTGACTGCTTGGATGGGGTTCTTCCAGGAGAAAATCCAGGCCTCAGAGATCAAGTGCATGCACGAGAGCTGGTAATTGAAGGCAATAGATCTGGCTCTGTCCCATGTTATTCTGATGAGCAACACGTCATCCCCAGCTCCTGACACATTGACCTATTGCTGCTCAATGAAGATTGTGGTGGCTGCAATGGAGCACGTGGGAAAATATGAAATGACTTATCTGACTTAATGAGTTCTTTAGAATATAGGTGTGGGCTAAAGTAGGTTTACAGTTGTGAGTACGTGAAACACTGAGTTTATTGTTATATTATTATTTATTCTTGTATTATATATTTTTTCCATATGAACAACTGTAAACCCACTTTTACCCAGCCCTGTATGTTTCTTTGATCCAGATTTGATTTCCTTTTTAACTTTAACTTCTTTTTATAACTAAAGGGAAGCAACACATTATCAACTCTCATAATAAAGGCTATTTTCAGAATGTAATTTGTTCCATACAAAGAAAACCTGTTTGGGAACACTTTTTTTTTTCCTTTTCTTAAGGGTAATCTTGAATATATCTCCCTTGAACCATTTTTTTTTTCTCTGCAGATTATAGAGGATGTGAAAAGACTGAGATGAAACACTCCCTCTCAAAGTTATGATGACAGATGAGCAGGCTTAATTGTGACAGGCAGTGTTTGGGCCTGGTTCTATTTCTTTCATGAAAATGGAACCATCATTCAATCGGCTGGGAGCCTGATCAGCAGGGTGTGCCCCTGTGTGTGATGTGGACAGGAAGGGGCCTCCCATAGTTGCACTAGGCAGACATTCATCTGGAAGCTCTAGAAAATGAGGAAGGAAAAAATGAGCTCTCAGCGTCCATCTGGGGTTGGGAAAGTAGATATCTGAAATTGTGGCAGGCTGCTTTATAATTAAATCAGTCACCGCGGTCGGTTTTCACGGCAGCCCAATTCCAGATGTGATCATAGCCTAATGAACCATGCCCTTATAAATGTTACATTTCCCGGGATCAAAATCTCTGCCAGGGATTTTACTCCCAATTTCAAGAGTTTAAACACCACGTTATTCTGAATAGGGTTTTGCTCTACTGGTGTTTTTATGTCATGGAAGGAATCACAGATAAAGGAAACCCTCCCTCCTGTTTTTAGGGAAACAATCCACTGTCCTCACTGCTGTGCAGACTTGACCTCCCACCCCCACCCGTGGACCAATTTCTCTTTTGGCTCCTAAGATAATGAGGTATTTCCAGACCACAGGTGATCATATTTTCTCCTCGGTGATGTATCAATCTTGAAGGGTCAGAATGCACTTGTTTTTTGGATACAGAATCCATTATGTGTAAAGGTTTATTATTACCCTTCTGCGATTTGGACCTGGTCTTTAATTTATTTCTATTTGCGCCTGAATTTAAAAGCTGATTAGCCATCTGAGAAAGAGGCCGGCATAATCGAGTTAGACAAGGGCAGGCTCCTTGGCGTCTTTCTTGGGTAGCTTTTCTAATAGACTGAAACTAATCCTGAGACTCCGCCTGTCACCAGGAACAGTGTCTAATTCCCATGCAGCTGGATTGGTTTGTGGGAAATGCTCCCTCTCTGAGATCCTCAGACAGAATTTCAGTTCTGAAGTGATGACTTTAAAATCCTGAACAACTGTGGAGATGTTCTTCTATACTACAAATTATATGCAGACTGAACCATGCCAATGTAGTTGTGGTAGATGCAATTAGAATAAATTAGGTTAAATGAACTGTGAGAGTAACTAGAGCCAGAATGTGGATGAGTTCATCACCATGTCTATGTACTTACGACACTGAAATTTTTTTTAATTAGAAACATTAGATATTTTTAAAAGAGAAATAAGTTGAAAACCATTAGAAATAATTTATAATGGAGGCTAAACATCCTCTCCATGACATTCATTCAGAATATTGCAAGGGAGATGAAGATCTCAAAATTTTCTGGACAGAATTTAGGGACTTGACCATCTGAACTTTGTATGATGAAAAGGCACCCAAGTTCAGTCTGAATTGAGGGATGAATTAGGAGTCAAAATAGAGATGGCCTTATCTGCTCAATAATTAGAACTTTGAGGGAAATCTGGAAGTCAAATTTAAAGTGGATTTGTAAGTATAAAAGACAGGGGACATAATATCAGTGTGACACTTTTTCTCTCACTGTAAAACACATGTATTTCCATCAGTGTCCACTGGAAATGCCTGGAAGCATTGGCCTCTATGCAGCAATGAGCATCACTGAAGCCCAGGGCATGGCCTCTACACACAATATAGAGGCTAATGATGTCACTTCAGAGGAAGCTAGCAGGCAGCTTAACGAAGTTTCTGTAGACAAAAGATGACACAAATTGAACATCAAAAAGAATAATTAATGGCTGCAACCGACTCAAATACATTATGTATATGGAATCATTTATATACATAATGCTATAAAAAGACCAAAAAAATACAAAACAAAACAGGAAAGGGTAAAAAAGTATTGGAGAAACAAAACAAAATGTACTGACACTATTGGGAATGGCTACAGCACCCACTCCTGTTAAAATCAAGAGTTGGGAGGAAATAGGCATTTGCCCTGCCCTCAGGTAGGAACTGTACTTCAGACTAACCAACAGGCCTCAGGAAATGACAGGAATCTTCTAAACAGGAAAGATGATAGGAATTGAAAAGCATCATTTCACAGCCCCTTGTAAAAACAGTGATTTAGGGCATCAACAAATAATAATAAAAATAGTGAAGTTTGGGTGGGAATTTTAGAGTGAGATGAGGCTGACACCCCCTAAACCCCTCTCATGAAGGCACTTCACACAGAATTCACGTCACAGCTGAGACGGAATGCAATGGAGTGTGCAGAATACCATTTCCAAAGTACACTTGGAGGAAACAAAACTCAAATATAATCAAACCTTTAGATATAAAGTCCAATTTACAGAAAATATGGGGAATAGCCTCAAGGAGCTATCAGTCAAGTACAAATTTAACAGGATAATTTTCATGGTTCTTTCAACAAATCAATGGGAGAAAAAATGAAAAAAGATAAGGATAGAGTCCTCTTTCTGATTAAAGACAAATGAGATATAGCAACAATCAAATATAATGTAGAACAGTTTGGGATCCTGATATAAGCCAACAAACTGTAAAAATACATTGTTAGACAGCAGGGGATATTTGAGTATGGACTAGATATTAGGTGATAATAAGGAAGTAATTTTACTAATTTTAGAAGGAGCAATACGCATTGTATAAGAAAAAATTTTAATGTATACTGAAGTATTATGGGTAAATGACTTGATATTTAGATTATGATTGAAAATATTGCAGCTACAAAAAATAAAAGTTAACAAAAGGAAAGGGGCATGGAGAAAAGATGGGACTAAAGAAAACAAAAAAGCAAAATAATGGTTGTTGAGGCTTCATGATAGTTCCAGGTGGACTATATTTTCTACTCTTGGCATACTTAGAAATTTTCATAATAAAAAGTTAAAACTGAAGTCAAAACATTGTTTAGGCATAAAGGACAGACAATAGAAAATAACCCATTACCTTCCATTGCAATTATTTATCAATTTCTATGTCCCCTAAAATATTTATATAAACCAAAGATTGTGAACTCTCAGTAGATGCCTAGGTATGTAGTCGATGGAATGAAAAAAGAAAAGTGCCCGGTAACCTCAGGCAGAAAAATTAACCCCGAGAGCTTGGATGGCAACAGTTTGAATTGATCCAAGTCGTGAGGATTGTTGGGCAGACTTTTGTTCAGTGACTTTTGCAACAATGATCTTTCTAAGCTTTCTCTCCACAGGTGAGTCAGCCATGAGGTAGATTTGAAGGACAAAACACAAAAGGACGTATTTCTTGGTGATTTGTTACATTCCAGATGTTTTTGTTGTATTTTTGGTTTTGCTTTTAAAAGGCCACCTGTGTTACTTGAATGGCAAACAATAGCATTACCGTTAAAGTCAGGACCAGCTTCCTCGGTCTGATGCAGCCTGTGCCCTGTGCTTAGGAAGGTCCCGCAGCTGGTTCAAGGCTCTGCTGTTGCATTTTTGGAATTATTTCTAATTTTGGAACAAGGAGCTTCACATTTTAATTTTGCACAGGGCCCTGCAAATTATGCAGCAGGTCCTGGTTAAAGTGTACGATGTGTTAAGTGTTATGTTGGGAGAGACTTAGTGGGAAAGAGTTTATCAGTCATTCTTCTGAAGGAGACACTGTTACTCACTCCAGGGTCACTTTAGTGCACTTTTGTTTTCTTAACTTCCCAACTCCCTTGAGTAAACATAGCCTCTGGCCCTGTGTTATTACTGGGGACGCTATTAACTCCATGAAAATGACACTCCAAAGCAAAATCCAATTTCAAAACATGATTGCTATCAGGATCAATAATTTTGTTTTGAAATACAGTTTCCAGATACAGGTGTGTTTCCTGATAGTTCTAAAGCATTGAGCTTAATAAAAGGTAAATCTGTCTAAGTATGTGCAGTTCTTGTGGCAGTCTTCATTATGCAAACAAATCCATTTTCTGAGTGTAGCTTTATTTTGTCCCTGTAATAAAACAATTTTCACTAAGGGGGTGGTAGTAAGACTTCCAAGGTCATTGCTTGGTATGTTGATGGTTAAAGAGCTATGTGATAACCAATTAATAGCAATGTATCAATGATCCCAATTGTGTAGAAATCATCTTTGCTGAAGTCACCCAGAAAGTCACTTGTCAACGTGAATCCCATACTCTTCAATGCTGACAATTAGGATGGCTGATGTTTTGTCACAGTGCCTAAGTTAATCACAGTCTAAGAACACGGAAGGAAAGCTGAGACAGGAGTAAATTAATCACCATTAACAACAGATTTAAAAAGTAATCCTGAAGGGCAACTGTTAAGAAACATTGTTTTGAATAATTCACAATCCTTCTAGTATTGAAGAGATACTTCTAGAAGGGAATACTTTTTCTAAGAAGTTAGTCTTATAACTGTAGGCACCAAAAAAGAAATTATACCTCAAATCATGGCTTCTCAAACAGACATAACGTGTTTCCCCTCTTTCCCTCTCTTTTTCTCTCCCCTTCCCTTCTTCCCTCCCCATCTCTTTCTCTCCAAATAATATTATCATGGCTAATACATATAAATTTATTTCTCTTTTTATAGTTGTAGCACAATTTATATGGACATTCCTCAGTTGGACAAATAGTTTGTAGTTTCTAAATATTTATGGTTTCAAATACTGCTCTATTATACATCCTTCAAGATTTCCCCATATTTGTCCTCTGGCTTGGATAGATTCTAGAGGTGTACTGCTGGGTTTTAAAATAACACATTTAATAAGTATTTTGAAACATGCCCCCAAAGGTTGTGTCAATAGTATATACTTCTGCCAAGAGTGGTTTTGAACTGTCTGTTTTCTTTAATCATTACCAATGCTGCATATATTCATATTTTTAAAATGCCAATCTGATGGGCAAAAAAAAAATATTTTGATTTTTATCCCTATTTTAGCTTTATTAAGATACAATTGATAAACAAATTTTAAGATATTTACAGCATACAACATGATTTCGTGTACAATGTAAAAGAATTCCCCTCATAGAGTTTATTTACACATCCACCTCCTCACATACTAGTAGTTACCTTTTTTAATTGTGTTTCATGTTTTCATGAGAATATTTAAGTCCTGTCTTCTTACAAAATTTAAATTATACCCTACAGTATTATCAACTAGAGTCAGCATGTTATACATTAGATCTCAAACCTTTCTCATCTTATAAATGAAAGTTTGTATCCTTTTACCAAACCCTCCCTAGTCCCCTCACCCCCAGCCCCTGGCAACCACTTTTGTACTCTCTGTTTCTATGAGTTCAAATTTTTTATAAGATCCCACATGTAAATGACACTATGCAGTATTTGTCTTTTAAGGTTAATCCACGTTGTCACAAACAACAGGACTTTCTTCTTTTTTGAGGCTGAATAATGTTTAATTGTGTGTGTGTGTGTGTGTGTGTGTGTGTGTGTGTGTGTGTGTGTATACATCACATCTTCTTTACCCATTCATTGTCAGTGGGCATTTAGGTTGTCTCCTTGCCTTGATATTTGTGCATGATACTACAGTGAACATGGGAGTACAGATACCTCCTCTAGATAATGATTTTGTCTCCTTTGGATATATACCCAAAAGTAGGATTGCTGGATTATGATAGTTATATTTTTAAAATTTTTTATTGAAATTATTTGGATGACATTGCTTAATAAAATTAAATAGGTGTCAAGTGTACAATTCTATAATACACCATCTGCATATTGTGTGTTCAAGTCAAGTCTCCTTCTGATACTGTTGTAATAACCTGGTTATTATTTAACAGGAAAGGAGTAAAGGGAAGACTAGATAATATAGGCATGCCATTTATACAGCTTTGTCAGGCGGCTGTAGGTAACACTGCCTGGTGACTTGTAATTGTGGCACCTGCTTTGGGGCCGTCCATCGCTAACCCTCTGTCCAAATATGTCCTTGCCAGTTCTGACTCATCGCTCGCCTGATGTTTCCTGACAGGTGGCGTTTTTTCCTTTCCTTTCCCTTCCACCCTCCCTGCCCCCATTTTTAAGAGTACTTATTTCTGAATAAGTCATCTCCTTAAATTATTCAGGGAAACAAATTCCCAGGTGGAAGGAAACGTGTTGTTTAGAGTGCCAGACACTGATGGCTTACTTCAACCCTAAGAAAACGCATTTGAAGTCATACAGGTTTCATTTGAACCTTACTTTTGACCTATCTCAGTAGACACAGAACAGAGGACCAATGCATGAATTAGCACAAGTATTAATGCATTATTGCTCTGGTTCTTTCTTTCAATGTTAGGAAATTTAAATTTCCATTCTTACAGTTTTTCTCTTAATTGGCTCTTGTGTTTCTAGATAAGGTCATCATAGTCTTAAAACTTCAGACAAAAATCTGAGCCTGGTTGTTAATAATTATGTCCAACAAACCAAGGGCTGAGTTCAGTCACATAAATATTATAAATAATCAAAAACCAACCTGTTAAGAGTTTTTTATAAGAAAGTTAGCAAGTTGCATGAATGCAATAAGGTCATTGTCTTATGGCTACCTATTCTTGGAGGCCATCTTTAACACTTTATAAGAAAGTTCTATTTTTTTTTTAAATATACCTCTGGAAAGATAGATTAGCATAAAATAATTAGGAAAGAATAAAATAGTCATTAAAGAAAATAGAAATTTTATATCCATATCTCTCCTAGTCTCAGCATGCAACAAAGTAAAACTGAAAAATGAATCACACATAGACAAGGAGTGAAATTCTTCTTAGATTTCAGGAACATGTAGTTTTTAAGGTTCACCAATCTGATTATAAAATTGGTTATAAAAGCAAAATATAGTTGTCATTAGGATATCAAATTCTCCTGACAGCTGAAAGTCTGTTTCTTGGAAAATTGGGGCATCTGATAACTATTTTACTTATCTCACTGAAAATGTATCTCTTAGAAGATGATTAATAATGTCCCTCTCTTCTTTAATTCCAAGAAGCCCACCAGAGCTCACATGCCAAGCAATGAGAGGCCATTTCTACTGATTCTTCTCCCTAAGTCCAGCTGAGGTTCTGGTACATGAACCTCAAGGATGAGCCAAATATCCTGCCCAAGGCCAATTCAGCGTCAGCAGGACAGGAGACATAGCAATGGTCTCTGGACTTGGTTTGCAGTAGGTTAATTAAGTATATTTTTACATGTATATCCACTTACTCTTCCTAAGGGCAGCCCAGCCTCTCCTCACACACATAAACCTTTCTGTTAGCAAATTGGGCCTTTGCCCCCTGATTAGCTGTTGGCTGTTACGAACAGACAGGAAATTATTTTTGGAAAATAATTATGTTCAATGTAAATAGAGTAATCCATTTAAAACCCCCTTGGTACCTGCAGCCTGCTTGTCTGGAATAGTCAAAGTATTCTGAATCCCATGAGACAGTTCCTCTGAGTTCAGCATTTTTTAATATTGGAGAGAACTTGGACTTTATGAGTAAAATGGAATTGCTGACAGCCTAATGCACTTTGAAATAAGCACCTACAGCATGCCATTGTGGAGGAAATGTTAAATTTACTTTCTACCAAATCCATCTGTCGTCTGCAAAAATACCCCATATTCATTTACATTTATTTCCAGACCTGAGATAACACAAAGAGCCACATTATCAGCTCAGACTCAAAGACACAGAGGTCTTACCAAGTACCAAACTTTGCTAATAATTCGCAGGATACATGTGAAGACAAAGGCGATGCATGGAAGCTTCTGAGACCTCCCGTCAACTCTCAAGGTCCTTCCGTGACACGTTAGATAGAATGTAGCCTCATCCAGATGTAATGCTTGAGATCTCTTAGTGATGCACGCAGTTATGAGACTTGGATTATTATATAGCTGACTTAACACTTTCCAATGGGCCATATACCATAAGCCCCTGAAAACCCTAGACAGACTGGCTATAGCTGCTAGAAGGATTCCACAGGAACACTCTCATTATCTCTCTGCTAGTAAATACCATCAGGAGGCCCGATTAGCATGATTACAAGGAGTCTTTACCAGCTCATTTATTTTTTTCTCTCTCACTTTCCTCTTTCTGGGCATCCCCAGGGGAGAGAAGATGAGTTACAAACAAGCTACAAATCTTTTCCTTCCCAAGGCCCTCCTTATAGCAAATGCTAATCGTATGCTTCAGTCGTATGCTGTTTTCCATATGATGATGTGTCATTTGGAACACACACAGGCATACACAGAAACCTTCAGAACCACTGTCTGCCACTTTGTGTTACTATTGGCAATGAGAAAACTGGAGTTTCACAAAAGAAAAAATAAACCTAGAGGAACTTCCAAAGAGTTTTCTCCAGACTTTGTGACTGGCCACACTCACCACCCAAGAAATTCAAGATGCCCTTTCTCTTTAAACCTCAGCCTTAGGGTTATTTTTTATTTAATTTTTTAAAAATCATCACGTAAGGATATTTTCCATTGATTTTTAGAGAGAGTTGAAAGAAGGGGGAGAGACAGAAAGAAACAACGATGTGAGAGAGACACATTCATTGGTTCCTGCACATGCCCTGACCAGGGATGGAGATCCAGCCTGCAACAGAGGTACATGACCTTGACCAGAATAGAACCCAGAGCCCTTCAATCCTCTGAGCCAAACCGGTTAGAGCTTAGCCTTGAGATTACTGCTGGGTCTTCTACTGATCCTAGTATCTCTTCTCTATGGTAAACCTTCTACATTCTCATATTCTCAGCTGTTTCTAGTATAAGAAGATACAAAATTCAGGCATGGGAGGTCACTGGAAACAGATTACATACATTTAGGGAAATTACATATTTATACCAGAGTTGCAGAACCTTGTTTTGAACATATTAACAAATTGTTTTGGGTGATTTTAACAACTTTTCTTATTTCCTGTCAAGCCATCTAGGTAATGTTCCCAGCCCTTTGGTCCTGAGGGTGATAAAATCCTTTCATCCTGAATCCCCAGGCAAACCTCTTAGTTGAAATCAAGCCAGCTGACCTGGATAGTTCTGGTCCATTTACCCATTAACTCAACAAATTGCTGTTGGACCCCTGATGTGTTGAGAGTATTTTCCTAGATGCTCAGCATACCATAGGGAACTAGACAGTCAGGTTCTTGCCATCAAGGTTCTGACCTCTTTAAAACGATCTCTGGGAGAATTCAAGGAAACAAATTCAACTCAAATAATTACAAACTGTGACAAACCAAAGGATCTTTGAATTGGGATTTTTATGGCACTTATATTTTTATGAGGTTATTCAGCAAAGATAACTAACAAACAAAAGCTGGCATTAGGGATTTCAGCTGCTGGCATTATGCTATATGGCTTAGATTATCTCTTCGCTAAACTCAAGAATGAATTGAATCATCCCGTATCATAGGAAATCAATGAACTTCAAGATGCTCTGAAAATTCTAACACAAGAATGTTACTCCTTTGAATATAAAATTATCTGAATGATAGAAAATGACAAATGTCTCCTAACACACATACTGGAAACTTTCTGAATTCATACTGAAACCTATGTGATTGCTTTCCTTTTTATAATTTAATTGTTAGACAGTAGGTTCAAATTAAAGATTTCTACTCAAGTCTTAGGGTACTTATACTATTTTCTTAAGCCTATCACCTTTCTCTGTCCTGCCCTCCTCTTCCTAACCCCAGACTCATGGAGTTTCCTGTCCTTGGAGCCTGAGTTACATGTAAACATGTCATTCAAATTCTGATTTGAATATACTGAGACTTTAGAAGTTTCCTTCAGAACAGAAAATAGATAAAGGATATGTTTGTCTTCTAAGTCCCCAAACTACCTCTTTCTAGCCAATCACCTTTTTAAGTACTTGCCATTCCTCACCCAGCCACTGGATTTCAAGCCCCAAGCTCAGGCAAGGTGATCAGGAAATTACCAATGACTGTACACGAGTAGGTTATAACCTTGTAGGGGTGATAGAACTAATACCAGCACCACAAAGTTGTATCTTACCGGACAGTGGGTTCTCAAATCAGAAAAGGCAAAAATCGTCATATTCAAAATTACACATTTTTTTAATCCTCACCCAAGGATATGCTTTGTTGATTTTTAGAGAGAGAGGAAGGTGGAGAGAGAGAGAGAGAAAGAAAGAAAGACATGTATGTTAAGAGAGAAATATTGATTGGTTGCCTCCCATATGCACCCCCAACTGGGAACCTGCAACGTGGACATATTCCCAGATCAGGAATTGAAACCACCACCTTTTGGTTGGACAACGCTCCAACCAACTGAGACAACCAGCCAGGGCACACACACATTTTTTAATTCACCCACAGAATACAGAATATGTGGTCATACTCACAGGACAGATTAAAAACAGTCTAACAAATCTAGCAGAGCCAGGTTATCCTCCAGGCCTGGAACCCATAGCAATTCTTCCACTGAGCAGCCAGTGAAGTGTATGCCTTAGGTTTACGGACCACATTGTATGAAAAACACATGTTGTTAGACTCAGTCTTGGTACAGCATTATGCTCACACTATGAGAGACATAGGAAACTATGAAAAAATAAGGCAACACAGATTTGGGATTTTTATCTGAGACTCACTAATACTTGGGGCACATGCACACTAAATGGATGCTGAGCAGAATTGCCTGCTGAACAACAGAAGCAAAACTTAGTGAGCATAGATTATGTGAGAGCCGTGGAGCAAAGAGTATATGCAATTATAGTGGAATATAGGAATAGTAGAAGAGCATGCCTGGGTACTCATTGTAGAAGACCACAAATATTAGGCATAAGAAGCTGGGCTATCTTTAGTCAGTTATATCAAGCCAGTGAAGATTTTTGAGACAGACAGTAACATGATTTTGCTGAAAGGCAAACACGATGAGTACACTTATGAACCTAAAGACTATAAGCTATTCTAAGGTCATCCAAAACCTGTTAGACATTCACATCTAGTCCCTGGGAAGGAAGTCTTAACTAGAGATAGAGCCTGATGAGCCATTTTAGAGGGATCTTTTTTATTGCTATACCTTCAACACCTAGAATAGTTCCGGGCAATAGTATACATGTAGTAAATAATTACTGAATTAACAGTACCTGATTATATTGAGGTGATGATGAGTATATAGCCATTTAAACACTGTAGGGGCAGATGAGTGGATGTGGGGATGGATGGATGGATGGATGGATGGATGGATGGATGGATGGATGGGTGGATGGAAAGATGGATAGATGGATGGATAGAAAGTGGAAGGAAGGAAGGTCAACTTTGTTTTTCTAGCTAGCTTGTCTCACTTTTCTACTCTGAACACATCCACGATAGAACTGTTGTGTTCATGGACAATTATTTGTAGACACAAGGTCAGAGTCGGGGCAACTTCAAGCATCCCAGTGTATTTTTTAAGTGCTATCAAGAGTGAAAGAGTGGCCCCTCGGCAGCCAATGATGAAAAAAATAACTGAGAAGAAATAAGCACACCAAGGGTTGCAGCTATGATCACACAGCATGCTCACCAGCTGGATGGAGCACCAGATTAACTATGGCTGTGAAACACAGGACAGGCTGTTAGGGATGAAAGCTGTGGCATTTGGAGAAGTGAGAAGGAGGAGAGAATGCTGTACTCGGCTCATTTTTTTCTCTTTTCTGAGACCAAGGAGGCAGTAGGGATTAGAAGAGCATCATACCAGGCCTGCTTTCAGATAGTAACATCATAAGAGGCCACTGGAAGGAGACTGAAGGTAGAGCAGCTCTCCTATCTGGGGAGGTGAAGGTGTCAGTAGCTTCTAAGGTTAGCATGACATTTTCTAAAGCTGTTTCATATATGGCAAGTTCTGCAGAGTAGAAAGGCATTTGCTAAAAGGGCGAGCCAAGTCCCTCTGGCTTCACTGGTTTCCTGGGGCATGACTGGTGGGACAGCTGAACACTTCACACTTCACTCTCACTATCCAGCGCAGAGCAGCAGTGTGGGAAGCTAAGTCTACTTTATAGGAGAATATTCTTGCTTGTAGGTCTGTGAGCACCAGCCTCAAAATAGACCACAGAGGGTGTTGGCAAATGTCTGTCACCCCTGCTCCCAGTCCCGCAGCTCAGTCTCATCAAGGTCCATGACATGCCAGCTTCTGGGATCAGTCCAGGGCTGAGTCAAAAGGGAAGGATCCCAACTGGCTTCCTGCCTTTTTATTTTTCTAGTGATGCTATTTTTTTTTTAATTAGAAAATAGAGATAAACCAGAAGAAAACTAAACGGTAGTTCTATCACCTAGAAATAATCACTGTTAACATTTCCATATTCACTTTTAAATTTTATTTATGTATTTATAGAGGTGTTTGCAGTTTTATTGAAGTAAAATTGACAAGAATTATACATATTTAAGTTGTACAACTTAATGGTTTGGTATTTGTATGCATTGTGAAATAATCACCACAGTCCACCTAAATAACATATCTCACACAGGTACCATTCTCATTCTCTCTCTCTCTCTCTCTCTCTCTCTCTCTCTCTCTCTCTCTCTCAGACCTTTTTGTTATGACCTTACCTCATACTTTGACTTCTTCAGAAAGTATGTCCTTAGCTTTTTCCCTCGTTGTGGGCACTCTACCTCATTTATTCCAGAAGCAGAACCCTGTCTTGCCATCGGTCATTTTCATCAGCACCTGAGCCTCACCCTACACCGTAGCTCACAGGTGCCAGAGCCCAGCCTTGGACACTGTAGGGTTCCTGCATCCCTGGGGATCGGCTCTTCCCAGCCTTCCAGGTGCCTCCCTGGCCCTTTTGTGTACTCCTCTGAAAGTCTCCAGACTTTGGGGTTCACATCTAACCTGCTTCCAAGTCTTATATGTGAGAGCACACCCTGAACATCTCATATTAATGACTCTTTGAGTCTTTTCTAGCCCTTTCTGTTCTTTCTTCCCCATCATCACCTGGATTCCCAGACTGACAGAGAACAAGGTGTGATGGGCTCACTCATATTTCCTAGTGCAAGGCAAAGGGCACCTCAATCAGAAAGTTGTGTTAACCTTAGAAGTAAATGCAGAAACGTTTATGTAAATTCAAAAGGCCAAGTGTAGGAAAATATAATGTTGATTTATCTTTCTACTATGCCATCAAAACTGGAAAAGGTCACTAGTTACACATTTATCATAGAGTCTGGAATCTTAACTGCCAGTTTTACTGACCAGAGGCCATAAGTTAATCAGAACATCTAGATGGTAGGTTTTATGACTAATTCTTAACTTAACAAAAAGTCAGAGGCCATGCCATCTCAGCTGAGTGCTGACTGAAAAGACAAGAGGTTTGTTTAGTAGGAGCAAATGTGGTTTTGGGTGTTTGGAGTGACAGAGTGAGTCACAAGATTAAGGATTTAGGAATAATGAGCATAAAGTAAGGCCCAATTTCATGGCTTTTTCTAACAACTCAGTTCTAACTACCTCATAATACTGTTGAAGCTGGTCCAATTTAATTATGCTTGTAAAGTCTACCCTTTTGAACACTAGTGAGTTAAATACTGTGGTTTTACATCATGTAAGAAAAGTTTTCTACATGTTTGATCATGTCATTCCTCTGGCTAAAGCAGATATTTTTGTGCACTTACTCCAAGTTTCTATGAAATAAATTATATGTATTCATCCCCAACAATTCAAAAGCATCATTAATTTATCAAGAGCTTACCAATATTAGCAAGCACTGTAAGAAAGTGTTTCACATGGTATTCACTCTGCACCTCTAGCATTTGCACAGCACTCACACACCAGGTATTCAGCACTTACATGATTAATTAGTGAATAAATGGAAATAAATGAACATGTTAATTAATTATGGGGCAAGAGAATGCTTTCTGGCTGATATGGTCAATTTTTGGGGTCTTTATCATAAAACCCACTAGGAGCAATTTAAAGTAAAGTTTAAAGGAAGAAAAAAAATTTAAGGAGGCCCTGGCTGAATTGGTTAGCTGGTTAGGGAATCATCCCAATATGCCAAAATTGCAGCTAGTTGGATCCCCACTTGGAGCACATACAAAAAAAACAGCAATGGATGCATAAATAAGTGGAACAACAAATCGATGTTTCTCTCTCTCTCTCCCTCTTCCTCCCTCCCTTAATTCCTTTCTCTAAAAATCAATAAATAGGTATGTTTTTTAATGAAGGAAAGGCATATGGAAACATGCTCACCATCATTAGCCATCAGGGTAATGTTTATTAAAACCATAATGATATACCACTATGTACCAACAATGCCCAAAATTAAATATATCAATAGCACCAAGCCTTGGCAAGGATGGGGAGCAAATGGAATTCTTATAAGTTGATGTTTTGAATGTGAAATGTTACAAATACTTTGGAAACATTTTTCAATTTTTTTATAAAGTGAAACATGAATTAATATTCCTTCAATTCTACTTTCACATATTTCCCCAAGAGAAATGAAGACATATGTCTACATAATGCCTCTCTTAATTAAAAATACTCCCAAATTGGAAACAATCCAAGTGCTCAATACAAATCAACAGCAAATGGATAAATAAATTAAGATATATCCATACAGTGGAATATAACTCAGCCAAAAAAAGGGGGTGTGGTGGGATGACCTGGTACATGGGACATGGGTGGATCTCAAAACAGCAAGAGTGAAAGAAGCCAAATTCAAAAAAGTTGATACTAAATAACTTCATTTATATGAAATTTTAGAGGAGGAAAATCTAGTCTATAGTGATGGAAAGGAGATGAGTGGTTGTCTGGGGCCAGGAGTAGACAGGGAGTTGATCACTAAGGAGCACAGGAATCTTTTGAAGTGGTGTCAGTGTTATCTATCTTATTTTATTTTATCTTCTATTTATTAAATTTTAATTTAATTTATTGGGATGACATTGGTTAATACAATTATATAGGTTTCAGAGGTACAATTCTATAATACATTGTCTGTATAGTGTATTGTGTATTCACCACCCCAAGTCAAATAAGCAAAATAAACTAACAAACAAAATAGACACAGACTCACAGATATAGAGACCAGACTGACAGCTGTCAGAGGGGAGGAGTTAGCAGAACTGGGTGAAAAGGGTGAAGGTATTAGGAAAAAAAACCCTCATAGACAATAGTATTGTGAATATTATCTATCTTGATTGAGGTGGGGGTTACACAGGTCTATGAATTTTTCAAAACTGATTGAACTATATACTGAAAATTAGTTCATTATATTTTGTGTAAAGTACACTTCAATAATAATGAAGTTAAACACGGTCACAAAAATTTGAAAAAATGGTGTGTGTTTTAGTAATGACAGAAATGCATTTAATATTTTATTGTCAGGAATGTTGTTAGCCCATGGAACCAATTCTTCATAAAAACTTTTTACTTAATCTTTTATATTGTCAACTAGAGGCCTGGTGCACGAAATTCATGCACGGGGGGAGGGGTGTCCCTCAGCCCAACCTGCACCCTTTCCAATCTGGGACCCCTCGAGGGATGTCCGACTAAATGGGCAATCGGACATCCCTCTCACAATCCAGGACTGCTGGCTCCCAACTGCTCACCTGCCTGCCTTCCTGATTGCCCCTAACCACTTCTGCCTGCCAGCATGATCACCCCTTAACCACACCCCTGCCAGCCTGCTTGATGCCTAACTGCTCCCCTGCCAGCCTGTTTGCCCCTAACTGCCCCTAACAGGCCTGGTCCCACCCAACTGCTTTCCCCTGCAGGCCTGGTCACCCCTAACTGCCCTCCCCTGCAGGCTTGGTCACCCCTAATTGCCCTCCCCTGCAGGCCTGGTCCCCCCCAACTGCTTTCCCCTGCAGACCTGGGTCCACCCCAATTGCCCTTCCCTGCAGGCCCAGTCGCCCCCAACTTCCCTCCTCTGCTGGCCTGGTCACCCCTAACTGCCCTCCCCTGCTGGCCATCTTGCGGCGGCCATCTTGTGTCCACATGGGGGCAGGATCTTTGACCACATGGGGGCAGCCATCTTGTGTGTTGGAGTGATGGTCAATCTGCATATTACTCTTTTATTAGATAGGATAGAGGCCTGGTGCACGGGTGGGGGCTGGCTGGTTTGCCCTGAAGGGTGTCCCAGATCAGGGTGGGGGTTCCCTTGGGGCATGGGACGGCCTGGGTGAGGGGCCTGTGGTGGTTTGCAGGCTGGCCACGCCCCCTGGCGACCCAAGCGGAGGCCCTGGTTTCTGAGATTTATATATCTTCTACAATTGAAACTTTGTACCCTAGAGCGGAGCCAAGCCTTCTGCTTGCTCCGTGGCGGCAGCCATTTCTGTTTTGACTTATGTATCTTCTATAATTGAAACTTTATAGCCTTAAGTGGAGGCTTGGGCCAGCCAGAGTGTGTGGAAAGCTTGGCTTCCTCCACCGCCCGGGGCAACCCTAGCCTTCTGCTCTTTCCAGCTCCGCGGCTGCCGCCATTTCTGTTTGGGTTTATGTATCTTCTATCATTGAAACTTTGTAGCCTTGAGTGGAGGCCTAGGCCGGCAAGGGCAGGCGGAAAGCTTGGCTTCCTCCATTGCCAGGGAAACCCAAGCCTCCCTCCTGCTCTCTGTGGCTATAGCCATCTTGGTTTGGTTTATTTGAATATTTGCTCCTGATTGGCTGGTGGGTGTGGCTTGTGGGCATGGCTTGTGGGTGTAGTGGGGTGAAGGTTAATTTGCATATTACTCTTTTATTAGATAGGATGATATTGCTTCTTCATACCAACTGAATAATAATTGTAGATAAAGTGGAAGAGAGGTTATGGGCTCACAAAATGTGACCCATATTTTACTGCATTAATGATGTATTCAGTGTTTTGAATGATAGTAATTGCAAAGCAAAAATTCTTTCAGGCCCTGGCTGGTTTGGCTCAGTGGATAGAGCGTCGGCCTGCGGACTGAAGGGTCCCAGGTTCGATTCCGGTCAAGGGCATGTACCTTGGTTGCGGGCACATCCCCAGTAGGGGGTGTGCAGGAGGCAGCTGATTGATGTTTCTAACTCTCTATTCCTCTCCCTTCCTCTCTGTAAAAATCAATAAAATTATTTTTTTGAAAAAAAATTCTTTCAGAAGTTAAAACTATCATTTTGCTTCCAAGCCTGAACTCTGCAAGTTACTTTGAATTAAGCTGGTTTTGTTATATTATCTCAAATATAGAGCTGAATATTATTTCTTCATCACCTTAAAAGCAGTAGAGAGTAGTTCTAGGCACATAATTTGGACTTAATGAATACAGGTTGACTGAGTAAGTGATCAGATGAGTGAGGAAATATTTTTTGTTTTCTCTGATTTTTCTGAACTTCTATCATAAAAACATGTACTTGTCCTATATTCCCCCATTGTCCTTAAAATAGCATTTTTTAAAAGATGATTAATTTGAGACTATTTTTAAATAGACCAAAACAAGCAGTAGATGACTGCTTTGAGTGTTAATGGCCTGGGACATCACAGAAAATGACTGAGTCTTCCAGGAAACTCATCTTTAATGTCATAATGATCTTTTGAAAGTGCAATTACTACTATAAAACAAGAGTCAGTGGTTTATTGTGGGTTATTTTCTCAAAAATATCATGAACAAAAAATAATAACTTTAAAAAGCCAGATACTCTTAGAATTCACAAGTAGGTTTGGCTAAATTAAGATACTGGTCATCATTGAAAAAAAACATGTTGAATTCCATTGCAAAGACAATATTTTTTTCTTTTCATTTTCTTTCTGGTAAAATAGAAACAAGGGACTTTTGTATTATTTTTTAAAAATGAAGTGTAATTATTCACCCCCCAAATTTTTAATTTTTCTTAAACTTCTTAAATGAGTATTTTTAGAAATGAAAATGAAATAGTAGTAGCAAAAATTTTAATTAGCTCATGTGGTGGAACTTTTTTGTATGATTCTTCTACTAACTTCATGAGTGGCATCAATTAATGCTAATCCTATCTAATAAAGAGTGAATATGCAAATTGACCATCACAACATCACAAATATGGCTGCACCTACAGCAGAGGCTAAATTCCCATAATGAGCCTTGAGGAGCAATCAGCAGGGACCTGAGCCTGCACCCCTTGCCCAGTGGGGCTTGACAGGGGACCTCAGGCTGTACTCCCTGCCCTTGTGTCAGGCCAGGGGACCTCAGGCTGCTCCCCGCCTGGCAGGGCTTGACGGAGGGCCTCAGGCCATTCCCCCCACCCCCAGGACCATGCCAGGGAACCTCAGGCTGCGCACCCCCGCCCAGCACCAGGCCAGGAGACCTGAGGCCATGCCCCCTGTCTGGCAGGGCTTGATGAGGGTGGGTCCAGCTGGGTCTGGATCTCACCCAATGGGGATGAGGCTGGCTGGGTCTGGGTCTCATGTGATTTTGAGGTGCCATGGGTGGGCAGGTACTTGACTCTGGGTCCCCCGGCATGCCCCAGACTCTGAGAGAAAGAAGATTTTCATATACATTTTACTAATTTTCTTTCATCTCTGACACTTCTATTATAGAGAAAGGGCAAATAGCAATATTAAAATATTTCCTCCAATTAATCCCCTTTTAATGTGCATGAATTTCATGCACTGGGCCACTAGTTGTAAATAATATAGTAGAATTAAATAATGTATTATCAGAAGAAATTGGAACACATATTCTAGTAACTTATTTTTCAACAGTTCTATCCAACAATTATTTTAAAGAATTCTCTCCTTCTGAACAATACATAAGAGAGAGGGGGGTCTAAGAATTATCTGAAATCTAAACACCAGCAGTGTCTAGAATAACAACTTTCTCAAAAAGAACCCAGTGTAAATATTGTTTTCCCTCTGTTTATTTTTGAATAGCATGAATACTTCATGTGAACTGTAATGTTTGATTAAGCAAAGAAAAAGCCAGTATTTGAAAAGGTATTATTCACAATGGAAATAGATATAGGATAAAATTTTGATGGAGCAACATGGTGGGGAGGGACATTGTTAGCTTTTGAAAAAATACACATCTGAGAGTGCACCTTTGGATTTAAAGGCAAAGTGCCTGGAAATTATCACTATTCATGCTTCTAGGTATAGAGACCATGTATAAACAGGCACAAAGAACATTGTTTGGCTTGCATTAACATTTTTGTTTTTATAGCCTGGACTTGGGAAAGATTGAGGACATGTATAAGAAATGCTTAGATATAAACCTATAGTCTAACACTAGGAAAGTGGGGGTGAGGGATATTTCTAGGTCAGTCAGCATGCTGTGGCAATGAGATCAGTGGATGGTGGAGGTCAATAGATGGGTTTAGGGTATATCTGCCTCTCATATGTGTGACTTTTGCTAAATAAAATGTTGCTGAGTCTTAATTCTGTAGCAAGTTGGAGAGTGGCTGGAGGACTGACAATGGGCAGATATTGTTTTAATCTTCAAAAATAGTAGGGTTCTATCATATGATCCAGGAATTCTACTTTGGGGTATACATCCAAAAGAAACAAAAGTATTATCTCAGAGATATCTGTGCTATTATATTTATTGCAGCACTATTTACAATAGCCAAGGAATGGAAACAATTTAAGTACCCATCAGTAGGTAAGTGGATAAAGAAAATGTGATATATATTGATATATCAATATATATCAATATATCAATATATATCACATTGTGATATATATATATATATATATATATATATGATTTATATTACATTTTGAAAATGAAATATATTTTAATAAACATTGTCTTTATAATTATTCAAAGTGTGTATACATTTGGGGGACACCCTGTATGTCACCTAGTTTGGGACAAAAGTAAGTTTACAGTTGTTTATATGGAAAATAATACAAACATTAAAAAATAATAATACAAGAATAAAGTGGTTTGCATACTCACAAATGTAAACCTACTCTTGCTCACCCCTGTGTGTGTGTTTGTGTAAGTGTGTGTGTGTGTGTTATATAGCCTTAAAAAAGAAGGAAATTCTGTCATTTGCAACAACAGAAATGAGCCTAGAGAACATTATTCTAAGTGAAATAAGCCAGGCAGAGAAAGATAAATACCGCATGGTATGACTCATATGAAATCTGAAAAAAGAAAAGTCAAACTCAGAAACAAAGAGTAGAATGGTGGTTGCCAAGACTGCAGGTGGGGGAGGGGAGAAATACAGAGAAGTTGGTAAAGAGATCCAGACTTCAGTTACAAGATGAATAAGGTCTGGGGATCTAATGTATAACATGGCGACTCTAGTTGTTTAATTGAAGTTTGCTAAGAGAGCAGGACTTAAATGTTCTCACCAAATATAATAAAAAGGTAAATATGTGAGGTGATGGATGTGTTAACTACTAGAGGACTCCTTTCACAATGTAGACATATCAAATCATCATGTTGTATCTTACTGGTCAGTTTTACCGCAATAATGCTAGAGGGGAGTGGCGTTCTAAATGTATGGACTAGTAACTTAATATTGGCCATGGGAATGAGCCTTGGATAGATCTATAAAGGGACAGAAAAAATAACAATAACACACAGAGAGAAAAGCAGGAGTAGGCAAGAATTGACTGTCCCTATTGCCAAGGTATTAGCACATTTGGGGGCAAGTTTGGGAGTGACACAGTAGTGTTCATCTCAACCCTAAATGCCAGGTAGGTTCAGTGTATAGGGATACCTCAGAGGTTATGTTAGATAGGCAAGACGCCACGTGTGAAAGAAGATAGTAATCTCCAGATAGGCAGTTATTTGGGTATGGAAGTTTCTACTTGAGCACACTATCTGTGGGTAGAATACTATAAGCCTAAGTAAGCATGCCATTTTCACCAGGGCTCTGACCACAGAGACTAAAGCCCTGCTCACTAGTCCAGGCTCAGGAATGGTGTTTGATTTCTGATTCATAGAACTAGCAAGAACCAAGCAGGAACCCTGTACTCATGTGGAAGTTACTGATACATAGATATTGGAGCAAGGATTAAGATAACATTCAATTTCTCGAGCTTGAACCAAAGCAAAATGTTGGAAAGAGGCCACTAAACCCATCAGCAAGGGGAGCATGACAGGAAAAGGTCAATTGTGCTCACAGTGCCAGGTAGGTGTAGTAACCAGGGCTGCTCAAGTCTGGAATTGGCTGAGCATGGAGTGTGTTTGCTGTGGACCCTCATCATTAGAATTGGCCTGGGGGCCAGAGGAGAGGCGTGTTGCACACTCCTTGCTTTGAACCCAAGTTGGATCAGGATGGAGAGCCCTGCCTGTGCTTCTATAAATGAACCACCATCTTTTATTTTCCACACCTTTGCACTGTTTCCTCTGCCCAGAATTCCTGACCCTCTGTGTCCTTATGATGAATTTCCTTGAGCCTTGGGTCAATGTTAGCTGCTTTGTAACGTTTTCTCTGCCCTCTCCAAGGGAGAGTTAAATGTTCGTCCATCTGTATCCTTTAACACCGCATGTATATAACTAGATTTGCCTATATGTGTAAATAAGCAGCTAATAACTCAAGCTCAGTGACAGCAATGACAGATCTACTCATCTTTAATTCCCCCAGAGCCTGACTCATTTCCTGGCATAAGTTAAGTGCTTAATAAACGCTTGACTGTGTGAATGAATGAATGGAAGGAAGGAAGGCAATCAAGAAGGATGATAGGAAGGAAGGAAATTCATTCTAAGCAACCAATTTATTCACATGTAAAGAATTTATTTTAAAAAGAGAGAGAGAGGAAGGAGGAGTAAGAGGAGAAGGAGGAAGACAAAGCAAGACTGTGTCTTCAATGTCCTGAAATTCTGAAGGAACGGGAGACAGAGGTAGAATATTCATCTTTGTTTGTCATTGAAGGTTATGACTTTGGAAATCAAAGCAGAATATTTGAGGAATATCTGGGCCCCCAAATGGAGTGTAGGAGTGTTGGGCTCCTGTAACACACCACAGAGCCCCTCGGGAAGATGAAGAGAAATGGCTTAGTAGGAAACTTGCAGCACTGGTGAAGATGGCTTTGTGTTTGACATATGAGCAGTGGAAGAAAAAGGAATAGATTAAAGCCACAAACCTCAATACTACAAAAGAAACAGCAGCCACATTGAATGAAAACAAGAGGGGAAGTAAGACTATCGTTTCAAAAAGAAGTAGCTGGAAAAATGATTTAGAAACAAGTCTTGGGACTCAGATGTAGATATAAAAATGTAGAGAGCATGAGACATAAAGGGAAAGATATTTTAAAACCAATATATTGTTTCAGGAAGACCATTTGAAGCAATGATAACAGGAATAAAAGACAATTATAATCTTTTTAAAATCATAAATCATTATCCTTTCTAAATGATTTTTAGAGATGAGTGTTTATTATCTGTGTAAAACATTTGGAAGATAGAAAACAAATGTATGTAAATTTCAAGGTAACCTTTTAAATAGGCATATGTATGCACACACACTGACACACTATAACATACTATTATCACACTTAAGATATGATGTTTTTTATCCTGCTCTTTCATTTAACATTATGGTAATAACTTCTTTGTGCCAATAAATATTCTTTGGAAACATATGTTTTGATATAGATAAAATATTTTGTCATATAAATGGACCACAGCATATTAAATATTCCTTTTTTTGGGGGGGAGAGTTTTTCCAACTTTCATTTTAGGAATAAATTGTTATATCCATATAAATAAATATTTGAATTATTCCCTTGGTATATATTCAAAGAAATGGAATTA
The DNA here is from genome assembly GCF_951640355.1 of Cnephaeus nilssonii. Classification (NCBI taxonomy): domain Eukaryota; kingdom Metazoa; phylum Chordata; class Mammalia; order Chiroptera; family Vespertilionidae; genus Cnephaeus; species Cnephaeus nilssonii. The sequence continues at coordinate 48,061,153 of NC_137083.1, read as the reverse complement.
CTGGGGGGAAGTATATGGAAAATGTTCAACATTTTAATGTTTTCTGATTATAAGAGTAATGTATGTGTGTTATATAGAATTTGAAAAATGTAAAAAGTTACAAAGCATATTTTAATTCCATAACAATATTTTTAGTTTCTTTGAAATCCCTGTTGTTCTTATTCACCCCACACTCACTCTGTTTGTCCACCTAGTCCTGCTCTCTCCTTTACCACTCTACTTCTGTGTCCTCCTGCCCACTGGTTCCTGCACAATTTCAGAAGTCTTCCTTTAAGTTGATCCTCTCTCTTTTGTTCTGCAGCATGGTTTGGGCAGAGAGGCATGATGACAGAGAGGCTCAGAGCCTGTCCCAGAACACACTCTCTGGTTTGAATCCCAGCTCTGCCATTTCTGAGCACTGTGACCTGAGCTACATTAGCTAAAATATGTCTAGGATGTAGTTTCCTCAACTGCAAAATAGAGATAATGATCATAACTAATTTCTAGGGTGGTTATGAAGATTAAATGAGCTATGACATGTAAATCATTTAGCATGCAATCAAGAAATGTTAGCTTCAGATTTTGGCTCTGTGTTGTCTTTGTTGAATTTAATTTTTTCTTAACAAAGAAGAAATCTTTAAGGATGTATTGAGCATAAACATGTATGTGAGAGACCCTATGAAATGGAAGCAGAAATTATATATAACTGTCCTTTCAGGTGTCCTTTTGAGTCCAATCCTCATTGAGGTGAAGTTGATGGGCTTAATTTTCAGCTCAATTCCTGATTCATAACCACCTACCACGGCTCTGTGACACCAAGAGGAACTCAGTTGCCGCCTTCATTACAGGTCTGGGTCACAGGTAGTCTCTGACAATCCACAATATATAGTATACACTCTACCAATATGGCTTCATCATTTTCCTGCCTGATTGTTTTATTCCAAAGTTGCTGCATAGCAATACCAGTCCCCCTCTACTTCCTAACAGAATGAGATGAAAAAATAAAGAGAGAAACATTGGGAAATGGATAAGATAAACAAGGACTCCAAAGAAACTAAAAATGTCATTATAGAATTAAAATACACATTTAAGATGATAAAGAACAGGACTGGCATTTTTTATATATTTTGCTTGTAGCTGTCTATATTTTCTAAATTCTTTGATTTTCTATCTCAGAACAGATTTTAAAAGATATATAATAAAAGCAGCAAATAGAAAATGGGATTTTTTAAAATCCCTTTTATAGTAGCATCAAAAATATCAAGCAATTCTGCATAATATAATGGATATGTTAGTACTTCAGAGGAAATATTATAAAATTTACTGAGAGACATAAAAGAAGATCTCAATAAATGGAGAGATATAACATGTTCATGGATTGGCAAACTGAGTATTTTAATGATGTTACTCCTGCCAAATTGATCTAGCAAGTTAATGAAATAGCAATCTGAATACCAACTTGCTTTTCTTTTGTAAATCAAAAACAAAAAAAAAATGGTAAGCTAATTCAAAAGTGTATATGGAAAAGCTAAGGGCCAAGAGCAGCCAAAACATTCTGAAAGAAAAAGAAAGTGAAGGATTTGCTCTATCATCTTTAAAGATTGGTTGTAAAGAAAAAGTCATACGAACATGTAATTTGGGCATAAAAATAAAGTCATAAATCAATGGAATACACTAGAGAACCCAAAAAGCAACATATGCATTTATGGATGCAAGATTTATGACAAGATAGTGAAAGAAAGCATCTATGGTAAAAAATACTGCATTTTTAATGAATGAGGCTGGGATTATTAGGTGTACATATTTAAAAAATGAAATTTTACTTCTACAGAATATCATATATAAAAACCAATTTCTAGTTATCATAGAACTAAATGTAAAAGGTGACACTATAAAGTTTTTTAGAATATATTACAGGAAAATATCTTAATAACCTCTGATAGAAAATATTTTTAGACACAAATTATAAAGACAAAATTTAAGAAATTCATTGCACAAAAGATGCCATAAATGAAGTGGAAAAATCACAGAAATAAAATATAGTAACAACATATAGCTGACAAAGAACTCTCATCCAGTGGGCACTGAATGAGCACCTTTTTGGTTGATTCAGAGATGACATTCCTAAGGTAGGGAGGCTGTAGTGTAAAGAACAGGGTCCTTTTCTATTTTTTTATGTCATTGAGTTTGCTTTGTTTCCAGTTGGCATCCACATTGAGGCCATAGGCCAGAGTACTTAGTAGAAATTCCATTTACACTCTGATGTTTTATATATACATATATATGGCATCATTTCTCATTTCCAGTTTTATCATTAGTTTTCACTTTCATTTGTCTCTTCAAAGGTATTTTAGAGGGAATTTGAAGTTGTCTTGCCCAAACTTCAGGCCAAATTTTTATAATATTTATTATATGATTCCTTAGTATTGACATAGATTTATGATTTAGATATATTTTATGTTTTTTATTCCAGTATCTGCTTAAATTACAACATTAGTTTTTCAGTGCTCATACATAATATTTCTAACTAGATAATTATGGTTTGTTCAGGTTATAATCTAATTACTCTATAATTTCCCCATCATGGGGAATTTTAGATTACTTTCAATTTTTCATAATGGCAAAAACTCCAATGAGACATCTTAGCTGGAATTTATAAACCATAAGATTATATTTTTAGATAAGTTTTCAGAAGTGAGATAAACTAGGTCAATGTGTATACATCATTTTATGGTTTTAAAATGTATTGCAACACTCCTTTGCTACCTATAATATTTGAAAGTAACAATGGCTTTGAAATTTTAAAGTCAGAGGAGAAATATGACACATGATTAGGACTGGGATTTAATAGTATGGGACTCTAGCCTGGGTGTTCCTAACTAGACATGATTTTTCCTCAAAACACACCAAAACAAGGTTTTCCTTTTGTCTTCTCTTCCTCAATTTATAGAGTTGCACAGCTGCAGGTATCTGAATTGCTTCCTACCTTAATCTAATTCCTCATATCTGATTCAGCTAGTGAAATTGTCAGCTTTACTTCCAGACATTTCTAACAACAGCCCCTTCTTTCATCTCTGTTCCCTACCTCTCAACTGAACAGAAGTGACAGTAACCTAACTGGCCTCTAGCTTTTCAGACTACTCCTTACACTGCCTCTAGAGATGTGTTTGACATCACAGATATCACCAGGCCATTCCACAACCTATAACCTCCAATGGTTCTCAGTCTGCATACAAAATAGAACCAGTCTTTAGCATGTCAACTAGAATTTTCACACCTGACTCCAACCACAGCACCAGTGTCATATCCCTGCCCCTGTGACCTGTTTTCACACATGTTAATTAGCCACTCTCCCACCATTTTTGAGATTATTCCCAACCCCTATCAGTTTTCAGCATTTTTTAGGAGAATTTTAGGTTAATGTCCTCACCCCTACCACCACACCTATGCCTAGCACAAGACCTGGTACTCATAAGAAATACTGAAGAAAACTGAATGGAACTCAATTGGGTTGATTTATGTACAATCATTACTCAAAAGATATTGAATGATTAGCATTTTAAAATGTAGGTAATTTGTGTTGGTGCAGAGGTCTATGTGTGATCTGAGCCCATTTGAGATTTTATAGGAAGACTTAGATGAAGGCAGAAGTCATATTCATTATATGTCCTAAAAACACAAACTGGAGAGCTAATAACTTAGAAAAAAATAATTGGATTTAAAGATAAATTTGCTAGGTATAGTCAGAAACACAGAGTTCAAAACAACAGCAAATTCTGCTGTCTCTATCTTCAAAGTATTCCAAAAAGCTGACTACCTTCACTGCTCACACATAGGTTCAAGCCCTCATTGACCACCTGAACTATGGCAGTAGACATTTAACTGGTCCCTTTCCTTCTCCCTTGGTTCATCCAACTGTTCTCAATGCCCCTGTCAGTGTGATCTTGTTAAAACATGAGTCAGATCCTGTATTTCTTTCCATCTAAACCCTCTAGTGGATTCTCATGACACTCAGTAAAAATAGGTCATTTTTATGATTAACCAGAATCTACATGACTCAGTTCCCATAACCTCTTGAACTTCATCTCCTACTACCTTAACTTAATTTACTCTGTCCAGCCACAATGACCTCCTTCAGTGCTTTGGACAGTCAACCATGCTCCTACCTCAGGTCCTTTAATATTTGCTCTTCCTTCTGCTTGCAATATTCTCTTCTCAGACATCCACATAGCTACTTCTCTCACTTTCTCTACCAACTAAAGTTTCAACTCCCCCATTCCAATATTTAATAACCCCCTTTTCTGCTTCACTTTGGTGCCTGAACTCTTAATAATATCTAGAATATTCTATATGTTGCTCTTATTCACTGTCTGCCTCCCCAGTAGAGTATAAACTCCATGTGAAAATGAATTTTTGCCATGTTTCTGTTTATTAATAATTTCTCAAACTTATAACAGTGTCTGATAGATAGCAGAAGCTCAATTACAAAGTTGATCACAGACAAATAAGAAATTCCATGGGGGAAAAAAAAAGAAATTCCATGGAGAAGAGTAATAATTTGCTTTTTGGTTCAATATATTGCGTATCAAATGGGACAGGCATAACTTAACATGATTTAAGTTTTTAAGAACGAAGGTTGTGAGGGTTAAAAATAATAGAATTTCATGATAGAAATTGTTATGGACTAAATGTTTGTATTCCTCCAAATTCATAAATTGAAGTCCCAATCCCCAGTATGGCTATATTAAGAAGATAAGGCCTTTATAAAGGTAATTAAGATTAAATGAGGTAATAAGGGTGGACCACAATCCATAAGACAACAAAGGAAAGAGCTCACTCTTTTTTCTCTCTCCCATGTGAGGGAAGACACAGCAAGAAGATGGTCATTTGTAGGCCAGGAAACAAAACAAAACTCTCACCAGGAAACTAATTACCTGGTACCTTAATTCTGGATTCTCCAGGCTCTAGACTATGAGAAATAAATGTCTTGTTTAAGCGACCAGTTTTTAGTGTTTTGTTATGGCAACCCAAGTAGATTCAGATAGACCCTGGCTAATGTTGCCCAATGTTTAGAGCACCAGCCCACATACGGAAGGGTCACGGGTTTGGTTTTCAGTCAAAGACATGTACCTGGGTTGCAGGTTCAATCCCCAGGCCTGGTTGGGTGCATGTAGGAAACAACAGACTGATATTGCTTTTTCACATCAATGTTTCTCTCTCTCTCCCACTTCCCTCCCTCCCTTCTTCCACTCTAAAAAGTCAATGGAAAAAATATCCTCAGGTGAGGAGTAACAAACAAACAAAAAAAATCATCTGAGTTAATTTCCTTTCTTGACAGATAACTGAAGCCAGAGAAGTTAAAGGTCCCAACATCAGTATAGAACAGAATTAAACTCAACATCCAGGTTGCAGCTCAGTGCTTTCTCCACTTACCTGCTGATTCTTATACCACTCTATTTAATATGTAATCAGTATAAGACAAGGCTTCCCAAACCTCATAATTCTCTAAAGTAATTCTGTCTTTGGGAGATGTTGAGGGTTACTACATAAATTTAATATGGACACATTTCCTGCCAATACAATTGATCCTAGTTCAAAAGGTAGAACGAATGCTACTCAGAATTTCACTATATTCCAAAAAGAGCCCCATTAATTCTCTGAGCCCTGGTTCCTGGATGGGTTTGAAAGGCACTGATATCAAAGCATGACACAGCAGCTCAAAAAGCTACACCCAGCTGAGGCGGGATCCAGACAAGAGAAGCTTTTGAATCAAGGGGATCTCAGTCCCTCTGTGTGAGGCTCTATCGTAGCATATTCATGGTACTATATACGGTGCCTGTGCCTGGATTCTTTATTTAAGGTGTTATTGACTAGTCTCCAGAGGTAACCTTAGATGAATGGCTACTTGTGAAGTTTCTAGGGGAACATGAGTCTGTTTTTAGAATTTTGAAGGGCTGAAATAAAGACGAGAGAGTAGATTTATTTGGTATCATTCTAGGTACAAAGCCAAGCTCTGTGCAAACACTACAGGGAAGTAGGTCTTTGACTCAATAGAGGAACAATTAGAGTTGTTATCCCTGGAAAATGTTTTCTAGTAAAAATATTAAAATGTAACCCTGGTTAGTGTTTCTCAGTGGTTAGAGCATTGGCCCACATAACGAAGGGTTGCAGGTTCAATTCCTGATCATGGGCATGTACCTGGGTTTCAGGTTCAATCCCTAACCTGGTCAGGGTGGCAGGCAACTGATTGATATGTCTCTCCTCTCACATCAATGTCTCTCTCTCGCTCGCTCTCTTGCTTTCTCTTACTTTCTCTCTCCCTGCCTCCCTCCCTCCCTCCTCCCTTTCACTCTCTCTAAAAAAAATAAAAGTCTTTAAATGTATTGAAAAGTACTGGAAATGTTCCAGTCATCACCCTGGAATATGCAGAAGAAATTCTGTTTGGGAAGTGATTTAAGACAGATGACCTCAAAAGGTCATTCCAAAGTAAAGGTTCTGCCATTCTATGAATGCAAAGCCCTGGACCATTGTGTATTACTAGAGGCCCAGTGCACAAAATTCATGCATGGTGTGTGTGTGTGTGTGTGGGGTGGTCCCTCAGCCTGGCCTGTACCCTCTCCAATCTGGGATCCTTCTTGCAATCCTGGACTGCTGGCTCCTAATCGCTCACCTGCATGCCTACCTGATTGCCCCTAACCACTCTGCATGCCTGCCTGATCGCCCCTACCCACTCTCCCCTGCCAGCCTGATCATCCCTAACTGCCTCTGCCTTGGATCCTGCCACCGTGGCTTTGTCCGGAAGGATGTCTGGAAGATGTCTAATTAGCATATTACCCTTTTATTAGTATAGATAATGAGGATGTTAAGGTCACCTGCAAATGCCTGGTTTCTTTCTTATCTTAGAAAGGGGAAAGGGATAATAAGCAAAAGGGTCTTGGATTACTGAAATGAATATGGAAGGGGAAAAAGAAAAGGAATTTCAAATATTTCACAATTTGCTTGAGTCCTGACCTGTTTCTCAATTAGGAACTCTGCACTGAGATAAATTATAATCTTGGGGGCTGTGTGTGAATTCATGCCCTGGATCTCTTAAAAAATCAGTTACAGCCTTTGAGACTCTCAACTTGCACTCAATTGCTGAGATGTTCAAGAATGCTCTAAAATGGAAGGGGGAAAAAAAACAGTGGAAGAAATACCTTTAAGGATGATATTTCAAATTATTGCTAATTTAATTATTGCTACCATAAATTGAAGAGTTAATGATGTAGGATACCAAAAGCTTAAAAACTTTCTTGTAAGTTACAACAGACTTATCCTTACTACTTTTTCCTTTTAATGTTATTACTTAAGCAATGGGAGTTTCACCTTTGTTCTTGTTGTTTCCCTCTTTTGAAATCATCTTTCTTATTTCTTGAATGAGTCTTCTTCATGACATTTTATTTCTACTCTGTTGAGTTTTCCTTTTTTATTGATGCTTGTAATATTCTTTGCTCTTTTAAAAAATATTTAATTCTTTTTTCTATTTGAAAGGTCATTCCTGAATAAAATACATGTCCTTAAAAAAAAAGATGAGGCATGCTGGCTTTTATATTAGATTCCTTCACATTGTTTTTAATATTTTTATTGATTTCAGAAAGGAAGAGAGAGAGAAAGAGAGAGAGAGAGAGAGAGTTATAGAAACATCAATGATGAGAGAGAATCATTATTCAGCTGCCCCCCTGCATTCTCTCTAATGGGGATCAAGCCCCCAACCAGGTCATGTGCCCTTGATCAGAATGGAACCCCAGACCCTTCAGTCCTCAGGCCAACACTCTATCAATTGAGCCAAACCAGCTAGGGATATTCCTTCACATTTTTAACTTCTTAAGAGTAATTCTGTACTATTCTTAAGTACTAGTTTATAATGACTATGCATGAGTGCCGGAGGCAAAGACCAAAAAGTAGTTAGCATAATAAATGCAAGCAGTTCCGTGGAAGGCTGATGGACCTTGGGGCTTTAGCAAGGGCTAACTAAAAGTTATTCACCCATTGTTCTGTCAAGACAATGGTGGCTGAAGGCAATCTCCTAATCCTGATAATCCTTATTGTTTACCAAACCTTACCATTGATACGTCTGTTTGGTTTGCTAAAGGGCAAATGTGTATTCTAGTAAATAAAAAGCTATGGGTCCAGACATTCAGGGAGCCACTCCACTAGAGAGTAGGTCTCCACCTGGCTCCCCCCAGTAACTTCTAAATTTATATTTCTTATCTAGTATATCCATTTGTGTGTGGCCCCTTCTCCAGATCCTGAATCCTTGCTGCAAAAGGTTGCGGCACATGAGTTGTTGGTATAGATTAGAATATAGCATGTGAAACCCAATTAAATAGTTGCTTTCTGTACTTTGAGGAATTTATGGAGGAGGAGAAGGAAAAAATTTACCTTCTTTAGGTTTAAACATCATCATATTTAGAACATATAAACCTTCATATATCTCTCAAAGGAGAGCTTAAATTTTTGGAAAATTGGAATAGAAATGTCTAAAGTAGAGAGAAAATAAGGTCATCTTGACCTTTATCTGGAAATGAAAAGTAGTCATTTAAAGGATCGTTTAGAATGGCAAATATTTGAAGGTTCACCATTATAAACTCCTGAAGAGGCCAATCCCCTAACCTCTGCATAAGAGACATCTCTAAGGAATGGCCCCCAACAAAGCGATCCTGGGGACACGCTTCCCATGAACTCTGCCTCTGGGGCCAGCCTCCTGGTGTTCGCTGTCTGGGGCAGCCCTCTGAAGTGGGGGCTTGTGCATGGGCTGCTGCCTCATCCTTTCCAGCTTATTTCAGTGAATTCCATAATTTTTTCCAGGTCTTTGTAAGTGACAGGAAGAAAACAGATAACCTAATCCATATGAAGGCATTAATCATTAACAGTGTCCTAATATCTTTTCCCTCAGTTTAATATCCTATATAATAAAGAGGTGATATGCAAAATGACCCTCACACCCTCACAAGAGGGCTGCCTACAACCAGGCTGGAAGGGGGGTTAGTGAGGGACCATCAAACAACTGAACAAGCAGGCTGCATGGGGCAACCAGGCTGGCAGGGTGGATAGTGAGGGACGACCAAACAACTGAACAGCAGGCTGCATGGGGTGACCAGGCTGGTGGGGGGGTGGCAGTTAGGGGCAACCAGGCAGGCAGGCAGGTGAGCGATTAGGAGCCAGCGGTCCAGGATTGTGAGAGGAATGTCCGACTGCCAGGTTAGGCCCAATCCCCGGGATCGAGCCTAAACCGGCAGTGGGATATCCCCCAAGGGTCCCAGATTGGAAAGAGTGCAGTCTGGGCTGAGAGAACCCCCCCTCCATGCATGAATTTCATGCAGTGGGCCTCTAGTTTACATTATAAAAGGCTTTTTATTACTTAACATTAAGTGGTGGTGGGGGGGGGGGGATGTAGGCACATATCCATATAAATTTGTGCATGTGACCAGTCTTTTTCTCACAACAGTAATATACATTGACATTATATTTACCTCCTACAATTTTCTGTTAGTGCATCCCTCAGTGTTTTAAATAATAAATTTTCATCCCAATGTATCTTTCAAATGTTTGTGGATCTAATCCCATCTCTATTATAGAGCTTATTTAGACATACACATATATCTTTTCTTTCTTTCTACCCCTTTATTTTATTCTTCCCTGTTCTAATTTTCACTTTCACAGACCTTTCACCATTTGATGAGATTAGATATTTTAAAGAATTTTGAAGATAATAGGAACTGCAGGAATACTTTCACCTCAGTCATGCTTCAGCATAAAGTCCCCAGTCTATCCCAAAACTCACTACATATTTAGTTTTCAAAATTGTATTGTCAGCTTTTGATTACTATGCCAGTGAAAATGTATGTTTATTCCTTTATTCAGTGGTTTCTAAGCACAGACAGGTAGCAGTATATTATTTTTCTACTATGGTGGCCACAATTTGGAATGAAGAGAAGATAGATTCTTTGTTGAAGAAATAAATTTTTATACAAAATTTACTCTATTATCATCATGTTCTCTTTTCTTCTTGTACTTGAGTCACCCAGAGAATGTTTTAGGGTCAATAGAATTAACAATAAAACACATACCACTCAGGATTTAAATCCTGGAATAATTTTTTGATATTAATGCCCAGCTAGAAGAGCCGAGACTATTTTCTGTGGAATTAAAATGTGGGGACAGAAGAGATTATCAGCCCATTGATCCTTGACAGGTTAGAGGTCATGCTTTAGTTGCAATGAGGCCACAGGGATGCCCCGTTCTCCTGATGATTTGAAAATGTTCCCAAAAGAGATAAATATATTATGAAAGCTAAGGAGCTATTATATTTTTTTCTTTTGTAACACATATACCTAAGAATGCCCTTACTGGAACATGCCATAGTTTCCCCTCATAATATCCTCTAAGTGAAAAGGAGAAATTTGCAGAAGTTTCCAGTTACACACATTCATTACAGAAACTTAGAGATACACTCTCCCAAGCATTTTTAGTTTCCTTCAACAACCTATTACAAATCAGATATTCAGTTAGATTTCCTCACACTTTGTGTATCGGTGGGTTGCAGCACCTTTTAGAATCAGAACAGAAGACATTCACCAGCATAGCTTTAAAAAAGCCAGTTGGAGAATTACCAAAATTATTCTTTTCTAGTTATGAAATTAGCATGTAACCAATTTTTCCCTGTAAATAATGCATCCATTTCAAAGAGGATGCACCCTCTAGATATTAATGCATGAAAAATTCAGTTAAAAAGGTAAACTTATACTCACTATAATTCTCCAGAGCTGTTTTACGCCCTGCTAAAGCTGGTTTTGTTGGTGCAACTCGGCATATCCTCCTGGGCCCATCCTCTGAGTATTTTTGGGCATAGAAGGAGTGAAGGAAGGAGCAGAGAGTGAAAGTAAATATAAGCAAATATAAGATTTTGATGAAAATGAATAAATATTGTGTGAATGTCACACGATTTAGAGCAATGGTAAATTTCATGTGTACCATGTATATTTATAAATGTTGATCTACAAATAAAGGAGAAACCTAGGAGAAAAAAATGTTCCTCTCTATGAATAAAAGGGCAAAAGCAAATAATAACCCCTTATAGGTGGATGGTTTGTGGTTTATACTATGAAACTTCACTTTTTCAAGTCTTGTCTTTGGTAGCAGTCCCCAGGTGGAGGAAGACAGGTGCTCATATAAGTGCTACGTGACTGAATAAAGCCATGTTTTCTGTCTCTGAGGCTTGTATTTAAATTTCTATGCCATTCTTTGAGAATCCAGACTCAGAAGTTGATATATGTAGTTGAAAGCAAGCTAGGAACGTGTTGGCAGAGTAGTGAATATTTTAGCAGAGTAATAGGTGTGGGTTTTTTTTCCTCATTATACATTCAACTTATTTTTAATTAAATTTATTGGGATGACATTGGTTAATAGGATCAAAAGTAATAGGTTTTGAAAAGTCTGTGTGACTGCCTTAAACCTACTGTCTCCTTGCAGCTTATCAGAAGTTCACCAAAATTGTATTTTATTCAATTGGTTTTCCTTCATGGGAATTTTAAAAATTGGACACAAAAGCATCACACTTTACTTTTGAGAAAATTTAGGGGTCCTTGAAACATAATTTATTGCCCTTACACAGAGTGAGTTTAGGTGTCATTATTTTTTCTATTTCCTTAGGCCACAAAGTCGTTTCTCCACATACCTTGTGTAATTCCTGCAGATGATTTTCAAGGGGTCTTTTGGCATGTGCAATTATTTATCATCAAATATTTGTAAATGAAAGTGCAGGAGATGAGACAGAATATAGACAGCTAATCTCGAGGATGCTCTGAATGACAGGCTCAGAGGCAACCTGGACATTTCCAAAGGAGCAAAATGTCAGCCTGCAAAATTGCCTTTCCTCTCTTGATATTGATCCTCATTTTTCAAAAATGAAGATGGAAATCCTTTGCAAGGCATCATAGTAGAATTGGCAACAGCTGCCTCACTATATACAATTAATTAATATACATGCATGCATGATTTTTAAAAAGCTACAGGAATTATTTAAAGATTAACATGTTTCAAGAAAAACTTTTACTCTTCTGTGAATATTTCTGAAATCAGTATTTAAACCTATGCAAATCTATACCTAGCCACTGAATATCCAAATACAATTTACTTAGGAAATGAAGTTTCTTACCTGCTGGTTAACAGCTGGTTTTAGTTTGAATTCTTGAATGGTATCTAGGACCAAAACGGAAGGAAGGAAGGAAGGAAGGAAGGAAGGAAGGAAGGAAGGAAGGAAGGAAGGAAGGAAGGAAGGAAGGAAGGAAGAACATGAACATGTTTTCATTGCTGCCGTCAGCAAGTGAAGATTCAGTTTGAGTTTGCCTCAGTTTTATTTGAGACCCTCTCCCCCTGTCCCAGTGCATTGCAAATGCCTATTTTATGCTTTGCTATGCACTTCTTCTCACACAAAAAATATGATTCCTAAGTCTAACAAATGGAATAGCAGTATAAGAAGTGGAACCCGCTAAATGACAAGGCTTTAGAGCTTGTATTCCAGGATGTGTGTTTTATTTTTTGTTTTTGAGTATGAAAGATAGTCTAGGAGAGGGAAGTGATTTTGTTCTCTAGCTTTAAAATAAAGAAACAGAGGTCCAGAGAAGTCAATCAGTATCACTTTCTGGGTCAAACTCTGTCCCCATTGCTCCCCAAATGGGTACAGAACATTCAGTACAACAGGGACCCCTGAGTTTCAGTGACCACTAGCTTAGTTGTTTCTTTCACCAATATATCCAGGTGAAAAGAATGAAAAATACATATTTTTGTATTTCCATATGGTAGTGTTGCTATTTTCTTTCTTTGGATACTTTTATAATACTAGAGAAGCCTTTTGGATTGTCTTTATAACTGCTAAAAATTAGTTTACTTAATGAAATCGAATTATTACTAGTAGACTGCTATCGATAGACAACTGGACACAGTACAAAATCTGAGCTCAAGTCTCAGATCAGTCACTTATGCTTGTGAGAACAATAAACAAGTCATTCAGCTTCTCTGAGGTTCAGCTCATTCACCGTTAAGAAGGGGAGATTGGACTTCCTGAGGCTGTGAACATGGCCCAGGTCCACCAGTGCTGGACCAGGGGTTGGAAAATGCTGTGGAGGGTGCATCTTTGGTGACAGTGAAGTTATTTGTCTTTGCACTCCCCTATGATGGCAATGCCCTGAAGACAGCCCTTCTGGCATCTCCAGTTCCAAACCTAAGGAATGGCTTAGAAGAGCTCCCAGAAGACTGGATCCTTCTGGTTATTGCCCAGAATCAGACCAGGTTTGGGATTAAATCACAAGGGAAAGAGGACCCTTAGAATCCTCACAGTTGAAACAGCCTTATCTGTACCTCATAGAATCTCCATCCAATGCTGGGTGAATGTGAATTACAGTCTCTAACTGGGGTCAGGACGTTAATTCTGTATCACTCTATGTCCATTGGAAGGGTATAGGCATCAACTTTACCATGAGAGTGATTTCAAAAGGAAAATACGTTTTAATAGAAAATTGGAAATAAATAAGATGAAGAATTGGGATTCAGTGAATTCTAATGTCTTTTCTAGATTCAAATATATTTGCAAGATCAAAAAGATGCAAATGCAAAACAAGAGGCTCTAACCCAAAGTTCAGAAAGTATACCTTGCAGCCAAAGCATTCTATTTTTATTCTATTTACATCACTTTTTCTCCCAACCATAACCATTTCCCCACCCACCAATTTTAGTGTCTCTCTCTCTCTCTCTCTCTATCTCTCTCTCTCTCTCTCCTCCCTCCCTCCTCTATCTTCCCAGATACCTACTATCCGGTTGTATAATAACTATGTATGTGCTAACCAGAGCTGGTTTTCACTTAAACAATCCTTAGGCTGTAATCAAGAAAATAATACTTAATGTTATAAATTAATATGGAAATCTAAATTATATCAATACTAGAGGCCCGGGCGCATGAAAATTCACGCACTGGAGGGGGGGATCCTTCAGCCTGGCCTGCCCCTTCTCACAGTCCGGGAGCCCTCAGGGGCGGGAGGTGACCCGGCAATCAGGGGAAGGCAATGCCCCATCACACCTCTGCTTCTGTGCAAGCCTCGGCCAGCCCTGGTTACCTGAGCCTTAGGTGGCCCTGGGCAGCTGAGCAGCCGCCATCTGAGGCTTGCCTGTGCCTCGGGCGTCAGCTGGGCAGCTGCCATTCGAGGCTTGCCTGTGCCTCCGGTCGGCCATGGGGGGCTGGGGGGCTGAGAGGACTGGGGGACTCCGGAGGCAGGCACACGAAGCGGCTGGGCCCACCTAGGGATGGGCCCAGCCTTGCCGCACCTGCCGCCCTGGCAGGGCTGAGGGGACTGGGTGCCACCATCTTGTGGCTGTGGGTGCCACCATCTTTGAGAGCGTGGCAGTCAATTAGCATATTCCCTCCTTATTGGCTGTGGGCACCGCTATCTTTGCAACAGCATGAGGGTCAATTAGCATATTCCATCTTTATTAGATAGGATTATATTTTTGGGAAAGTTGGAATTTGTGGGATCATGTAATTAGTAGTAAGTTCATGGAACTATATTTTAACTCCTTTTTCTTCAAAATTATAGATTTTTTTCAGTGAGCTTAGTTGCTGTTGTTTCTGTATGGTTTGATTTATTTATGAATTTGTGGAGATATTTAAGATTTTGCTTTAATATTTTTCATAGAAATTTAGAAGATTAACCATTACCTGAGTGGTTTGGTTCCCTCCACATGAAATGCATATTGAGGACAAAATCCTTTTTGGTACTTATATTAGTGTCCTGGGTTTCTTCAACAGCAGAGATTTCTTCTCTCAGAAATCTGGAGGCTGGAATCTGAAATCAAGGTGTTGGCAGAGTTAGTTTCTTCTGAGGCTGTGAGGAGAATGTCTTCATGCCTCTCGCCTAGCTTCTGGGGGTGTCTGGAAATCTTTGGCCTTCCTTGGCTTAGAGACATATCACCCTGTTATCTGCAATCATGATCACATGGCATTCTCCCTGAATGAAGGTTTATCTCTATGTCTAAATTTCCTCTTTTGGTAAGGACACCAGTCATTGGATTAGAGCCCAACCTAATGACCTCATCTTAACTTATTGCATCTACAATGAATCTATTTCCAAATAAGGTCACATTCTCAGGTATTAGGGGTGAGGATTTTAATGTATGAATTTTGTGAAAATACAATTCAATCCATAATAGTGATCATTTATCACAATAAAACCAAACAAAAAGAAAAATTAAAGGTACAAAGGAAAATTGTATCCATATGTCTCTACAATGTTCTAAAATTGTGACCTCTGAGAATATTATGGGGAGAAGATGACCTTTGACTTTTCATATAAAGCAGATGATTTGGTATTACTACTGTGTTTATTCAAACATCTATATCTTCTTTAAGGAGATTGAATTTGGCTGTTATCTTTTGCCTGACCACATATGCCATACCTATATTCCTTGATGTAGCAGATATGTGTTGAACACTTGAGTGTTGGGCCATGTTCTGGGCACTGCAGATACTGTCAGGAGTTGAAAGGGATTCTGGTCCTATGGAGCTTATAGTCTAGGGGAGAGAGAGAGAGTAATTAAATAATTATATCACTCAATGTAAACCACTATCTGGACAGTACTAGAAAATAAAGTAGGGTCTGGTACTATGAGGTATAAAAGGTGAATTTAAGCTCATGGCGTTGCTTAGTGGGGGCCAGTCAATGAAGCCCACCCTTGAGAAGTGATGCTCCTGCAGGCTGGGATCTGAAGGTTATATAGGTGTTAACTTGGTAAAGAGGGAAGGGAGTATTTCAGGCAAAAGGAACAGCAGGTACAGTAGCCCAGAGGCATAAGGAAACACCCACCCATAGTTTTGGCCACTACGGCTCACTTGGTTGGGTGTCATCCCATGCACTGAAGGTCACCAGTTCGATTCCTGGTCAGAACAAATGCCAGGGTGCGGGCTCAATCCCAGGTAGGAGGTGTGTGGGAGGCAGCCAATGGATGTTTTGCTCTTACATTGATGTTTCTCTCTCTCCCTCTCCCTTCTTCTCTCTCTAAAAATCAATTTTAAATCTTAAAAAAAAAAACACCCACCCATTAAAAAAATGTGTGGCTGGAATGCAACAATCTAGAGTGAACAGAGTGGGAAATGAGATGAGAGAGATTTAAAGGGGTCTTTATTTTTAGTGTATGGGGAACCATTGAAGAATTTTCAGTAGACATGTGGCATAATGGGATTTGTATTTGAAGCAGATTACGCCAACAGCAGTGTTGAGAACCAATTCAAGCCAGGCTTGAGTGATTGGCAGACTGTTGCAGAAGTGCAGCTGAGAGATGACTATGGCTCATACTCTATTGGTGATGATGTCTTCTGATAGAAGCCCTCACTTTCAATAGATATTGGTAGGCCAAATGAACAGATACTGTTACTGAATGGGTGTGGGGGTCAAGGATGAGCAAATCATTGGGAATGAGTTCTCATTTCTTGTGTACAAAAACAAGAGTAAGAATACTGAAAGAGGACCATCTTTGTGAGCGAAAACCATGATTCTGTATTTGGAAATGTTGAGTTCAAGATGGCTTTGAGATTCCATGATGCAGATAGTAAGTAGATAATTGTGCACTTCCATCTGGGTCTCAGAAGCAGGTTTCGGCAAGATGTACACATTCTGGGGTCAAATGTGTACAGTTGACAGAATGTGTATGTTGTTGTCCTAGGGAGAGAAAATAGAGTGATAAGAGTTCCTAAAATCATCTTTGAGACATTCCTAAACAGGAGATGATATTTCAATAGACACAGTAGCCAAAGGAAACTCAAGTGAAGCCAAGAGATAAAGATGGCTCAGGAAGGAAGGAGCCAAATGTTGCTGAGAGGTCAGATGAGATGAGAAATGGCAGTACACCCAGTAAACTCAGACATGAAGTTACATGGAACCCTCCAAAACAGAAACCAGGAGGCTGTGATCAGAGCTAAAGATGCTTGCAATGACAATGAGATGTGGTAGAGATGAAAAGAAGTCAGATGGGTTAACCAGCTGAAGTGAACAGGAAACAAGGGGAGAAATCATTAGCAACCATATTCTTAGATGAGCAATCTGCATACTCTAGGATGCAAACCAGGCCCAGAGATTTGAATCAGTGAGGAGGAGGTGGGACAGTTCAGGGAGACAGCAAGGAGACAACAAAGAGAGTGATATGCAAGATGACACTGAGCATGATACAAGGAATCTAGGAGTAAGGACATGGCAATGGAAAGTCAGACCTCAGTCCTACCAACAACCCCAGATCACCAGGACCGGAGAGAAGCAGCCATCCTGTGAGAAGTCTGCCAGGGTGCAGCTGCCTAGGGAGTAGAGCTAGGGCACAGAGCTGGAAGGAAGTGTTGGGGGGAAAAGATAGAGAGTGTTAAGGGTTTCAGAAAGCATAGTAGAAGAATTTCAAGGGTCATTGGGTTCAGAGAGGGAAGAACAGACCAGATTATAAGGATGACTAGAGGCCTGGTGCATGAAATTTCATGGATGGGGGAGGGGTGTCCCTCAGCCCAGCCTGTGCCTTCTTGCAGTCTGCCAGCAGTCAGACATCCCTCTCATAGTCCAGGACCCCTTGCTCCTTACCACCCACCTGCAGCAGTGGCAGGAGAAGCCGCTGCGCTCGCTAACCATGAGCCAGCTTCTGGCTGAGCGGCTGCCCCTGGTGGTCAGTGCGCATCATAGTGACCGGTCATTTGGCCATTCAGTCAATTTGCATATTAGGGTTTTATTATATAGGATGATTTAGCAGAGAACGGAAGCCTGAGGATGGGGAGCTTTCTCTTACGTGTTACCTGGTGCAAACAGGATTGAGAGGCTTGTGGACATCAGCTCTGGTACTGCAGGTGGCTGGAGAATTTGTCGCCCTCAGCGGGGATGATAGTGGTCCCAGGAGTAAAAGTGTGACCTGGTGGTTCAGATTTAGCAGGTGTAGGTCATAGGAAATGTCCACAGAGGCAACCGAATTTTCAGACAGTTTTGTGGCTAGGATTCTGTACATTAAAAAAGAATAAATGTTGGGGTGACACACAGTCAAGTTCAAATATTAAGTCTGTGCAAAGAAATTGCAAAATAGTCACTTCACACCAAATTATAAAAATAACCAATGGCTTGAATTATTTATTATTTTATCTATTTTTGTATCATGTACCTAAATATAGCCTAGAGCTGTACTTTGACAAAAAGCTACAATATATACCTATTTGGAGTAGTTAAGGGAAATGGGAGTATGAGATGATAATTTTTGAAGATGTTTGGAAAATAGGCTTGTAAAATGGCAGATTTTTCACACACACACAAACACATACACAAAACACTGCAAGAAAGCTGGCTATTAACATCCCATTAGTAAGACCTTTTTTCATTTTATAATTAGCCAACCACATTAGGCAATAATGAGAATTAGTAATCACTTTATTAGAGAAATTAGATTTTAAAACAACATTTAATGCATATAACGTAATGAATATGCAAAAGGTATAAGTTGCTTAAGCAAAAGTGGAAATTCTTGGTACTCCTCCAACCAAAAATGATTCAGGATGAGCTGAAATGCAGACTTACTTTTCTCAACTTATGAAAGTACATTCTGTTTGTAATTCCTGAAGGACTGCATTTACATTGCAAGGCAGATACATTTTGTATGGTTTGAGCTTGTATTCTGAACAGGATGCATTGCATTGTCATAAAACTGCTACCAGGAATGGCAACAGAAACAATTGTCTCTCTGGTTACCTGCAATCTCTTGGGTTGCTTAGTTTGTTGCATATTTAAGAAACCCACAACTAACTCTAGAGTTGCAAACATCTACTTGGGTGTGTAGATTTCTGTCAACTATGTACTTTGATTAAAATTGAATTGCCCTAGTCAATTTTTGCATTCTCCTGAAGAAAATAGGCAACTTTTTGTAGGAAATATAACATCTGATTTCACCTTCTATAAAATTATATCATTACAATAGGGCCCTTGTAGGCTGTGGAAGTATTTTAGATGTACTTACCACTTATTTGCCAGGTAACCTAAGAAATGCTTAGAGAAGTTGAGAGACTTGACTAAGTTCCTGCACCCAGACCATGCTTTTTTGATGCATATGCTCTTTGCTGTTAAAAGTCATGATATGGCCGAAACCGGTTTGGCTCAGTGGATAGAGCGTCGGCCTGCAGACTCAAGGGTCCCAGGTTTGATTCTGGTCAAGGGCATGTACCTTGGTTGCGGGCGCATCCCCAGTAGGGGGTGTGCAGGAGGCAGCTGATCGATGTTTCTCTCTCATCGGTGTTTCTAACTCTCTATCCCTCTCTCTTCCTCTCTGTAAAAAATCAATAAAATATATTTTAAAAAAAAGTCACGATATGAAAATCTTCACTGGGAATTGTATCGTCCATGATCTCTTCATTTCCGGGGCTTTAACCTCTATGCTAATGCCAAATGCATATCTCCTGCACCACGTTTTTCCCTGAGCTGCAGACTTCTATAGCCAACTCGATATCCACATCTCCCTTCCACCGTCTAATACTCATCTCGGTATTGGCATATTGGCCCGACTTGCCCTGCTCCAGCCTTGGCCATTTTTGTGAAAGGAACCACTATGCACTCAGATACTGATGCAAACAACTTAAAGCCTCTTCCCTTCCTCCCTGCCCCCACATCTCATGGTGACCCTCATAAGCCATCCAATAGGACGTATTTTAAAGTTAAAAATGAGGTCCCGCCATTGCCAACTTTATGATCCATCCTAAATGTAACTTCTCACCATGTTCCAAACCACTATCGCCTCTCACTTTCACCAGCATAGTCACCTCTTGTCAAGTCCTTCTGTGTCCAAGCTGGCCTTCCTTCTGATGACACAGAAGGTATTTTTTTATTCTAAAATACAAATACAATCACTCCTCTGTTCATAATTATCTGGTAGCTTTCCATAACCTCAGAAGAAAACCCTGATTCCTCACATAATCTGCAAGCTCTTGTGTAGCCCAGTCTTGTCCACCTCGCTGCCCATGGTTCACTTTGCTTTGCCCACTTCTTCAACTACACATGTGAATCAACCTATAGCTCCAAGCCCTTACCTCAGGCTGCAGTGTCATTTGTCCAACTCTTTAATTACCAAGTCTCTTCATCATTTCCTGCCTAACTGTCACCTGTTCAGAGAAGCCTTCCTCAACCACCCTATATAAAATAGCTCATAGTCTGCCCTGGAACTCCCTCCCACCCTGATCTCTTTCCTTCATCTTAAAAATCGCTGTGAGAATATATTCTCTTTTATTTCTATGATACATATTTGTATATTATATTGTGTGCCCACCACCCAAAGTCAAATCATCTTCTGTCACCATATATTTGACAGAGGAATTTCAAAATATTTTGGGGTTCTTTAATCCATTTACCCTTTACAATCTCCCCAAGCCCCTTCCCTCTGGTAACCACCATACTGTTGTCTATATCTATGAGTTTTTCTTTGTTTGTTTGTTCGTTTGTTGCTTTCAATTTTATATCCTATACTAGAGGCCCAGTGCATGAAATTCCTGCACAGGTGGGGTCCCTCCACCTGGCCGGCAATTGGGGCCAATCAGGGCCATCTTGCCCAGTCTCGATCGGGGCCAGTGTCTGGGGAGAGACTGCGGGAGGGCTCCAAGGTGTGTCTGGCCCCATCTCACCCAGTCCTGATTGGCCAGACCCCAGCAGCAAGCAAACCTACTGGCTAGAGCATCTGTCCCCTGGTGGTCAGTGCATGTGATAGTGACCGCTCAGACACTTAGCATATTAGGCTTTTATATATATAGATGAGTGAAATCATATGGTTCTTAATTTTTTCTGTCTGACTTATTTCACTTACCATGATATTCTTAAAATCCATCTATGTTGTCACAAATGCCAGTATTTTTCCTCTTTCTTATGGCTGAGTAGTATTGTTCATATATATACATATACATATACATATATATATACATATACATACATATATATATATATATATATATATATATATATATATATGTATTGCATTTTCTTTATCCAATCATCTAGCAAAGGCACTTCAGTTGTTTTCATGTCTTGCCCACTGTGAATTTGTCTGTTTATTTTCTGTCTTTACCACCAGGACATAGTCAGGAGGAGCTTGGCTTTGCTCACTACTGTATCCTTTGTACTTTTATATAAGAGTAGAGTCCAATAAATAATAGTTGAATAAAGAGTAATAGTATACTTATTCCATTATAATGTGATTTTTAAGCTCTAAACATTATCAGTTGATTCAATTTTCTGATATAAGAAGATCTAATTTACTGTGTTACCTCCTACTTTCTCTACTCCGCTCTATCCCTCAAATATTATTAGTTCTGTATTGTTATAATTGTCATTTACATTGTATTCTATAACTTGAGTCTCACAGTTATTTAGATATAATTCTACAGTTTGCAGATTCAGTGTACCCCACTCTTTCTTTTTCCACAGCTATCTTATCTATTTCTTGGTTTATGGAAGTTTATTTGTTGTTTTGTTTTGTTTTTGAAGAAGTGCTCATGAGTGTTACATTCCCAGAGGTCTTGTTGGTTGGGAAATATATACTGATACCTACATAGCTGTTTGTTCTCCGTATGACAATTACTGATCATACCTCCTTTCCTTGAGGATTTTTTTTATACAGGATTCTACTGTTTCCTGGTACTATTTATTACAACTAAGAGAATTAAGGCCAGCCTGATGTTTTTTCCTTTTCTTTTGTTTGTATAGCCACACATTTGTTTTGCTATTATTGTTCAATAAATTCACTACCACATCTTCATTTTTTATTAATTTCTATAAGTATTCACTGAATGTTTATACTTTCTATAGACATAAGTCACTTAGAGGGCTATGGTCAGACTTTTTATCGGCTTTGTGGTGCTTCTTATCTGACATGTGTTTCTCTCTCCTTCTGTTCTCTGCACTTTTTTTAAATTTAGTCAGTATCCTTGCATACATTTCTTGCTCTTCCTTTTTGGTAATACTCATCACTAGACAGGGAACTCTTCCTGTTCCAGCTCTTTGAAGGAGGCAGCTGTGGGGAAGGGATCGGGTCATAACTCAGGACAACGCACTGCAGTTCTTCCTGAAGTCTTCAGTGTCCGCATGCATGTGCGTCTCTGCCCCAGGCACGACTCTGCTCCAGCTGGCCATGTGAACTGTGCAGTGCCAGTTCCGTGTATAGTCCTGGAGCTCTTACTGCTTTTCAATTGGCAAAAAAAGAGGTAATGTCAGAAACAGGTGTCATACACAAGTTTTCTCGTCAGCCACGTGGATCCTCTGGCTGCAGGAAATGTGGCATGGCTGTTATTTCCTCATTCAGCATTCTCTTCCCTACCACTGCTTGGCACCCAACCGGGCTCAGAGAGCTTGGTCCACAGACCACAGACCTGAACCTTGTTCCAAGCTGTGTTTTTTTTTTTTCTTTCACTGAGGATATCACCTAATTAGAAGGATTCTTTGCTCTATCAACTCTACATTCTACAGGAACTAAGGTCAATTCTCTGTGCCCCTTACCTGCCTGCGCTGCTCACAGTTTTCCCTTCATATGTGGTAGTACGTTCTTTAGCATTTCCAGGTTTTATTAAAGACAACATTTCTTTTTTTATGACTTTTTGAGAAATAACTTGCATAGTATACAGTTCACCAATTTAAATTATAACAGTTAATGGTTTTAATATGTTCATAGTTGTATAGTCATCACCACAGTCAATTTTAGAACATTTTCATCAACCCAAAAAGGAACCCCAGGCCTGTTCCCCCAACTCCCCAGCCCTAATCAACCACTAATCCACTTTCTGTCTCTATGGATACACCTATACTGGACAGCACTTACTAAGAGAGTGGTAGAAGACATGGCTACAAAGTACGTTGGCTGCAGCAGGAGGCTGCTCCAGGATTTAAAAAAAAAAAAATGTTTTGTGAGTGATCCATAACGAGGAAAACCCTCATGTAGATAACCAACAATCGAAAATCCATAAAACCACAGATGGCAAAAAAAGCAAGCAAGCTTCTCTATAACAACACAGCTGGGTGAGCAGGCACAGAGGCGCTGAAGGGGATTCATGGCGTGACTGCAGCCAAGGTGATTAGTCTGTAAAAGCTCCGTGCTGGTGCCCTCCTGCAGCATGTTTCGTTAACATTTTTAAAAATGTTTCCGGCCCAGCTGTTTCATGTAAGGACGCAGACTTTTATGACTTCTGTTTTTGGGTCTCATTCATTATTTTACTACCATTAATAAAGAGTGGATCTTAGACCACCAAATGTTCTAATTAGTTAATGATCAAAATCCTGGAGATAGTTTCAGTAATTGAATGGATTAAAGACCCCAGAAATATCTTGAAATTCCTATTTCCAGGCTTATCTGCTGAGTGTCAGCCCCACTCAACTAGCTCTCACTTAATCCCACCCTGATGCTCTGTTGTTACTTGCTATTAAGTTACAAATCATATCCTGCTGTTTACAATTCTAGTTGGAAGAACACAGGCTCCCCCTGATTTCATCTCCATAATTAATTTGGAAGAAATTATTTCAATGAAACACCTATATTTAGTCATGATCTTATATTATATTAATCTAGAGGCCCAGTGCATGAAATTTCGTGCACTGGGGAGGGTCCCTCAGCCCAGCCAGCTCCCTCTCGCAGTCCGGGACCCCTCAGGGAAAGCCTGCCTACCCGCTTAGGCCCGCTCCCTGCAGGCGGACATCACCTCTCGCAGCCCAGAACCTCTCGCTCCTTACCACCTGCCTGCAGCGGAGGCAAGAGAGTCTCCCGCCATCGCCACTGCACTTGCCAGCCATGAGCATGGCTTCTGGCTGGGCGGTGCTCCTCCTGTGGGAGCGCACTGACCACCAGGGGGCAGCTCCTGCGTTGAGCATCTGCTCCCTGGTGATCAGTGCGCGTCATAGTGACTAGTCATTCCACCATTCAGTTGATTTCCACATTAGGATTTTATTATATAGAATGGTTTTAGTCCTTCTTTGGAACATCTTAATTTACCTTCCTGTTTTATGATGACCTGTTCAGTTTAATACTGTGCATTTCAGATTCCCTTACAGCCAATCAAATGTTCTTATGGACCACCAATGACAAGAGTATTTAACAATAGGTGATATTTGATTTAACACATTACTCAGTCAAGCGATATATTTGGAAGGGTAACATTTCCCCTTTAAGCTACTTGACAACCAGCATTCCCTAAAGTATCTTCCACAGAGTACTATTTACATAGGATTTTAATAACTATTTTGTCAAAATAAGTTTAGGAAACATTGAATATAATAAAGTTGAGCAGGTTGTATTATTTTAGGAGTTATCAAAAGTCTGAAGAGGGCCTTAATGAATCTCTGAGAGGAATATTATATAATGTAATTCCCAATATTTTTCATTGAGCATCTAGCAGGACAGGGTTCTGAAAAATAGCCTTTGGGTGATGTCCTAATGTAAGTTTATAAAAGTGAAGAGGAAACTATTTGGGCTGTGACAACTAGATCCTGTGTCCTACTTTCATTTCCAGATAGTAGGAAAACTCGTCAAAATGTTAACATTAAACTAAATAGATTGGGAATTTTAATCTAAGATTAAGAATACTGTAATAACACAAAGATGTTATTTAAGTCTTGGGTGCTTATAATTACCTTTCAAATAGCATTATGTCTGTACTCTAATATAAGTATTTTTGTGAGATTTCAGTAACTGTTCAAGAAATATAACTGTAACTTCTCTTTCTACATAGAAAACAAATATTAAACTAATTGTAAGTTAGTAGAACATACAGATAATGGATAGCGGGTTTCTTTAGAAAATATTACCATACTCTGCCAAGCAGATTGAAGTGCACAAAGCACTTAATTTCAAAAGAGATTTTATAAGGCCAATGGCACAAATATGGGTGGGTTTGGCAAAAGGAATGTGAACATTTCAGCAATATAATTACATCATTTTCTCTTATGTGTGCCAATTAACTGAGAGATAGTTCCAAGAAGCTTTTGCATATAAGCCCTGCTGACTCTATCTCACATCTCATTGGCCAGAATTAAGTCACATGCCCATTTCTAAATACTGGCAAGGGTAATGGGATTCCCATGATTGGCTTAGGCAAATCAGAATATTCTGGAACTGGGGATAAAGCCAACTTTTCTTTAGGTGGTTGGGAAGAATGGGATTTGGGAGGAAAAGGGAAAGCAGAAAATGAATACTGAGTTATAACCAGAATATCCACTGTATTACCCAATTTACAGAGTCCCTGGTAATGTCAAGTAGCGTTTTCCACTTGTCTATCTCTATATTTAGCTTACCCAGCTTAGTGGCAGGCAAACAAAATGAAAGATGGTAAGCTTGTTGAATTTGGCCCTTTCTCATCTGCCTACCACATGCAAAAATAGTCTATGTGAATCTTCAGCTCTCCTCCCAAATTTATGTGCCAGGCAACAGGAAAAAGAGGGACAGATCCAAGACTAACAAGAAGAGGAACAAGAAAATTATTTTTGCTCTTATCTTACCAATAATATAAATCTGTTTTATTCAGGGAATAGTAAATGAAAGGAAGGAAAGAATGGTGGGTATTTACTTCTCAGGATGTGCTGACAGAATTTATTTAATTGGTGACAATCTATCTAATAATAGAGTAGTATGCAAATCATCACTCCGCTACACTCACAAGCCACGCCCACTAGCCACGCCCCAGCCACGCCCACCATTCAATCTGAGTGAGTATGCAATTAAACTGAAAACATGGCGGCAGCCCCGCCCCCCAGCCTCTCCAGGTCTCTGGGAGTCGGAGAAGTCAGGCGCCAGCGCCTGAGGCTGGCTGCAGCCACAGAGACCAAGAAGCCGCCTCAGGTCCGCCTGCCCAACGTCCTGGGGAGACGGAGAAACTGGGCTCCAGCGCCTGAGGCTGGCAGCAGCCACAGAGACCAAGAAGCTGCCCGTCCCATGATCCCAGGCTGCAGCCAGCCTCAGAAGCCTCAGGTCCGCCTGCCCAAAGTCCTGGGGAGACGGAGAAACTGGGCTCCAGCGCCTGAGGCTGGCGGCAGCCACAGAGACCAAGAAGCTGCCCGTCCCATGATCCCAGGCTGCAGCCAGCCTCAGAAGCCTCAGGTCCGCCCGCCCCATGTCCTGGGGAGACGGAGAAACCGGGCAACAGTACCTGAGGCTGGCTGCAGCCCGGGAGATGGAGAAGCCGCCCACCCTGCGGTCCTGGGCACCAGTACCTGTGGCTGGCTGAAGCCCGGGAGATGGAGAAGCCGCCCACCCTGCGGTCCTGGGCACCAGTACCTGTGGCTGGCTGTGGCCTGGGAGACAGAGAAGCCGCCCACCCTGCGGTCCTGGGCATCAGTAACTGCGGCTGGCTGTGGCCTGGGAGACAGAGAAGCCACCCACCCTGCGGACCTGGGCACCAGTAACTGTGGCTGGCTGTGGCCTAGGAGACAGAGAAGCCGCTCACCCTGTGGTCCAGGTGCCAGCACCTGCAGCTGGCTACAGCATGGTAGATGGAGAATCCGCCCACCCTGCAGTCCCGGGCACCAGCACCTGTGGCTGGCTGTGGCCTGGGAGACAAAGAAGCCGCCCACCCTGCAGTCCTGGGCGCCAGCACTTGCAGCTGCAGCACAGGCGAAGCCCCCTGTCCACCATCCCCTAAGGCTGCAGCCAGCCTGGGTGCCTATGGCTGACCAGAGGGAGAGAAGCCCGGATCCTGGGTGCCTGTGGCCGGCTGGAGGAGGGAATCCTGGGTACCAGGTGTGGGCCGAGGCAGAGGTAGTTAGGGGCAATCAAGCCAGCAGGGGAGCAGTTAGGGACAATCAGGCTGGTAGGCAGAAGCAGTTAGGGGCAATCAGGCAGGCAGGTGAGCAGTTAGGAGCCAGCAGTTCTGAATTGTGAGAGGGATGTCCAACTGCTGGTTATCCCATGAGGGGTCCCAGATTGGAGAGGGTGCAGGCCAAGCTGAGGGACACACTCCCCGCTGCCCCCCCCCCATGCACGAATTTCGTGCACCGGGCCTCTAGTCCTATATAATAAAAGCTTAATAAGCAAATCGACCGAACGGCAGAATGACCGGTTGCTATGATGCACACTGACCACCAGGGGGCAGATGCTCAATGCAGGAACTTCCCCCAGCCTGCAGGCCCCAGGCCAGCCAAGGCAGGTGCCAACGGGCCCTCCCCCCTGATCGCCCCACCAGTCGCACTGCAGAGGGAGGTTACTAGCAGCGGAGGCAGGGGTAATTAGGGGGCAGGGCCAACTGGTGAGCAGGTGGCACTGCCCCCGATCGCCCCCTGGTCACTTCCCGCAGAGGGAGGTGACTGGCGGCGGTGGGGGGGGGGGCAGGGCTGGCAAGCTGGCAGTGCCAGACCAGCCAAGGCAGGTGCCAGCAGAGGCTCCTTGATCGCCCTGCCAGTTGTCCCACAGATCGGCCCTGATTGCTGGCCAAGACCCTACCTATGCATGGATTTTATGCACCAGGCCTCTAGTTCTAGAATAAAAGGTAAGGGTTTTCTTATTAATGAAGAACACAGCAGGGGGAGAGGGAGGGTACCTTAGTTTTAGGTAACATCAATAAGCTGATAGGCAACCATTTAGTAACTCCTAATCTTGATCATGCAGTTGAGCTGAGCTAGGTACTGAATGAGAACTGTGAAGAAGAAATGGTCCCAGTGCTAAAGTGATTACAGGCTCTTTTTCTCTACTGTGATATATCAAGTAAATATAATACATGGAAGAAACATTCTTATAGTTTTAGCTACAAAGTACTATAGAAAAAATAAAAAGAGGAAAATTTCCTGCAGAGTAAGTTCAAGAAGACTTTATTAAATAAATGAAACTATTTTGGGAATTGGGAAAATGTTGTTATTAGACAGGAGGAAAGGAATTTCAGGCAAAGGGAAGATCCTGAGTCAAGGCGCAGATGCCTGGGACCACAGGCTGTGTTCAAGAAGCTATGGATAAACCTCTAAGGTTCAAAGATGGTAACTACAAGTAGATAGGTCACTGAGGTGGAAAATCAGCTGAGAAAGGAGCTTGGGGTCAGATTATAATGAATTTTAACCACTCAGTATTATAGTGGAGGCAGAATACTGTTTGCTTCTCTCCAGCCTGATCTTTGCAGTGAACACAGACACTATATGATGTATGCAGTAAGAGAAAATAATTAGCGGGCCTTTGCCATGAGCACTTGAGGCCAGGTAGAAAATAAATAGAATACATAAATTCTTTACACTATAAATGTCTAGCATGTGTCAGAATTAAATTAGATAAAAGTATAAGACAACAAGGCATTAGTGCCCTTGCTTGCGACAATTGTTAAACTCTATTTTTGGAGCCAATAGCATCTAACTTTGACTATCTCCCCAAGTGTATATTTCAATCATGCTGTCATCAAAAACTTACTGTATGCTGTGTGCTAGAATAAAATATTAATCGTCGAGGGAAGATTTGATTTTGGGAACCCTCCCAAAGTCATTTGTGTCAAAGTTGGCTCAATAAGGTGGCCAATCAGGATAAGGACTATCATTATAGACTAAAACTCTGGTGCAAGTAAGAAATGAGATTTTTTCCCCCTTTTTTGAACCATACACTGTGAAGCATAAAATTAGAACTGTAAAGTTAAGGTACCTTAAAAAGAAAATCACAGCAAAGCATTTTAAGCAAAGGCAGCTTCACTGGGAAAAAATGTCTAAGTTCCCGCTGAGATTCCTTTGAAGGACATGCCTCATTTGGATGTCTCAGTGTCCCTGTACTTGTTACAATGAGCCTTAGTACATCAGAGACACACCTCCACTTACCAAGTTCCACAGCATATGGAAGAGACAGCTTTGCTTCAGCAACCAAAAAAGATCTTTAAAAGCTTTGGACCCAGCATGGATCTTCAGAGCAAATGTTGGAGAACAAAACAGTATAAACAGAGACTAGGACATGTGTTCTGCTTAATATCATCTTCAAGGAAGAATTCTGGATTTGAAGAAATAAGATTTGTATAAAGAGTTCTCAAATATACAGATAAAATATTCTCTGTTATTATTGTACTAGAGGCCCAGTGCACGACATTCGTGCAGTGAGTGGGGGTTGGGGGGTCCTTCAGTCCGGCCTGTGCCCTTTCGCAGTCCGGGAGCCCTTGGGGGATGTCCTACTGATGGCTTAGGCCCCATCCCCGGGGAGTGGGCCTAAGCCACAGTTGGACATCCTTAGCACTGTCATGGAGGCAGGCTGCTGTGCTCACCAGCCATCAGCCCGGCTTGTGGCTGAGCGGCGCTCCCCTGTGAAAGCTCACAGACCACCAGGGGGCAGCTCCTACATTGAGCGTCTGTCCCCTGGTGGTCAGTGCACATCATAGTGACTGGTCATTCTGCCATTTGGTCAATCTGCATATTACCATTTTATCATATCTCATTAATATATATTAACTAGAGGCCCATTGCACGAAATTCATGCATGGGGGGTGTGTCCCTCAGCCCAGCCTTCACCCTCTCCAATCTGGGATCCCTCTCACAATCCAGGACTACTGGCTCCCAACTGCTCGCCTGCCTGCCTTCCTGATTACCCATAACCACTTCTGCCTGCCATCCTGATCACCCCCTAACCACTCCCCTGCCAGCCTGATTGATGCCTAACTGCTCCCCTGCCAGCCTATTTGCCCCTAACTACCCTCCCCTGCAGGCCTGGTCACCCCTAACTGCCCTCCCCTGCAGGCCTGGTCACCACTAACTGCCCTGCCCTGCAGGCCTGGTCCCCCCCAACTGCCCTTCCCTGCAGGCCCAGTCACCCCTAACTGCCCTCCCCTGCAGGCTTGATTGCCCCCAACTGCCCTCCCTTGCAGGCCTGGTCCCTCCCAACTGCCCTCCCCTGCTGGCCATCTTGTGGAGGCCATCTTGTGTCCACATGGGGGCAGCCATCTTTGACCACATGGGGGCAGCCATCTTGTGTGTTGGAGTTATGGTCAATTTGCATATTACTCTTTTATTAGATAGGATATACAATTGTATTTTATGAGCATATAATGTGTTTGCATGTTAAATAGGTGTACAGCCTTTGACAACCTCTATGAAGTTTATGAACCTGCCCCTTTAAATGAACATCTATAAATTACTATTCACTTCTCAAAACCATGATTTACTTCAGATAAGAAAAAGTAACTATCTTGGAAGCAGCAGCAATAATAATAGGAGTAGTAATAATAATAAGTAGCTTAAATAATTGAAATGAAAATGTAATAAAAAGAAAAAAAAAGCAGTACTCATGGAATAATAATAAGAGGAAGACCTGAGGTTGTGAAAATTGGATTCTTAAAATGGCTTTGGAGAGAAAGTACTATAAGTCACATTGCTCTAGTTATTAGAGACAAAGAGGCCGGATTAGAAATGTTTTACTGAGAATTTAAAAGGAATAAAACACCTGTAAGTGTAGAATGCAGTTCTCCCTTTCTTTAGTGAGAATTAGCCAGGAAAAACTCTGCATCCAAAGAAAGGTGACCTCTTGCCCCACAGTTAGTCCAGTGTTTCCAACCTGGAGCCAGATCTGCTTTTCAGGCCCAGGTTGTCGCATGCACAACCCTGTGTTTTAAGCAGCAGACATGGAGCCAGCAGATGGGTATGGAAGGGGCCAGGCACCCACCTGTGCAGCTCTGCCCCTGGTCTGGTGGGAGCAAGATCCCAGACAGCACAGACTGAGCCTCAGGTAAAGGCTTAGAAACTGCACTCTCTGTGCTGGGCAGAGGCCCCACTCGTGTCCTTCAGGAGAGTCTACTTTGTCATTTCTAACAGTCACAGAGCTGGATATTTGCTGACCTGGGAGATAGACATATAGCTCAACTCTCAAAAGGCAGGAATGATATGAGCCAGAGCACAGCTCTAGCTTCCTCTGCGGCTGTGGGAGGGAGTCTCCACCTGGTTCTGGAAGGAATATGTTTCATGTCAGTCCACTTCACTTAGCGCCCACATCTTGGCCTATTTTGAGGCTGTCAGTTCGGGGCCAATTACTGGCATTTAGAGAAGTGGCGGTTTTAATGGGAATACTTGTCTGTGGGAGTTCCGAGATGGTGCCTCATCTCACAGATACCCAGCGTTCTGGCGCCATGCTCTACCCACAACAGCAAAATGAATCAGATTCATTCCCCTATTGCCTGAACTTAATTTCTTTGACTCGTTTACATGTCAGTCTTTTTAAGTCTAAGAGAGAATATGAATTCAGATTCCTCGTTGGCTCATGACAGCTTTCTCTGTGTTCTTCACAATTGTATAAGGCAGTGATTTTCAGCCTTTTTAATCTCATGGCACATTTAAACTAATTACTAAAAGTCTGCAGCATACCAAAAATATATTTTTTGTTGATCTGACAAAAATAATAAGTATAATTTTGATTCATTCACACTGGGCAGCTATTGTTGTGTTGGCTATTATCATTTTTTACTTGACAATCTAAAAAAAAAAAAAAAAAAGAGGTCAGTGCCACTGACAAAATTGTCAGGTGTTTCAGGTTTTAAAAATACTTATGGCACGCAGGTTGAAAATCACTGGTACTAGTATAAGACAATAGAAGTCAACAGAGCCACTGCTTGTGGCAAACCTTTTGAATTGTTGGGCTATTTCCAGCCTATTTTAGATGAGTTCTGATTTAATTCAGTTCCACATCGGGCATTGAGGTCTTTACAAATACCATAAATACGTACTTGGAAATCTGCCAGATCTATAAAGGCACCCGCTACCATTTCTCAGGGATTTTAAAAAATAGAATAGCCTGTTTCCATAAATGGATAACTTAATTAACAGATTCTCTAAGAGCCAGGCTGTCCCTGGTCTAGAAAACAATCGTTAGCCATGATAATTAGTGCTGGCACCTACTTGTCCAGGGTATCCTACTGAGAAGTGTAGAGTCACATTGGAAATTCTCTTCCTCTCCTAATCCTCCTTTGAGTTAATAAAAGATTACATTCACAGTTGAAAATCTTATCAGATTACTCTCCTAAAACCTTCCAAAGACTTCACATTGCATCTAGGATAAAATGTAGAGGCTCTGAGCATGACCTTCAAGGCGCTTACCTACTCTCCTGTCTTACCACCTCTAACTCACCACCTCCCCCTCCCTGCTCTGTCCACAGTTGCCTTATCTGTGTTCTTGGAAACCTGCATTGATGAGCATCTCATCTCATAATCTAGTTATTCTCTGCAGCAGAAAAGAAATCTGAGACCTGGAGTTTTCTTTTGGTCAAACCTCCTTTTATTCCTGTGCTCATGCCTCCCAACAGCTTCCCCTCATTCATAATGATAAACAATTCAATACTGTTCTTGATTAATTAGCTGCAACTTAAGGAGATTGGGAGAATGCATTTTCAGTCTCCACGGTGCTCTCAGAGCATTTAATCATTCTGTCCATCCATCCATTTATCCATTCATCAATCAATCAAGTACTGTGTTCCAGACATTTTTTTATCCTAGTACTTAATCATATTTTAGAGTGATTATGATTCTTTAGTACCCATCTGTTATGTAGTGAAGATAAAAGTGATTGTTCCCTGTGCATAGTAGAGTTTAGTCTTAACTAAACTCAATAAACTAAGAAATATATTAAAATGTGATAAAGGAATATATTCAGGTATCTTGGAAATATTAATGGGTGTGGGGGGGTCCTAACACACCCTGATGGGTAGTGTGGAAGTCAGAACAGTTTCTCTAAGAGTTGATTCGAACCAAGTGTGGAATCATAAATAAGAGATACTATTTTTGGTTTCCAAAAGAGCCTTATCACATGCTCCTTGACACACCCTCAACACTTTCTTAAGCATACAGGGAGTGATAAAAAATGTTTGAGATTCATTCTTCAGTGAGTCATTCACTTGTCCTTTGTTTCAAAAAGAAAAAGGAGGTTGTAAATAAATTTGGGCTGGACATGTCTGGGACCTTGGCACTACATCTCTTGGGGTGTCTCAGTTCTCCTTCAAGTGGCCTCTCCTTCCATGTGATGTCCCATTATCCTGGGCCTCTCCATGCGTCCTTTCTCTGTAGGATGTCCTGGACCTCCTCACAGCTGTCATCTGAGATCCATCACAGTGAAAGCAGGAGCTGCCAGGACTCATAACATCTGGGCCCCTAAAGGGGCACAGCAGCATTTCTGCAGTGTTGTTCTGGTCAAAGACAGTCCCAAGCCAGCCCAGATTCAGGGTAGGAGACACTGATTTCATCTATTCAGCATGTAGGGAGAAAGGAATTGCTGCTGGCTATCCTTGGAGATTTTTCTACTGCATGCATTCCGTCTCCTCACATCACCTTATTTTTTTCATCCTCCCAAACACTGTGAGGTGTATATTCAAACTTATTCAGTATATCTGACATGAATTGGTTGTTGTTAATGACTCTTGCCTGTGCCCAGCCCCTAACCTCATTGTCTGACTCTCCCTGCATCCTGGAATTAATCTCTGTGCTTCCAATATTCTTTGTTTGGTGGTATAATTTATGGCCACATAAAAATGCTGCCTGAACACAACTTCTTTGTTAACAGAATTAGCACTCTAATGTGTAATTCTTTCTCATCCTTCAAGACCTGGTTAAATCCGACTTCTTCCATAAAGTTTTTATTGATCATCCCGAAGAAAATGGGATTTCTCTCTTTCTAAAATTCATAGCAATTTATTTCTGGAATGTAGTCTGGTTTCAATTATGGTTAGATAGGGGCATGCCTTATCTCTCTAATAACCGAGAAAACTCAAGGCAGGTAGTGGGATTGAGTCAATTTTGAATTCTCAAAATTGAGTCCATTACGTAGAATGAGATGTGCTTGTATTGAGTTGGCAGGGGTCAGGGTACAATGGCCAGGCTTCTTTCTGGGTGAGGTTCCCCATCATGAGGTGGGGACACATAAGTCAGTATTTATTTACAAAGTCTGTACTTGTGGCATCCTACCACCCCCACTACTTGCAGCATGAGCAGGCGGTCGCCTTCCTAGGATGAGCCTGGGGGAGGTACTACGAGGTCAGGAATCTTTCCAGCACTGGGTTTTACACGCTTGTTTCAGACTAAGCTGCTTTGTCCCCCTCTTTCTAATTTCACCAAACATTAGTTCCATCTTGGGAATCACTTTCCCTCTCTGGTACTCAGTTTACCCATTTGTGAGCAACAGGGGCTACCATTTATAGAGAACCTGCACTAGCCAGGCACGCTGCCAGACATTCATGCCAATCCTCAAGATAATACTCACAGGTGCCTTTTCTCTTATTTCCTTCTTTCAAATGAAGACCAGCTGTGGAAAGAAGTTAAATAACTTGCCCAAGTTCTCTGGGCAGAACTGGATTTAAACTCTTATCTCCCATGAGTCCCATGTAAATCTATCAGGGACGTGGCTGATAAGCTCTAAATTTACTTTCAGCTCTTACTATGCTTCTTAAAGGGGATGTAAAATACAGTCTGCTAGTTTTTTTCCCTTCTCCTGAAGCAGCTTCCTGTGCCATATTTATTCCTCTTTATCTCATTCAGAACTTTGGCTGAAGTTTCTCTTATCAATTATTGGCTCCTCAGCTAGCAATTTTCTCTTTGCTCCATGTGGTGTTCTGGTATGTTTTGCTACAGTTTGTATAAAGATTGAGACACAGTGTGGTTTTGCTGATGAGGAAATCTACAGTGCAGAGACAGACCTGTTTTTCTCAGTTCCTTAAGAGGTGTTGACCATGATTAAGAGCCTTCTGGCTGAGGTGAGAATGCCCAGCACCTTCACTCCCTTGTGATTCTCATGTAACATGGGGTCACATTTCCATTTCTTAGTCCAAGTCTCAGTTCCCACAGTGTGGAGCTTCACTGGGAACTGCAGGCCTTGTGTTGGCTGGACATCCCTAAATAGGACTGAATGGACTATTCCTCCAAAGCTGCTCCATGTTTTTACTCAATACATGCTGAAAAGCAACAAATGTGAATGTTGGAAATATTTTATTTTATAGCATTGGTCTATGCAGGAAATGCCGAGCATTTTTAAATCTAATTCTTGGGTTCTTCTTCTTAAATATTATTTGTTTTTAACTTCCAGAAAACCTTCAACTATATTATAACTATACTAGAGGCCCAGTGCACGAATTCATGCACCAGTGAGGTCCCTTGATCGGGCCAAAACCAGCTCTCCAAAATCCCCCAAGAAGCCCCGGATTATGAGAGGGCACAGGGACCCCACCGGTGCACGATTGGGGCTGGGGAGGGACGTGGGAGGTTGGCCAGCGGGGAGGGGCCATGGGAGGGCTCCAGGGCATGTCCGATCTGACTCGCTCAGTCCCAATCAGCCAGACCCCAGTGGCAAGCTAACCTACCAGTCTTAGCGTATGCCCCCTGGTGGTCAGTGTACGCCATAGCAAGCGGTTGAGCAGCATTTGCATATTATTAGCATGTTACACTTTGATTGGTTAAAAGGACGACTGGACACTTAGCATATTAGGCTTTTATTATACAGGATTTTCCAGCACGTTGAAATAATGTTATTTTGGAGGATCACAGAACTTTGGGCAGAGTGGAGGGTATGGACTTAGACTTACAATCTGTGTGACCTTAGGAAATCTACTTTTTTTCTTAATTTTCATTTTCTGTGCAGAAAAAGAAAAAGTATAGTAACATGTACCTCTTAAGTTTTATGGCAAGAACAAAATTAGATAGTATGTCAAAGAGCTTGCCACATAAATAATAGGGGTGTTGTGTGTGTTTTTTCCTATCATGAAAATAGTCTCTTACTTACAATGTGTCCCAGACAACTTCTTACCTACAGGTTAAATATGGACATGAAAATTTAAAATTCATTTTTATTTTGTTGACATTCAAAAAACCAGTCTCCCCCCTTTGAGTGAATTGTAGATAAGAAAAAACCACACAGTATATTAACTAAGAGTCTATGTTAAAGACATTTATCTACATAAACATTGGGAATTATTTTGTAGAGATGTGAATATAATCTGGCGACATGTGAATGATACTCTCCTAGTCATCTTTTATCCTCCCAACATGAATAAACATTAGGGACCATGCCTTCATCCTGACCCTGTTATCTTTTTAACTGTATAATAAGTGTCTGAAAGAGATCACTGAAATCAAAAGTTGTTTCAAATATTGTTGTGATTGTAATTATTTCAAACGTAGTTTTATCTCATTACAAGGTTACAACATCCAAATTTGTTTCTAAGTTAGTATTTGAAAGTGTTATGTGACTGGATGAATACTCTACCTAAGTCAGTCTCTAAATAAAGAGTGACAGTAGTTTCAGTCCATTAAAGAGAACCAAGAACCAGCATTGTAGTTACATCCACAAAGACTGAATAAAAGAGTCAGATCTTAGCTGGCAGTCTTATCTGAGAGATGCTCAATTATGATTCACACATTCAGAATTGATTGAAAAAGTTTCAAGAAAGACGGTATAGCTCTTAGCTGGTCTTATTCTCCAGTTATCAGTCTAATGTGGACCACATTCTTCTTAAAGAAAAGCAGTTTCACAGTGCAATCAACTCCTGGCCTTTCCCATCACCTCCATCTAGGCAACTTCAACAATGTTTTCCCTAGGAAGACTCTCTAAAAAACGAAGTGTGACCCAGAGAAGAAGTGCTGCATTAATAATAAATAGCTAATCATTATTGTATTATGGACTAAATCAGTGTATTATTATCAAATATGCTTAAGCCCCTCAGGAGAGAGGAGTTTGAGAACATGGGCTCTATCCTTTAGGGACTCACTGATGTACATAGACGTTACTTTCAATCTTGACCCAAATAATTATGATTGCATTTGTAAGCATCTCAATATCCTTAGTGCAAAGGATTTTTCTTGATTTTTTTCTTATTTATTCAACAAATATTTATAGAGTCCTTACTGTGATTTACAGAAATAAACAGAGAAGGCACTCCCCTTATGGGGTTTGCACTCTAACAGTGAATGAGAGACTAATACATACTAAATACGGTAAGATAAAGTATGCATGATAAAAGTAATCAAAGAGAAATATATTAGAAGGACAAAGCAAATAATAGCAGAGTAAGGGGACTGGAGGGTTGGGACTGTGGGAATGGCTTAAAACTTTAGAGTTCCAGGAGTCAGTGAGAAGGTGACATTTATCAGAGACTTGGAAGAGGTGTGGGAATTCACCATGTGACTACATAGGGGAAGAGCACCAGCAGGGCAACAGCCCAAGGAGAGCTCAAGGCAGGTGTGCCTGGAATATTCCAGGAATAGGAGGGAGGTCAATGTTCCTGACACAGAATTTCTACCTTATTCTTTCTTTTCTCATGTCCAATTTTTTTTTCCCTTTAGGGAAATTTATTTTCCCCAAAATATAAAATATTTTGTTTGCAAAAATAACTGCTATCATAAGATGATTGTTAACCTTGATGCTGGCACTCTCCTATTCCCTTAAGAAGCAGCAGAGTTCCCCTGAAAACATAGGGCATCCCAAAAAATGTATACACACACCTTGAATTAATCACAAAGGCAGTGTTTATTAAAATGTATTTCGAATTCAAAATTGAGCTATCAGCTGTTAAAGTGTGTAACATTTTGGGGGGACGTGCCATATAATGGTGACAAAAATAAAAGAACCAGTTAGCATGGGAGCTGCCCCTTCCAGAATCAAATGCACTGAGTGAGCTCAGCCACTCTCAGCACCCAGGCCCCAATCTATCTGTTCAGTGTCCTGCCACTCTGGTGCCAGGTCAGCCTCCGAGGCCCATGGCCCTAAAATCCCCTTTCTCTGCTCTAGCTGTTTCTCAGAGATGGGCTGATAAGCCATTAGCTCGAAGGGCTAAGTGACTAATAGGACACTATATCTCTCCTTAAAAGAATGAGCATCTAATAGGAGAATTTCAGCCGGCTGTGGGAAATGGGAGAGATTTTATATGTTAGTTAGTTCTCTGTCTCATAAAGCAAGGGACCAACTGTTCTCATGATGGATCAGAGCATCCTGCTGGTCTAAATTAGCAATATTAGTATATGCTGTGTATAATATATACATATATACATAAATAAAAGTTATATATTAAGGAACAAACTCATACCATATATTAAAGAACTTAGAATATATCACAATAAATTAAATTATATTGTAGTCACCTGGTTCCTACAGAGCAAGGCTTTAATTAAACACAGAGTTTGAGGGAATATTCAATCCTTAGTTGATGGGGGAAAAATTAAGCGTCTCAACATATCAATTTGACAAAAGCAAGTTCAGGTGGAAAATTGACTCATGTTTTATACAGTGTCATAAAGCATCGAGAGGGGTTAGTTTGAGATTTCATAGTAATAAATAATTTCATTAAAATTGCCTTGATAGAATGCCAATGTCACCAGGGACCATCATAAGCATCACTATTTCCTGCACTAGGTAATTGATATCTTCCCCTAGCACATCATTGGGATGGCGTATGCCTGGAATCTCTAAATCACATGAAAGCTTATTTGGTGGGGAAGGGTGGGGTGGGTATATGTCTTTAAACTTTCATGTGTATTATATGAAAGGAAACTAATTGAGGCAGAAGGTAGCTAGAATTTTAAAATGTGATCATTAATAGCTTCACAGTTGTATTGATAGCATCCAACAGGGTTACCTTCTGGGACAGAAACACAGATTATTCCTACTGTTTTTGGAAAAAGACCTCTTAGCAAAATAAACGCTCTCTAGAAACATGTGGTCCACTCCCAAACTCACCCTTTAACTTTCCAACATCAGTAATGTAGAATAGCAGTCCTGTGAAATTACTTCTTGAACTGATGAAATTAAAATATTTATATTCTGCACATGCACCAATGTAGGAAACTCTCACTTCAATTATAGCAGTTAAGAAGTCTGAAGTAATTTTCCCAGCTAGCATTTGGCCATTCCATTGAGATTGAAAGAATCTGGTACAATAACAGTTCTTATTAATTCACTGCTCTTCATTTTGAAAGAATATTATAAGTCCTTTGTGATGTAAATTGTTTAGGCAATATGATGGTGCCTTGTGACTGAAAAGTCGACACACTAGAAGGACAAAGTACTTAGGAACAATAGCTAACATTTACTGTTTGGCACTTTTTAAATATTCTCTGTAAGATAATTTTTTATTTCTGATTCACTTTTCTCTCAGCCTTTCCCAAAAGGGATTTCAGTTAATTACTTTTTCTAATGTGACTTTGATATTTCAGTTCCCCTAAATCTTCCAAGGAATATGCAGCTAAAATGTCATTCTAGTTCTTTTATTTTCCTAGAGATGCTGGTATTATATATGGGTGTCACACTGGAAAATTCCACCAGAAGAAAAAGTTAAACAAGGCATAAAATTTACATTAGTAACATCCCATTAACCCATCATCTAGAAAGCTTTTGTTACATGATTTTCATCATTTATGAAATTATTTTGGTGTCTTTTCTGGGCTTTTTTGCCTATAGGGATGAACCTTGTTGTGCATTTATCTCCATCAGAATGTTGTAGCTGCATTTGGCATTATTCCTTCAACATTCTCCCCCCCCCCCACTTTTTTTTTTGCAAAAGAATGAATTTAGCTTAATTTAATAATAATCATCCTGATTACTCTCTTTGTAGAAAACAACTTGAAAGACACGTTATTTAATTAAAGAAAGTATTTGCATTGCCCTTTAAAAACCTTCATTTTATATAACCTATTTATTGTAAAACCAATTAGCCTTACATGTAAAAATATTATTGCTTTTAGTATACCACTTTACACATCATTGGGATAGTCATCACTATGTAAATGCATGGAGTTCCCTTCAAACAAGAGGTATTCTAATAAATCACTGCCAAGTCAATGTTTACACCTGAAAAAATAATTTTAAAATAAAAATAGTCCTATACATGATGATTAGGTTTCTATGGTAATAGTTAAAGCAAAATAATTATAACACTTTTGTTAATATATTTAGTTCTACTAATAATATACTTAAAAATAATTGACAATATAATATCATAGCCCTAAATTGTGTATTAAGGCAAGGTCAAGAAAAGGGCATTGAGATAGAAGGAGAAGCAGTGAAAGCATTTCTTCATCTACATTGTGATAACTAAGATATTCCACAGTCAGAGAAAACAGGCAATTCATTAATCAGAGAAGGTAATGGGTTTCTATGAACTGATACTGTAGACCCAATATCAGTATTGATTTAGCTTTCTATTGCTGTCACACAAATTGCTCCAAGTTGAGTGGCTCAAAACAACCCAAATGTATTACTTCACAGTTCTGTAGGTCAGAAGGCTGAAGTGGCTCCAGCAGTTTCTCTGTTCTGGGTCATGGGAGGCTGACATCCAGGTGTTAGCCAGATGACTCCTATCCAGAGGCTGTGGGAAGGATCCTTTCCCAGGCTTATTTGAGTTCTTTGCAGGATCCAGTTCCTCCTGTTTGTGGGACTGAGGTTCCTGCTTCCTGACTGGCTGTTACTGGGGCCACCCATACCTGATAGAGGCCTTTCTCAGTTTCCGTATGGGGGTCCTATGTCTCCGAGCAGCAAACAAGGAGTCTTTCTCAAGCTTGGAATCTTTGTGAGCTTTCCTTCTGCCACATTCTTCTGCTTCTAGCCAGTGAATGTTCTCTGCTTTTAAGGGCCCATGTGATTCAATCAAGCCTACCCAAATAATCTAGGATAATTTATTTTAAGGTCTATAACTGTAATCACATCTGCAAAGTCCCTTTTGCCAAGTAAAGTAACATCTTCACAAGTTCCGAGGATTAGGGCATGGGCACATTTAAAGGGCCAATTATTCTGCCTACCACAAATATGATTTGATTTGAGTTCTCCCAGAATCAAATCCATGGGTAGGTTGTATGCCCCAAACCACATGTATAAAAGTTAGCTTCAAAGGCTCAGAGAGTAGCTATTATCACAGAATAGCATGAAGCCCATTGGCCTTATAAGTCAGAGCAAACCAGAACTCTCTTCAACAGTTCCTGGTCTTATTTCCATAGGGAAACACCCAGATACTTTCACTTGTGCTCACATACTCTCTGATTCGAACTACTTTCTTGATAAACTATGTTGTGGCGTGTACTTAATTTCTAGTAAAGAAATTTAATTGAATTTTAACCCTTTGCACTCGCTTGCTTTTTTCTCGAGCTGCTACCGATGCTAACCGTGTCGAGTCACACGCGACATCCGAGTGCAAAAGGTTAAGTAAAAAGAGAATGATCTGTTTCACTAGCATCATCTAATGCATTGGCATAAGCAATGGTGTTTTAGATTACTTTAACAGAATTTCTCCCCAAAACAAGAGAGGGTCACCTTTTATCTCATTTTCTCCCAAAGTATGGAGTATCTCTGGCATCCCAAGGGCTCCAGTGAGCCATCAGCAGCCCCACCTTGTAGAAGTGCAGGTACACAGGTGTCCTGGGGGGAGGGGGGACATTCTGCTGGGATGGAGATGGGAACATTAGCCTGCAATAAAATTGGTGTTTTAAATTTATCATGTCATTTGTTAAAAATGTATATACTCTCATATAATGTGAAATTGATAAAATAACATAAATCTTGTAGGAAATAAGAGTAAACAAAAGCATTTGAGATCAGAATTATCTCAGAAGACACTTCATAGGAAATTTGGGTATTGACTTAGAACTTAAAAAATGATGGAGATGGTTAGCATATAGTTTAGTTTATGCTTGCAAATGCTTTTTCAACAATTCTTTGGAAATTATTAGGATACCAAATGATTGCACTGAAAATTGACAAATGAAAGTAAAACAATGTGTTTCTCCTGTCTTCGCAAGAACTGTTTTCCCCAGGAATCAGCATTGCCAACTGGTGAGGAAAAACTCTTCTTCACAGAAAAGTTAGAGAAGTGATAGTTAGCAAAGACGCCAGAATTTATGGGATTAGAAAGTCACTAAATTGCAATATTGATGGAGTAACTGCTTGAGGCAATGATCCTGGGCCATTGAACTCATTAGTGTAAATATTGAGGAAGAACTAGACAATTGAGGGGACCAGATTTTCATTATGACCTAAAGTGAGAAATGAGGACCTTTTCCCCCCTTTCTCTGATGTAATATAGAGAGCACTGCACCCTCTATGAAGTTGTCCTGTCAAAAAGTTGGACCAGAATCACACTAAGCCTCAACTGATAACTTCCAGCCAAAAGGAAAGTGGAGGGGGAGAAATACTTAAATGACAACCATGAAACTAACGAAATCTAAAATGAGGGACATTTTATAGGACACGTGACAGTTTCTGCCAAAAGTGACTGGCAAGGAGAAAAAGAGAAATGGGAGAGAAGGATTGCTATAGATTAAAAAAGAGAGAGAGGGACAGACTTAGGGGACTTTATTATTTGGATCTTCATTGGATCTTAAATTGAACATACCAACTATGAGAAATGCATTTTGGAGACAAACATTTTTTAATATGGACTGGACTTGATACAAAGACATTATTGTTAATATTAGGTGAGCTAATATCACTTATTTTGTGAGAAAATGTATTTTTAGAAATAACTACTAAAGTGTTAAGACGTGAGATAATATGCTAATAGGATTTGCTTTCAAAATCTTCAGCAAAGGAAAAATTAATAAATCCAATATGGCAAAATATTGATAATTATAGATTCTAAATGATGGGTGTATGGGGATTCATTATGCCATTTCCCTTTCACCATACATCTGGTAGTTATAAAAATTTTCATTAAAATTTTTTTAAATCACGTATTT
This sequence comes from Cnephaeus nilssonii, assembly GCF_951640355.1. Classification (NCBI taxonomy): domain Eukaryota; kingdom Metazoa; phylum Chordata; class Mammalia; order Chiroptera; family Vespertilionidae; genus Cnephaeus; species Cnephaeus nilssonii. Next base: position 48,018,491 of record NC_137083.1, on the reverse strand, counting down.
CCAACTTAACTGTACACCTTAGATCTATTGACGTGTATATTAACAAAAAAGAGTCGTATTATTGTGCTGTTGTTCTGCAGTGGTGTGAGTGGCTATTCCTATTTGATTAAGTATCATCCTCTTAAACTACTGTTTTCTTGAAGAGTTAGTCTAATTTCCTTGAGACTCTTAGGCTTAGGCCTGTGTTAATTGATAAGGTTCCGTCTTTTTTGAAATATCCATTAATAGACAGCCCTCAATCAGAAACACATTAGTTCTGCTAATATAATTTATATGAAATTTTACCCTATTACAAGATTGCAGGAGCTAATCGTGTACTAACAAGAGAACAGGAACAATAATTGATCAGATTTATATGGCAGTATTATTTGGAAGTATTAGGTATAGCCATCTCAGTGGGAGATGCTTTCTCTATTTCTATACTAACTGCAATTCTAGTTTTTCCCTGAAAACCCCTCCCCTAAAATTTAACAATGCTAAATCTAAGTTGGTGCATATTTTTTCCCAATGGTTAATTATAATCCTTTCCCTTTATTAAGTTTCATTTTTCAGCCTTAAAAAGGGCTATTAATAAAATGGCTTAAAGGCTAAGTGAGAGCAATTCTCACTTCCTTAGGGGACTGTCATTTTCTTACTTATAGTTATAACTCCTATTTTCAGAGAAAGGGAAGGAAGAGAAGGTAGCTTATATTGAAACAATATCCTTGAAGGTCTATTCCATGAATGTTAGTCAAGCAGAACTCTCGGGTTTTGCAGCATTCTTGAAATACTGGGTTCAGTTAGTTGCGTGATGTTTCTTGTTGTATTTCTCTCTGTGTTCTACAGAGTACTTTTATTTACAGGTAATTTAAGCTTTGGATGAAGCTCTGATTAATTCATTTTCTGGATAAAAGAAGGAATAATTCCACTTAACACTCACCCTAGAATTTTAATCATAGAGGTGAGAAAGCATGGGAAGGCACAAACCTCATTAGTGATATAATGGGAAAAGAATCCAGTCTCAGACAAATGGTGCCAGCTCCTAAAGTTTGCTGTGGGCTCTACCAGCACGAGAAACGAGGTCAGGATTAGGAAGGCAAGCTTATACACCTTCCTGATGGTGCCATTTTTCCTCAGCTCCCCAACAACCCCACTTTACCTTTGTCTTCCTTTCCCCAACCCCCAACCAAATCAGGAACATTCTATCCTAGGTCTTGACCCTCATTATTTAATAACCTTTCATTTAAAATGTATCTATGTTGCTATTACCTTATACTTTACAATATTTTATTTCATTATTTTTGTTGGAGTATAGTTTTCACATAGTAAAATACAGACTTTGAACGTACAGTTTGATGTATTGACAATTGTATACACCTGTGTACTCCACACCCCTGTCATGATGATGGAATTTTCCATCAGCCTAGTAAGTCCCTTCATGCCCCTTCCCAGGCTATCATGCCTTGCAACCCAAAGGAAACCCCTGATCCAATTTCAGTCAACCTACATTAGTTTCACCTGTTTCAAAATTTCACACAAATAGAGTAATACAGAATATATTCTTTGAAATCTGGTTTTTTGCTTTATCATAATATTTTTTAGCTTTGTCCACAGGGCTGAGTAGTATTACATTGAATAAATATACTTCAGTTTATTCATTTACTTTCCAGCTCATGTGCATTTAGGATGTCTCTAGTTTTTCACTATTACGAATAAATTTGCTATGAACATTCTTGTGTAAATCTTTCAACAGGCCAATTTTTTTTAAAACCGCTAAACAGTTTTTGAAAGGGGTTGTAGCCATTTACACATACACTAAGGTAACCAGATTTTAACATTGGTAAAGCGGGACACCATTGACGGGGGGGGGGGGGGGGGGGGGGGGGGGGGAGGGGTGTTCTTGATTAAAAATTTGTTCTATATGGAGCAACAAAAATTTTCATAGAGCGCAAAATAGTATTGTAATATATTTTTTTAAATTTCAACATAAGTACAATTTACAAATATAATAAATAAATAAAAATTATGTATAGTATTTTATTCTTTGGCATATTTCTCATTTGAGTGAATTTTTTTTTAGTAGATTGCTGTCGTTGTTTAAAAGGTCATTAAAATTTTCACAAGAATTTGTTAAATTATATTTCACACATAAAATGGCTTTCAAAGTCTCAACACTTAATTGTGATTTTTCTGATGTACACACTTTATTTACTGTAGAAAAAACGCGTTCAGTCGCAGCATTAGTTCCTGGTAAGGACAGCGCGTATTCCACAGTTTTTAGTGCATTATTTATCCTGGCTAAACAGCCACATGGCCGCCGAAAACCGTATATTCCCTTCCTGTTTTCCCGCCATTCCCTTCCCATTCTCCCGCCATTCCCTAGCTTGTCAGGCATTCTTTCCAAAAATCGGGACTTTTTTAAAAAGCCGCGGGACGCGGGACAAATTGTTAAAAATCGGGACTGTCCCGCCAAAAGCGGGACGTCTGGTCACCTTAACATACACCCAACAAAATAAGGCACAGTAGCCGCCCCTTATCCATGGTTTTGCTTGCAGCAGCTTCGGTTATGGGCAGTCAACTGTGCGTGGAAAATACCAGTAAGTTTTAAATTGCACACCTTCCGATGCCACGGGATGAAATCTCGCGAGTCCCAGACGTGAATCAGCCCTGTGTCCCATGTCTCCTTGCGCTTGACACTCCGCCCCTAAGGTACCCGGCCGCCATCTTGATTATCAGCTGAGGCATAGCGGTGCTTGTTGGGTTCAGGTCACCCTTATTTTACTTACTAATGTCCCCAAACTGCAAGAGTAGTGATGCAGGCAAATCGGATGGGCTGATGAGAAGCGGCAAAGTGCTACCTTTAAGTAAAAAGGTGACAGTTCCTGACTTAATATGTTAAAAAGTCTTACACTGAGGTTGCTCAGATCTATGGGAAGAACGAAGCTTCCATCCACGAAATTGTAGAGAAGGAAAAAGAGAGTTGGGCTAAGTTTTTTATTTTCAAACGGCAAACGTTACAGCCACCGCGTGTGATGCGTGCTCAGTTAAGATGGAAAAGGCATTAAACCTGTGGGCGGGAGGCGTGAACAGAAACCTGTTCCGGTTGACTGCCATGTGTTGCACCGGAAAGCATGGAGCCGCTCCGGACACGTCAGCAAGGGATCTCCTGAAGGAGTGACAGGAAGCCACTGACTGCGAGTAAGGCATGGTTACAGAGATTCAGGAATAGGTTTGGACTGAAAAAATATAAAAATTACCGGAGAATCTGTGTCTGACGATGAAGAAGCTGCTGCCACATTCCCTGCAGGGTTGAAGAAGCTGAAGAGAAAGGATACCATTCAAAGCAGGTGTTCAATTGTGATGAAACTGGGCTTTTCTGGAAGATGCTCAACAGAACCTTCATAAAGGTTCAAAAGAGGCACCAGGGCATAAAACATGGCAGGACAGAGTAACTTGGGTACTTTTGTGTCCATGCGTCAAGGCATGGGTAAAGCCAGGCATAGTGTACAGAGCGAAGAACTCACGTGCTCTCAAAATAAAAAAAACCAGAAAGTGTTCTTCCCATTTTCTGGTAACGTAATCAGAAAGCCTGGGTGGCAGCAATCTTGTTTATGGAATGGTTCCACCAGTGCATCACAAGAAGGGTGAGCATAGACAACAAGATCGTTTGAGAGAGAGAGAGAGACCACTTTCAGGTAACTTTTATTACAGTATATTGTTATAATTGTTTTATATGATTAGTAGCAATTGTTGTTCATCTCTTACTGCGCCTAATTTATAAATTAAAATGTATTATAGGTTTGTGTATATAGGGGAAAAAAACGTGGTATATACAGGGTTTAAAACTATCGACAGCTTCAGGGATCCACTTGGGGGTCTCAGATGGTATCCCCCGCGGATCAGGGGGGACTACCATAGTTCCAGTTGCTCCACGATTACCAGAATTTGGTGTAGTCAGAGATTTTAATTTTACTCATTCTAGTGGGTTTAGAGTGGTATGTCATTGTTGTTTTAATTTGTGTTGTTTACTGATTAACACTTCTGAATACTTTTTGTGTTTACTGGCTACTACCCATCTTCCTTTGTTAAATGTCTGTTCCAGTCACTTGTCTGCTTTTTGGTAATTCTTTATTATTGAGTTATATAAATACTTTATTTTGGATCTAAACCCTTTGGTATGCAGGTATAGATATGTTATATTTTCTTAGTCTGTGCCTGCCTATGTATTTCCTTAGTGATATATTTTGCTGAAATATAGCTTCTCTAAGTTTTTTTATTTTTATGAAGTCCAATTTAACAGTTTTTTTCTTTTTTTAATTTCTTTATTGATTAAGGTATTACATATGTGTCCTTACCCCTCCATTGCCCCCCACACTCATGCCCTCATCCCCCTGTTGTCTGTGTCCATTGGTTAGGCTTATATGCATGCATACAAGTCCTTTGGTTGATCTCTCCCCCTTACCCTCACCCTCCCCTACCTTCCTTCGAGGTTTGATGGTCTGATCGATGCGTCTCTGGATCTGTTTTTGTTCATCAGTTTATGTTGTTCATTATATTCCATAAATGAGTGAGATCATGTGATATTTATCTTTCTCTGACTGGCTCATTTCAATTAGCATAATGCTCTCCAGTTCCATCCATGATGTTGCAAATGGTAAGACTCCCTTCTTTTTTACCTCAGCATAGTATTCCATTGTGTAGATGTACCACAGTTTTTTAACCCACTCATCTGCTGATGGGCATTTAGGCTGTTTCCAAATCTTAGCTATGGTAAATTGTGTCACTATGAACATAGGGGTGAGTTTTATTTTCTTTTGCAATCACTGCTTTCCCTGGATTAGTTAAAAAACCCTTGCCTCCCCAAGGACACAACAACATTCTCCTATGTTTTCTGCCACAAGTTTTATAATTATAGCTTTCGGTTTTGGGTTACTGACTCATTTCAAATTAATTTTTGTATATGGTGTGAGCTAGAGTTCAAAATTTATTTTTCTATAATTATTTGGTTGTTTCAGATTCATTTGTGGAAAAACTTAAAAGTTACTTTTCTCTCCCTATTGAATAACATGGGCACCTTTGTTGGAAGATCAATGAACCACATAGTTGTGGGTTATTTCTGGAATATCCTGCCCCACTGATCTTTTGTCCATCCATACGGCAATGTCATACTTCCTTAATTACTAAGCTTTATATTTATAGTAAGTTCTTTATGTACTAATGTTGAAAATATTTCCAAAATACACCGTTGAATAGAAAACAGTTTGCAGATCAATATATATAATATATTATTTATTCTTATGAAAATAAGAGAAATCATATTCATGTATGTTTTAATATGCATTAAAAACTCTGGAAGAATACAAAAGATACTAATGGCACTATTAGGAGTAGTTTGTTACCTATGGCAGGGAGGGGTATAGTGATGGGGCAGATATGGGACAGGAATATGAAGAGGAATTTTCACTATAATTTTAAATAATGTTATTTGTATTAAACAGTGTGACTGTATTAATTACTCAAGATTTTCATTAATTTTTAAGGAAAGAAAATAGTATGGGGAATATGTTATCCTCCCAGAATAGATAAAACTTTAAAGTTTGCCACTTTAAACTATTCATTATAATAGTTTAGGTCCAATTATATATTTTCAGGCCTTGAATTTTATTAATCTATGATGTATTTACTCAACAAATATGTATTGAGTGCCTACTATGTGTCAAGCAATGTTTTAACCACTAGGAATATAGAAGTGAACAAAATTGACATGTTTCTTATGTTCATGGCATGAATGTTCTAGTAGAGAAAAAAATAAATGATAACACAGAGATGTTTACTAAATGTGATAAGAGCTATAAATGAAATGAATATGAAAGGGAGAGACATGCAAGCATGAGATTGGAACTGTGGAGTGGAGTTTCAGAAGAGATGGCTTAGGAGCTGAGAATGATCCAAAAGTGTGAAGAATTTAGGTGATGGGAGGGGGAACTTTTCAGGCAGTAAACTGCAAAAGAAAAGGCCATGAAGATGGAAATGGTGAAGGAGAAATAGGAGGCAGGCAGGCAGGGTGGTGGGGCATAGTGAGATTGATGCACTATGAAACTGTGGAGGTAGGCAGGGGCCCAACCAAGCAGAACTTTACAGAAAGTGATGAGGAGTTTGGATTGTATTCTAAGTGCAATGGAAAGCTATTGTAGGCTGTTGGAAAGTTAGTGAAGGAGTGAAATGATCTGCCCTATGTTAAAAAAAAAAAAGCACACATATTTACTTTGTTGGGGTAAAATTAGATTAAGTCCACATTGGCAATGGGAAAGGAAGAAAGTCAGGAATTGTGTCACATCAACCAAGGAAGAAACGTGTTTGAAAAATAAGGAAGTGCCCAACTGTTCCAACCGAGGACAGAAAACTGTCCACTAGATTTACTAACATGGAAGTCCTCTGAGGTCGGATGTGAGCAATAGTGGAACATGGTGGGCACAGAAGACAGACTACAATATGTTAGAAAGTGAATGGATTCTCTATATTTTACATCCCTGTCCCCACCATGTGCGTGCACACACACACATATACAAGCATACAGAGTGAATGAGAAGTAGAGAAGAGAATGAAGATTTAGAGCTTTCAGGTGTTCTATAAGGGCAATTAAAAACACAGAGACATTGTATATGAGTTAGTTTAGCATATTGGGTGCATATTAAAAACCCTTAGAAGGAAAACTGCTTTATAACAAGGTGCTGTTAGTGTTTTAGTGACTAAATCCCACTGAGTATATCCAAAAAGAGTGTATTTTATATAATCCCACCCCAGTGGAAATAATAGTATTGGATATTTCCACTGAAATTTTTAATCTGATTTCTAGGAGTATTTTCAGAGTGTTGTATATTTCTAGATCCTGTCAGATTGTTCCAGTGTCCATATATGATGACATCTCATGTTCCCTTATCCACCCTGCTTACCCACTCCCTCACTAGGTGGACACCAAATGGGTGTTTCCCCCTTTGATGCTGACATTGTCAAAGGGCTTTATGGACTATCACTAACACAACCTTTTCAATCAACTGTCTGGCTATCATGTAAAGTGTGAGGGCTTTTTTTTTGGGGGGGAGGGCTTATTACTTATAAAAATAATGATATGTAAATTTAAGTACTTTGCCACTCTACTCATACTTGTTTTCTGTCACATCTGTAAGAGACGAAGTTTGGCACAGAAAATATATTTTAGTGGAAGGACATGTTCTCTTCTATGCAAGGTTCTGGATGTAAAGCTTGTTGCACAGTAATCCAGAGCTTACCAAACTGTGTGTTTGGCTCCCTCTGTTTATTCCATCCTCTGCTGATGCTTACGTGTTTAACTATTACGGAAAATTGTGGGTCCTTTTCTCCCCAGCTTTAGACATTGCACTTTCTTTTCTCTGCTAGGGTGAATTCATGTGTGTGTCCCCAGTTTTCTGCCTCTGAGGGAGCCTTCAGTTATTACCCCTTTCTTCTACAGGCAGGATTGCAAGAAACTCAATTGCAATCAGCAAGCTGTCCTGCTGCTAAAAGCTATTAGTGCCACTGTTGTTAATGACCCCACCGGCTTGAATGTGGTGATTTAAGAGGTAGAGTTATTTCTTGTCTCTCCCTAGGGCCTTGTTCTTAAACGAGATTCCTATGCTGTTTACTCCTCTAACATAAAGAGTGTTAACCACTACCCACCACACTTCATATATCAGCACATTGAATTGAGTAATGGGAGCTTAAAACGTAATGCCACCTTTCAGGTATGAAGCCACCCACCCTGAAGAAGTGAGGCACCCCTCATTTTAACCTAAGGAAGTTGGATAACATCACCACTTGCTCTGAAGCTATATTACTTTTTTTCTGAGGACTAGAGGATGATAGGGGTGCAGTTAGATTTCTTTTCAGAACTAAACACATTAGGAGTAACCTACAAAATCAATAGCAATTACTTGCAAGCAAGGGCTGAAAAAATCATTGAAGCTATAGAGTGTGCACGTAGGTGACCGGCTTAAAGCAAAGAAAATACTGGCCCGGCTAAAAACTCACAAGATAGGGGCAAAGTAGCAAAGCCCCCCCCCCATTTTTTTTTGGATAATTTGATATTAATCTGTAATACCCAACACTTGTTACACTTTAAAAAAATACAGCAGCAAATAACTCAACATAAGAAGAACATTTCTTTGGCTCCCAGGCATGATGGAGGTTTGCTTTGTCTTTCTAGTAAACATCAAGGCATTCAGAAGGTGTGTAGGGAAGGCTTATCTACATAAACCAGCAAATGGTTCCATTCAACACCCAGGCTTTCTGCTTGCCAGTATTATGTGTTTATGCCTCAAGATTGTATTTAGCAGAAATTCACTTTGAGCGGCTTGGTGGATCCTTTAGAGGTTTAACTTCATAGTGTTTTATTCAAAACACTGAAATAATGCCTTTCAGATTCCTGGAATCCTTAACTGTTTCAGATTGAACAGAGAATAGAATTTTTGCCTTTCTCACTGTCTTCCAATAGTACAGAGAGGGAGACACGTATCTGTTAAGATATAGACCCAGAAACCCAGCCCCTAACCTGGTGACGGTGGAAAAATCCTAAGAAGCTGCTAAATCTCCCTAGCTTTTCTTGTTCAAAATCATGGCCAATTTGTGTAAGACTGTGGGGGGACGGGGAGCAAGATTCTGTAGAATTTCCCTATAATTTAGAGTTAACAGCCCTACTTAACACACAAATGAGGCAGTATGGAGTTAATGCCAATTATTAAGACTCATAAATGATGCTCATTATTCATGTCAGAAGGAGAGAGTTTGGGGACATCTTTGTCACCAATAGATTTACCACAAAAAGCAACTATGGATCCTCTTGGACCATTATTTTTTTAGACTTCAGATTTGCCATCTCTGAGCATAGAATTGCCATCTTAATACTTGGAACATTTGTCTGAAAACACCTTATTGCCAAAAAAGCTCCTTCTTACTAGCTTCCTTCTTTAAAAAAAAAACAAAAAAAAAACAACCCTACAGATACTCTAATTAATATTTAGAAAAGTAAGAGAAGTAAATGGCTGGTCTCACAGGACCTGAAAATGAAGGCTTTTGGTAATTGTTTGGAGGAGAACAGAAACAAAGGAAGTATGTCCCAGGGTCCCAAATTGGCCATCTAGTACTTTCCATAAAGGGGAAGATAAAGAGAAGGGAATTTTGCTTAAGGTGAGCTCAGGAAGTTTCAGAATTAGCTGATGGAAAGTGAAGTAATTTTACAATATGTACAAAGCACTGGTAAATCACTTGCTGTAGATAGTACTAAAGGGAAATGCTGCTTGAAGAGTCTAATACCTTCTGAACCTAATATTCACCAAATTTTTTATGTTTTTATTTTTTCTGTCACCATTTATTTCGCCCCCCCTCTTCCAACTCCACCCACCCCTGCAATCACCGCTTTATTATCTGTGTCCAGAACAAAAAAAAAGAAAGAACCTTTTTAAGAAGCATTAAAAATACTAGGGTTCACTAGTTATATTTACTTTTATCCTTTGAGACAAAAATAATTTTCATTTCCATTTCATATGCTCAGTTGTTAAAAGAAAATTGAAAAGGTAAGCATTATATACACGTTTGTCTCCATGGACCTATGCAGTTTATAGGTAGACTCGGTTCTTTTGATGAGTATTCCTAGCTGCATTAGGTAGGTGGTTAATGGAGTATTGACCCAACAACTTATTAAGACAAGTCCTTTTCTTCACTCTGTGGATGTGTTTCATATTATAATTGCATCTAACACTGTACTTCACAACTCAAATTAGTATAGTTGGGTAGAACTTTTAAGAAAGTTTATAATAAAGCTATGAATAGAATTATTAACTATTTTGAGAAGAGAAACTAGGATTATCGTTCCTTGGGAAGAAAACTCTAAAGTGTGATGATAATCATTCCCAATAAAATTTAAAATGAATAATATCAAGAGATAGAGTTTTATTGGGACATAGAAAGCAATACAAGTTGTGTACCTTCTGTGTGCAGACACAAGTATGGTATTTTTCACAAGATATTTATCATAAGCTCAGAGGATAAAATATATGCAAAAAAAGCAAAATAAGAGATGACAGCTACTGGAAAAGTGGTAGAGGTAAAGGGTCTTCTGAGAGACTGTGGGCACCAGAGATCTCTACTGTAGGCTGGATAGGCCAAAAAGGACTTTCTGGAGAAATGATACGGAGAGAGGTATTGAAGGTAGGATGTAATATATGAGAAAAGGTTTAGGAAAGGCAAACTTTTAGTGTGGTACTGTGAGATGGCCATTTGGTTTTTAGTTCTTGGTTTCCATAGAGTAGTAGTAGTAGAACCTTGTGGCTATATTTTGAGCAGCAGTTGATCTCAGGCTAAGGAGTTGGTAAGCCAGGCAATGGAAGGCCATGGAAGGCTTATAAGCTGGAATGTATTATAATGAGTTCCACAAAGAATAATATGGCAGTCATGTGCAGGATGGATTTAGAGAAAGACCAAAGTCAAGAAAACGAAAAGGCTTTAACAATAATAGAAAGAATTAATTGGACTTTTTGCCTGATATTTCTAATACAAAAAGTGAAAAAGAATGCAAAAGGAAATCATAAGATCTAATTCAACAAAGATTTAAAATGTGTGAGTAATGCTATAATCTTGAAACTTACTCAATTATTAGGAATCCATAATTCTGATTCTGCAATTGGAATACTTCTAGAATTCTGCATCCTATTTGACATAAGTTTAACTTAAAGTTTTCCTTAAGTCTCAAACCAATCAATTTGACTCTTATGAAGAATTTCCTCTTAATTTATAATTAATATTTGCTGGAGAGTGGAAACTAAAAAATGATATCCCATATTCTACATTTTTCCAAGGCATATCAAATTCCAATTTAATGATTCAGTATAATCACTTTGTGTTTGTACTCCAATGTTTTCTTCTTATATTTTATCAATGATATCAATGAGACATCAAATCCAAATCACTCGCTGATATAAAAAGCAATCTTCTTCAACTGATGGAAAACTCTGGGTCAAATGGAAGGTGCTTGGAATTTTTTCTAAAGAAAAAAAAAAACAATATAAGAAATATATTTGTGATAACCATATGGCAAAGGTGGACAGAATCTCTCTTTACAGTAAAATGCAATGAATCTATTTGGTTTTTTCTAACATCATTATAGTCTTTTCAAGAAATAAGAAAGTATCTCATTAAGTGGTTATGTCCTTTAAGTAAAAGATAAATATATTTCATGGGCTGAAGTCTTTGTGAATAATGACTTCAATTATTACTCACGGTTGACGAAAAATATCTTGGTGCTAAATGGGGAAGTAGAAGGAGCCAAGACTTCTGAATCAACTTGACTTCCCTCTGGATCCTGTCAAGCCCTCCATAACTGTATGGCTTTGGCAATCCACTTAACCCCCGGGGGGAGTGGGGAGGAGAACATACTAAAGGGTTGTGCAAATTGTACATAATAAATGTAGCATGCTTGTCATGGCACATAGTAGGTTCTCAATAATATTTGTTGACTAAATAAGTATTTTTGCTCTAAATAGAGTGTGCCACTAAATTTACTAAGCAAATTAAGTTGTAGAACTTTCAAGTTCTAACCTCTGTGTATTTAGTGGAGAAAGAATTGTAAAATGATTAAATATGTTATTTACATTTGGGATTTTTTTTCTCCCCAGACTTTGAGCTTTGAGTTGTGAGTTTGGAGATCTTAGATCCACAGAGTTAAAAAAAAAAAAGCACGATAGTTTGTGTATTGCTGGTTATATCCTCAGAGAGCCCAAGGAAGTGGGGGGAAAAAAAGATGAATAAGAGAAAATTGCTGGGGAGGTTGCTGACCATTTGTCCTCTAGGCCAAGGAAAGTAACCAAAGGCCTCCTTGGATTAAACCCATCACTTATTTAATTAAAAATAAAGAATATTTCTATTACTGAAGAGTGAAAGGGGTGGGAAAGATTTCCTTAAAGAAAGTACCCATCCTAATATTCTTATGGTTTCTGGTGTGAGCTATGCTTTCAAGACAGGGTAGTCATACAGATGGAAGAGAAGGGAATTATTTGACAGAAAAAAAAATCGTTTTTGACATAGGTCATTCATGAATAAGGAAGCAAAGTTGAAAGAAAGAGGAGAAAGGCATGAATATAGTATACCTATTTTAGATATGAAGACATGCTTTGTAGGGACAGCACAGGGAGCACAGAATATTCAGGAGGTTTGCTCACTGTGACTCATTTCCTACAGACACATGTTCACTATAAGGCCAGGACATTGACAACCAAGGTTAATATAGGTTTTAGGGAGCAGACAAAACCAGATTCAAATCCAGGTTGACTTATTGTCCTAGCTGAGTGAGCTTAGACGTTCATTTACTATCTCTAAACTTCAATCTCCTCATTTGTCAAATGAGCCTCATAGAGGTAATATAGGAATCATAATTACTGTATTCTTACATATAGTTACACATACACACATTCCCATTTTAGTTGGGATGATTCTTAAAATCAGTGCTGTGTCCATATGGGTGGGGAAAGTGCACATACAATGATGGGCATCATACAATAAATGGAATCTTAATTTGATGAAATGCCTGAAAGTAATAAAGGCAGAGTGCTCATCACAACATCTGGGATGTAATAATCAAAAAGCAAATGGTTTGGGGGGTAATGATCATACAGCTGTTGCATCCCTTTCCACATAAATGCTCCCGGATGCTCCAGCTTGTATGAATGCCATCCTGAATGCATTTTGTGAACAAGTAATTGAAGTCTTAAATGTCCTGGTTTCTCTAATCACCTAAATTATCATTATCTTCTAATGTAAAAAAAAAAAATAAGCTAGTCCACGAGTCCTAGCATCTGTGATACACTCAGCACTCTCCTAGGCACTAGTTTTTATTATTTTTTAAGTGGGACTTTAATATGATTTAACTTTACCAACAATAATAGTACCATATGGCAAGTTCCCCATTTCCTCTAAAATAATGTACTGAGGCTTAATGTGTCCAAGTGACTGAACTCTCTAGGCTGAATTTTCCTCAAGGTTTCTTCAGGACATCAGAACATAATGGAGATTTTTTTCAGGTGGCCCTCTACCAACTGGATATGAAATTGGATCAGCTGGAGGCAAGAACAGATGGGGTTGAGCAGCAGATGGAAAGATCTTGTTTAGGATATGCAGAATCACTGTGGCAAAATCAATCATGCCACGGGAGTTAGTCTCAGTTTGGTTAAAGAAAATGAACTGAAGTAGGCAATTGAGTTTCTGGGAAATTAATATGGGCTCGCTCTTTAGAAATAGTCTTGATTAAGTGTCAGTAAGACAGATGAGCTAATGATGCTGAATGAGGAGTCTTAAAATGTCATGTTTGTCACCAATAGTTCTCTTTATTTGGTGCTTACTATGTGCCAGGCACTTTATATCCATACCTCATTCCTTTCTCACAGAAACCCCATGAGTCAGGCATTTTTCCCTTTCTACAAATGATGAAACTGAAGCACTAAGTAAATTGATCAAGGTCACGTAACTCTAGGTTACAGAGCCAAGATTGAAATTTGTCTGCTTGACTCGAAAGCCCACAGAGGTCATAACAAGTACTCCACTGTACTGCATTCCAGCATTAAATTATGTGTATGCAAGAAAAATTAGAAGAGCAAATGGTCAATTTGCAGGAATCCTAAGGTTCTTTCCTCAGTAACAATTACAAGGAGGCTATGTCAATTTGAATGATGCCTGCGGTACCTGGCCTAAATCCTGGTGGGAAATAAATACAGAGAAGCTACTGTAGCCACATGGCTCCAGTGAAATAGAGGCTCACAGGGGCCATGCACAGGGTCTGGGGAATCATGTGGACTCCTGTAGAATTCTCACATCTGCCTTCCCCCTGGAAATTTTCCTAGAATTCTAGAGCCGCACTGATTCAGAAGGAGATTGCTTTAGAAACCCTGGGCAAAAAGAGTCCCAGGTACCCATTCTAATCTAAACACACCCCTTGCATTCAACACATATGTATTTCTGAGGTGGGGGGTGATTTGGTGTGGCCACTATCTTCAGAACTGTAGCTAAGCCTTAAAGAAGGAAGATTTATTTCAGCTCAAATATTTGCCCTGGTCTAACTTTGGAGCAAGATTGGGGAAAAGAAGGGAATCCTCATTAATGGATGGCTTACTGTTTGTCGGGCACTGGGCAGACCATATAATTGGTTGGAGGAAAGAAAAGATAAAACCAAGCAACAGATGGCCACATATCTGCAGGGCTCCATGCTCTTTATGCGTTCTTCCATTTCACATAATGTTCTCTCATATCAGCAAGTTCCTGTTGACTGCTAGGCTGTTTTCTGCTCAGGCACATGCTGCAGAAGCAGGTACTGATTATGAATATGCAGAACATAAGCCCATTTCCTAAGAAAACTAGCAAAGATGGCAAATATATCTCCTTAAGGAAGTAAATTTCTTTCTCTGATTTTATTTCCCTCGACCAAAAAAGATTCTGCCAATTCCATTACCACAGCCTTGCTACCCATATGTAGATATCACAGAAATATTTGAGACTTTGGGAAGGTAGAGGATCTTATTACATATGACAGTGATAATGTCTTCAGATACCACTATACTCAGTAGTATGAGAACAGTAATATTGGGTACAAACATGAATTAAAGCTATAGGTGTTATGTATTATACATATGAAATTAATTATTATCAGTAATTAACTGATTGATAAAACAGTGGGACTGTGGATATACATGGCACAAGTTTCAGTTTATGGAAAAATGATATATCAACAAGCTACTATTATGCTTATATTTTGTGACACGAAAAATAATTATATGCCATGAACTATACCTTAAAAAAATATATACAGCCCAGGTGGCTCAGTTGGTTAGAGTGTCATCCCTCCTATTCATGGCATATACCTAGGTTGCAGGTTCGATCCCCAGTCAGGGCTCTTACAGGAGGCAACCAATCGTTCGTTCTCTCTCTCTCTCTCTCTCTCTCTCAAATCAAAAATATATATTCTGGGGTGAGGATATATATTCTGGGGTGAAGAATAGAATTTAATGAATTTTGTGGCACACAATTTTTCATATTGCAGTGTTCCTGAAATGGGGATATATTAGGTTCTATGATACGTTACGGTCACCTTCAGCCAGGTGGCAGTTGTGATGTAGTGGCATTGCTTACATGCATGTGAGCATGCAGAATTCTTGTCAACATCTTGAAAGAAAATTCTAGAGACAATAGGGGGTGCTCTTATTATCCCTAACAACCAGTTGTTTTGGGAGGAGATAAAAGAGATGGTGCATTACATGTGTTTAACAACGTTTTGGAAGCAAGGGTAAGAAAATTAGCTCTCTGTCATTGCCAAGTGACTTAAGAGCTCAGCACCAAAACATTTTAGTTGCTTAGTAGATTTGTTTAAAAATACTATATCACCTGATATGTTGATGGCATAGAGACTTATATTTTAAAACATGTTATGTGTTTAAAGTAAAAAGAATGTTAATGTCTGTGAGTCAAAACACAATTCAAAGAGCCAGACACAAAGTGAAGAAAGTTTCAGAAGTATCTTAACTAATGTATTTTTCTTATATTTTCTTTTTACTGCTGTGCAATAAATGATTTTAAACATCTACATAGAATCAAGTCAAAAGGACTTATTCAATAAGTATAAAATCTATTTTTTCAATAATTTTTCAAAATTGTCAATAAGTATAAATAAGGCCTTTCAAAATTTTCAATAAGTATAAAAATGTTAAAGTGATAAGATGCATTGAGTTAGCTTCTTTGGTTGTGTTTTTTCTTAATTTTTTCATAAAACAATTATAATGGCTGCATCATAGAGACAATGAAATGCAATACATAAAAGGATGCAAGAGCATGAGAAGATGGTCTATAAGTCTAGCAAGGTGTGATGCAGTAGGAATCAGTGCCAGCCTAGAGGTTAGGATACAGGGATTCTTGGCTTGATTCGATAATTAAGTGGCTGGCAGATCTTAAGCAACTCCATTAGTCTCTCTGGACCTCACCTGTGATGAAACAAAAAGTTGTACTAGGTGCTTTCTGGTCACTAGAGAGAGGATCGACATCAGGAGACAAATGAATCAGTCAGGAAAATAGATCGTACCTGAGATATTTCAAGGAGGAAATGACTTAATGCAGGGCATTGGATGCTTACAAAAAAGATGGAAAAGTTGGAATAACTGAAGTCAATAAAGACCATTGCTATCTCTTAACTTCTCCAGTGGCAGCCCAGGAATTAGACATTGCTTCTCCCCTGCCCCTGCATCAGGAATTGCAGGAATCTCCACCAATGGTCACAGTGGCCTGCACTATCCATAAGAGAACGTCTCGAGGCTAGATCCAAACTTGAATATCACAAAACCCACACATCTACAGACCACTGCTCACACATGTACTTCTCTTTCACCTTACAAATCCACACAGAGCTTCTCACTGATAGAATGTAAAATGGAACTCTTGCAGGGGTCTTCTCACACCAGTTCTTGTGCTGTGGGGAGGGCACGGAGGGGGGCATCAATGGTGCTAAGTGCCACAGACAAATACGAGGCACACCTGCTAGAGGTTAGGAGGTAAGGATTCTTGGCTTGAGGCTGTGATGGCCTGGCAGGTGAGCAAGGAGTAAGAGACTGCATGGAGACGCATTGAGAAGTCATAGAGATGAAAGTTCACATTTGAAAGATGCTTCAAAGGAAAAATGGAAAGATTGGTTATGGATTACTTTTTCCTTTCACACTTAGCAAGTCCATATAATCTATAAATCAAGTCTCTTTAGCTCTTCCACTGACTATAATGTTTTTCCCCTGGCTTTCCTCTGACTGGGAACAATACACCTGCCCCCTCATAGTGCGAGAATAATGATTTGCTGGCAAAAGCTCCATGAGTCAGACTTAGCATTGAACATGTTATATTGTTTGGGAACCCGGCTAAATTTTTCCATAACTGCTTTAGAAGTGATTTCCATTTAGAGGTAGGTGGAACAAATTCCTGCTGCTGGCTAAATCTTTTTCTTTTTCTATGAAGAGAAACTCAGAAAAAGGACTATTGCTCTTTTGTACTCTCTGTGATGCATTTTGTGTTCGGGTCTATGAAGGAAACCATTTAAAAATACATTGAGTGTTGTAAAAATATCCTCCTACTTCTACTAGAATTCAACTTTTTAATAGTTGTCTTTCTTCTCGCTTTATGTCTCTTTTTCAATTATTTCTTTCCCTTTGGTACACTGCCAGATTAATGTTTCTGGGTCTTTCATAGATGCTTACAATGCCTGAAAGACCACTATCTCCCACCTTTGAGATACTCATTAGACACCAGCAGAGTTGGTGACAGCGTGAACTCAAACCCCAGATACAGAGAGAGATCATCGCTTTCACTGGAAAACCTAACATGAGCAGTTTTTGAATTCTAACTACTTTTATGATAAATAAACATAATAGTACCACTCATATTCTAGGTGTGGATCTGTGTATGTGTTCTGTTACAACAGACCTTGGCTAATAATAATACTGCTGTCAAGTTAGTAAGGGTTTTATCTCAATGACTTAGTGTTGCTGAGTTATGTTTAACTTCAACCCTACAGAGGTGCTTGTGTTCATTATAATTCAGCTGAATCAGAAAATTTTCTCTCTTTGCTCTCACCTTTTTCTAACCAACTTAGATTTCTTTAACTGAAAGTCTCAAACTTACTTTACCTGGGAACTGATCCTCTAATAAGGATAAGAAAAGACTTGCCCCAAATACCTTATCGTCTAATTCCCCAATGAAATAGTCCCCTATATAAATACTCATCTCTATGCAGAGATTTGGTGGGCCATAGGCTAGAACTGACCCACTGGAACTTAGAGTAGGAATCCAGCAACAGAGGCCAAGGAGGACCCTGCCACCCTCCTCAGTATCCCAGAGGAGAAGGTGCAGTTATTTTAAAGTAGGAGGACTAGAGGCCAAAAAGATAAGCATGGACAAGAAAAAGTGAGCAGAGCTGTGAATAAAGTCATAAAATTATAGATCCATCGAAGAAATGCTTGCAGGTGTCTCATATGTAGAGATCAAGTGTAACTCCTCATTTTAAGGGTGATGAATTTACTTTAGTAATGTCTTAATTTTGCCTCTGTGAATTTCTAAGTAGATGAAAGTTCTGCTCTGACCCAAAGGCATTTTATAAATGTTAGTATAGCTAAAGGGGACTCAAACCAATTACAACCATTTCACCTTGCCATTGACCTTCATAGATAGGCCAGTTTGCTCTTGTTGCCTTTACTTTATTTATATAATCAATAAACATTTGTTGGGCACTTAATAGGTTTCAAACATTACATTCCAGATTATTAATAAATCTGTACGGGAGCAAAGGAGATGAGAATAGTAACTACAGTATGAGTTGTAGCAGTAGGTCTACAGGGTGGTAATTAAAGACTAAAAAGATTAATCCAAATGGACCAGGTGGCATCACAGGAATATTTCCAGAGGCAGTAACTCTTTAGCTGAGTCTTAAAGGAAGAGTAGGAAAAATTGGTAAAGACATAAAGGTTGGTGCAGGGTAGGATTTCTCTTCCTTGGCATTTTGGACGGGGTAATTCTTTGTTTTGAGGGGTGATGCTGTGCATTTTAATATTCTATCCACATCTATGGCCTGTGACAGTGTGACAGCCAATGTCTCCTGGTATTGCCAAATATCCCTTGGAATACAGCATCCCCTCCCTGCCCCAAGTTGAGACTGACTAGTCTGGGACACAGGAGGGAGCCTGTCTAATAATAGGGAGTATCTGAGTTACTGCAGCATTTCCATATAGCTCTTGCAAAAAGAGCTTTGAGGACTAGTGGAAGGAGATTGATGGAGAAGGTAAAAAACGGTTCCTTCACAAAGTGGTTGTATATTTTAAGTCAAGAAGTTTGGAACTTCATCCTGAAAGCTCTCGTGAGGAATGAAAGGATTTTAAACTGGGAAGGAATGTGGGCTAATTTATGTTAAAGGAAAAACATCCTGGTCATAGTGCAAAGGATGGACTCAATGGAGATGAGATGAAGGATGTCATCTAGAAGAGAAGTGATGGATGTGGACAGAAATAGACAGGGAGGTAGAAGAGCTTTTCAGATCAGAACTCTAGAATTTTGTCCAGGATAGAGTCTCAAGTCTTGGCTTGGATCATCAGAAGGTAGTATCATAAATATTCTCCAATATCAATTGTAAATTAAGCCCCTTGACTTTATGAGAGAAACTATCTGAGGCTTGAATACCAAAAAGTTACTTGTATAGGGTTTTTTTTAAGTATAATCTAGGTGAACTTATGATATAATAAATAAAAATAGCACTACCTAAGGCTTCAAATTCAGTTAGGCTTTCAGCTAAGATTCCTTGAGCAAATTGTCAAAAATATGTACATGCTAGTCTAAAAGTAATCAATATAATAGAAAACCTTAGTAAATTTTCACACAACTCTTCCTCTCAAACAGTGTTTTAGATAAGTGAGGCAAAGAGGCAAATTGAAAAATTGGAGCCATTTTTCTTGCCTGATTGTCCAGAAGATTGTCTCATTTCTTTGCTCTACTTTTTGAATCTATATAATAATAATAGAAAAAGTTGTGTGTTTGGATATTTTTAAACAGCTGGATCTTTGAGAGTACCTAGAAAAATAATTATCAATAGATCACCTTAACATTTGGCTGAGCCTCTGTTTTCATCCAGTCATTTGTCAGTATGTATATAGGACATGTCCTTTGTGTGAGAATTGACCAGATAAAATATAATAAACACCTACTGTGAGGGAAGAAGAACAGGATTGAGTTCTCAGACATAAAGGAGCTTCCCAGCTAGCTATTGCTGTACGTTATACAAAGGCAATTAACAATTCAGGTCAAAGCAGGATAACTTCCATGGATAGTGCTTTATACAAAACTTCTGTGCTTTCTTTTTCACAAAGCTATGAATATTCCTTGCTCTTTGACACAAGGAACACAGGATATTTAGGGGTGGTCCTAGAAAGTGTGGGCCAAGTTCATGGCAATTGCTTTAGCTAAAAAACATTATGAAATTGAAAAAGGTTAACTAAAAATATATCTTATATTTAACCATATGCCATCATTCAGGTTTTGACTAGGAGATTGTTTCAACAGGTCCCAAAGGGGATAATTCAAAGTAAAGCAAGAATGGTTCAAATCATCTGAAATTTTGAAGAACACAAAAGAAAAGTATTCTTATTGCATAAATTAATATGAGGTATAAGTAAAATTTTATGTATTGATAAATTATATTTTTAAGTATTTGACTTCATTGACAACATAAATCCTTACTAATCCATATAATGTTCTCTTTTTAAAACCATCAGCATTATATAATCACTGAAATATCACACATTTAACAAAACAGATTACTTTAAATCAAAAACTCAACTTATCCAGAAATTAAAAATTCTAATTCACAGCTCACATTCATCAAGTTTACCAGTATTTCTTTACTATTACTAAAAAGAAACACTTGTTTTCTGCTTCACCTGTGCCACACCCCATGCTTGATGGTTCACATGCATAATAGCTCATTTGCTCTTCAGGAACACAAGATACAGAAAAATGATTACTCCCATTTTATAGGTAAGGAAATTAACATCCAGGCAAAATCATTTACCAAAGATCATACAGATAAGTAAGTGGCAATCCAGTAATTAGGGGAGAGCTTTTTTCCTATATTCCACAAGTAACAAAACAAACATAACCAATTAATCACAGAGATTTTGAATACAATTTTGATAAAGACAGCTTATTACAAATACATAAGCTAGGACAAACAGTTCTCAGATGGAAGTAAGCAGTCTATGTAATGAGACAGAATGCTATTTGTTTCTACATATCTGTATCAATCATAGTATAACTTTTAATAACTGCTGTAGCTATAAGTTTGAGGACAAAGAGAAGAGTTTTAGCAATTTTAAAATAGTTTTTGTATTTATACTTAAACATTTCCGTTCCATTTTAAATATCTTCTTCTGCTAAAGATTTGGCCTATCTGGATTCTAAAAGGCATTTTGACTTCAAACTTTATTTAATGATAAGAAAGCATAACTGAATATTTAATATTCAGAAATGGTTCCAAATGATAGAAACAGAGAAAACTTAAGTACCAGAGAAAACAATTTATAGAATTTAAGTGTTCATGATTCATACACAAAACATTAAACCTTGAAATGAATAACTGTATTGTTGCCAGTTTGGGAGGGAACATTCATTTTGTTTGTATTTCAAAAAATAATACAATTGGTATCAAAAGAGCTTTCAACATTTCCATATTAGAGATTGTGAATCACATCAGTCATGTGAGGCTCCAGCTAAATCTTCTGAAAAGTATATTAAATCAGAATGATAATTGGTCAGTAAAATTTCTCCTCAAAGTGTAGTAAATATGATTTATATTAAATATGATTTAATATGTCATTGAGATTCTACTGGAAAAATGGCATAAAACAGCAACATTCTATTGCTACTTTTTAACTTGCATTTTATAAAGTGACCATTAGCATAATATAGTCATATCATTAAGACAATCTGCCCAGATGAAAATATCTCAAAGCCAACATTGCATTTTCATCAATTAAATGACCATGTGTTTCAATATACACAATCATGAATGTTAATATACTAACAGATTGAGTAACTTGATTTTTCAGCATCCGTGTTTATAGGGGGGAACAAATTCATCACAAACTTCTAAGAAACATAACCTGTTTCACCACAACTGTTCTTTGCTGAGCGGGAATCAAGATTGTGTTTTTTGACTGTCCCCTTCTGTGATCATCTTGTCATTGGATAAATATCCTATATAGGAGCATTATCAATGTGATGCCAGAGAATTTGGAGTGAATTATAGTCTTTGCTTTGATAAGAACCCACAGGACACCTAATGGTACAATAAACATCCAAGGAAATCTGCTTCTCTTGGCTGTTCTATAAGTGTGGGCAATTCCTGAGCAAACTGTCCTGTCCTTTGCACAACTGAACTCTTTGGATCCCCACCCCACCCCATTTTCATCATAAAGTCATACTCATCACCAAGAAGGCACATGAGATGTTTGTCATCATTTTTACTTGAGTTCTTTTTAGCAATAGGCTTGTGTTTTGCATTGGAATGGACATGTGGGTAAAATAGACTCAAGAAAGAAATAGGAGTCAACTATGATGAGACTTTCAGCATCCAACCAACAGCCTTTAGTAATAACTTAAGAGGTATCATTGAGGAAAATAGTTTTCTGGAAAGAGTATTCAAAATTAATCCTTACCAAGCACAAATATTTTTTTAAAAATTTTCAGTCACTTTTTAACAAAAATTTTTCTAAAATATTTCTCTGATTTTTAAGGAAGTGAACTGAGAACAATTTAACCTTTACCTAAAAATATATCTTCAACATTAAAAAGATCAATCACTATATTTCTTGGTCGTAGTATAGTTGCAAATATTAGACCTAGTTATACTGGCTTGGGTCCCAAAATAATTTCTTAGAAAAGTCCACATTGTGATCTTACATTTTAGTCTGAAATCTTTTAGTGTTTAGTCTTTTTGATTTGCCTCTTTGCTAACTCCAAGGTAAAGAGATGTGTGCACAAGCTCATGGTGTTCAGGCTGGCATCACCAACTGAACTTTCTGCACATTAATTGGTGACTCAGTTAATTAATATTACAGAGAAGATGTCTCTACACTTCTCATCGGTTATCTTAGTTATATCCCCACTACCTCCTCTGTTTTCTGTCACACTAGTCAATTGATATCAGTGTCTATCCAGTCTTCTCATTTGCAAGCTATAATTTCAGAGGAGATGTGAATGAAAAATTTCTGTATCATTTCAGAAATTTGCTTAGATGTTTTGAAAAGTTATGGCACCTTGATCCACAAGTGATTTAGCAGCATCATTAGATGAAGCAAAACACACAGCAACACTTCTTCCTCTAGAATTCTTAATGTTGACTCTTAACAAAACTTCAGGTGTGTTAAAATTAAAATTTGAAAACTCTAATGTTGAGATTAAGTAGCCTGCATATGGTTTTCTTAATGCTTCACTTTTTGGGTTTTTTTGTTTTGTTTTGTTTTGTTTTTGCTGAGACTCTCTTTTGCATTGATTTCACGCATGTTGGTGATTGTTCACTGAAGAACTTTTAGAATGGCTGCTTTAAAATCTTTACTAGATAACTCCATCATCACAGTGTGGGCATCTATTGATTTTCTTTTTTTCATTCAGTTTGAGATCTTCCCGGTCCTTGGTAGGATGAGTAATTTTTTATTGAAACATAGATGTTTTGGATATTATGTTATGAGACTGTTGTAACCCAACAGAAAGAGAGTTCATCTGCTCAGAGCAAAGCAGAGCCAAACACTGGACGCTGAGAATTGCAGTGGAAGAATTAGAGTCGCTTTATTGCAGGACACCACTCAAAGAGAAGGGGAAGCTGCCACTTAAAACTAGAACTACCAGATGGCTTATAGACGGAGTTTTTGAGCCAAAAATCATGATTAATTATGAGTAAGGAGGTACGGGTCATGGGCTGAGTTGATTGGTCAGTTCTTGTGCAAGCTACAGCAATTTTCTTAATCTGATTTATTTAGTTTTTGGCCACATCCTGTCTGGGGTCTTGGTGACTGTGGCCAGGGGGTCTTTCCTGCTTAGAGAGTTCTATAAGACATCTTGGATTGTGAGTCAGTAATGCTATATTACTAGCAGAAAACAAACAGAGCTCTATGTGCTGTACATAACAGGCAACATTATTCTATTATCTTAAGCAAAGTATACACTTACTAGAGGCCTGATGCACAAAGATTCATGCCAGAATGGGCCTTTCTTCCCTTGGCTGCTGGCACCACCTTTGCTCTGGCCTGGAGCCACCTTTCTGCCTTCCCACCCTGCCCAGAGGCCTGGAGCGGCTAGAGTGGTACAGAACACCTGCATCGTTGCCATGGCGATGACGCAAGCATCCCGCCCCCGGCTGCTCAGTGCCTGTGTATGCAAATTAACCCGCCAACTTTGTTGGGTTAATTTGAATACTCACTCCTGATTGGCTGGTGGGCATCCCAAAGGTACAGTCAATTTGCATCTTTCTCTTTTATTAGTGTAGACTAGTGGCCCGGTGCATGAAATGCATGCACAGGATGGGGGGGGGGGGGGTTGTCCCTTAGCCCGGCCTGCAACCTCTCTAATCTGGGATCCCTCGAAGGATGTCCTACTGCCAGTTTACAGTGATCGAGCCTAAACCAGCAGTTGGACATCCCTCTCGCAATCCGGGACTAATGGCTCCTAACCGCTCACCTGCCTGCCTGCCTGATTGCTCCTAACCACTCTGCCTGCTGGCCTGCTCGCCCCCAACTGTCCCCCGCCACCACCCTGCTCGCCCCCAAATGCCCCCCTGGCCAGGCTTATCACCCCCAACTGCCCCCTGTGCCACTGTGCTTGCCCCCAACTGCCCCCCCCCGCCGGCCTGCTCGCCCCCACCTTCCCTCCCCACTGGCCTGCTCGCCCCCAACTGCCCCCCTGCTGTTCTGCTCACTCCAAACTGCCCCCCCCCGCTGTCCTGATCATCCCCAACTGACCCCCACTGACGGCCTGCTCGCCCCCAACTGTGCCCCTCCTGGTCTTCTCACCCCCAACTACCCCCCCTACTGGCCTGATCACTCACAACTGCCATCCTATCCTGGCCTGATCACTCACAACTGCCCTTCCCTCTTGGCCTCTAACTACCTCTACCTCGGCCCCGCCACCATGCCTTTGTCCAGAAGAACATCTGGAAGGTCTCCTGGAAGGTCTCCCAGTCTAATTAGCATATTACCCTTTTATTAGTATAGATAGAGGCCTGGTGCACAGGTGGGGGCCGGCTGGTTTGCCCTGAAGGTTGTCCTGGATCAGGGTGGGGGTTCCCTTGGGGCATGAGGCAGCCTGGGCGAGGGGCCTGTGGTGGTTTGCAGTCCGGCCATGCCCCCATGGGGTGAGGGTCCCCACTAGGGGTGTGTGGTCAGCCTGGGTGAGGGACTGACAGCTGTTTTCAAGCTGGCCACACCCCCTTCAGGGTGTGGGGTCCCTGCTGGGGTACCTGGCCAGCCTGGGTGAGGGGCTGATGGCTCTTTGCAGGCTGGCCATGCCCCCCAGCAGGGACTCTTACTCCATGGGGGTGTGGCCAGCCTGGGTAAGAGGCTGAGGGCCATTTTCAGGCTGGCCACAGCCCCTTCAGGGTGGGGGTCCCCACTGGGGTGCCTGGCCAGCCTGGGTGAGGGGCTGATGGCTGTTTGCAGGCTGGCCAAGCTCCCCACCAGGGACCCTCACCCCATGGGGGTGTGGCTAGCCTGGGTGAGGGGCTGAGGGCTGTTTTCAGGCTGGCCATATCCCCTTCAGGGTGGGGATCCCCTCTGGGGTGCCTGGCAAGCCTGGGTGAGGTGCTGATGGCAGTTTGCAGGCTGGCCACACTCCCAGCAGAGACTCTTACTCCATGGGGGCATGGCCAGCCTGGGTAAAGGGCTGAGGGCCATTTTCAGGCTGGCCATGCCCTCCAGCAACCCAGGCCCCCCAGCCATTCCTTCAACAGCGGCCAGGGCAGGCTGGAAGCCTCGGTTGCCCCTGGTGACCCAGGTTCCCCCCATCCCTCCACAGTGACCCAGGCCCCCAGCCAGTCCTTGAGCAGAGCCCAGGGCAGGCTGGAAGCCTGGGGTCGCCCCTGGCAACCCAGGCCCCCAGCCACTCCTTTTTTTTTTTCTTCCCAGTGCCTCCTTGAGCGGAGGCCAGGGTGGGCGGGAAGCTTGGCTTCCTCCATTGCCAGGGGCAACCCAAGCCTCCTGCTTGCTCCACCTCTGTGGCTACCACCATCTTTCTTTGGTTAATTTGCATACTCACTCCTGATTGGCTGGTGGGCATAGCGGAGGGATGGTCAATTTGCATGTTTCTTTTTTATTAGTATAGATGCTCTTCCCTGACACTTGCTTTACAGGCAGGCCTCCAGGCCCCAGGACATGACTACATTCCAGTTCAACTATGACACTTAAAAGAGCTAATTCAATCATTTTAACTAAGAGCTAAATTCTAGTATACATATTCTAGTATGATTTGCTGTTGGGTTTCATTATGGATCTGTTGCTGTCAACTTCTCACTACTTTTATTTTTCTTATCCTCCTTCAACTACCCTCACCATTAGTTTAAAGCTCAGGTGAGACTAGGGAAAGATAAAAAGTTGGGTCACAGATGGAGCATTGTACTTCACTTCACATGTCACATTTAAATTCTCCAGGAAGAAAGGAAGGAACGGTCATTTATGAGCCACAGATTGTTGTAAGGTTGAAATACATCCACTTTCTCCTCCTTCCTTGTCCACTAATGTCACTTCCTTTCTTACGTACCTAAACAGCACCACCACCCTCCAGGACTGTCAAACTCTGTTTATATTCAGTCATAACTCACTAGTGAAAATTAATTGGAGAAGTGTCAACTCTGAATTAGGAATCACCAAAGTACTATTTTTTTAAAAATGCAAGTGTATTGTCTTCAGTTGTAGGCTTAATTCAAAAACATGGCCAAACTAGGAAATGTCTTAAAGGGCCTGTTTTAAAACATAGAGTCAACCCATTTGTACATTAACAGAAACTAATGTGCTTTAAATCCTTAGCAATATCTTATTGTCTTGAGTAGATTAACCACTGCTTTTAAAATCCTGTTTATTTACTCTCTTAGCAAATTTCAAGTAAATTTCAATCCAACCCTTCTCTGAATTTTCACAAATTCTAAAGTAGAAGAATCCAAATTAGAAGCCTGAATATATATGATATTTCTGTTTAAACAGCATTAATTAGGCTACTTTGCACAGTGAGCAGTAGAATCTGTCTTGAGACAATTGTTCCATCATCTGAAATCTAATATTATTATTTTCTGGAAGAATAATTTGCCATCAAATTTAATGGACTATATTAGCTGCTGGTTTGAGTTGATGATCTATACATACCAAGCCTTCATTCTTTAAATATTTCTTTTTCTATTTAATGGCTGATATGGACTTTCACTGAGTAAGCATCTGGTTTTATAAAGTGCTTCCTGATACCAAAGACTTCAAAACACTGCACCCTACACATGTTAACATAATATTATTGAACATGTTTATGCTTAAAAGTGATCAAGAGTTGCAAAGTTTGACTTAGAGTAATACAATTGTTAGACTGTGGAAGTTACATTAAGAATACCTAAGATGATCATGTAGAAGAGTAAGTTGGCTCACTGTTTTACAAATGGAATTTGAAATTTAGAGAGAACACTTCAAGCTTGGAGCAAATGGAAAAATCAAAGGTAGTTTAGATCAGTTACACACACTGGGCAAGATGCTTATGTGTTGATAGTTTGTTCTCTTTCCTCAGATCAATGTGTCTGTTTTACTGGCTAATTCTTATATTTATGATTCATAAAATACAAACATGCTTCCTCTTGCTGAGTGAAAGGGGGGTGTGGGTAGAGAAGAGTTGCCCTTATTTCACCTTGACACAGAACTGTGTAAACATTTGGTACAATGAAATAGTAAATTGATTGAAATGCAGATTGCTTGTTTTTTAAAAGCAGAGGCAGTATTGTATTTTTTTTTAACTTTATAAGGATTTAGAGGTTGATAATTCATCACATCCCTTTGCATGCTGAGTGCTGAACCAAATGAAAAAGAGACAAGAATCAGATAGAAATTAAAACATGAGTTTAGACTGTGTTTCTATAGGAGTGTAGCCCCTTCAAGTCCTGCTTTTTATAGGACACATAAAGTGATCACAGCACCAAATGCACACCCACAACACTTAGGAAACATAAAAATCCCCAGCTAGTTCTGAAATGGTATGTTCTCAGGATTGTGGTTCTAGTATAATCTAGATAGGCTAAAGTCAAATATGGTAGCTGCTAGCCACATGTAACCATTGAGTACTCAAAATGTGGTTGTGATAGAGGAATTAAAATTTTTGTATCTTAATTAAAATTAAAATTTAGAAATTGATACTCAGTTAACTTATTGAAAGGCTTTTTAAGTCTATTTGAACCAGGAGGGCATGTAAATCTACCTTTTCAATTGAAAAATGTATGGAATCAAACTATCAATTATTTCTCGTTAAAATGAAGGGGGAAAATTTGGGGAAAAGGAACATATGTAATACTTTCAACAATAAAGATTTAAATCCTACATAATAAAATGGTAATATGTAAATTACCATCACTCCACTATGCCCACGATTGGGCCAGCAGAAGGCGCAGGGGGCGGGACTCGGGTGGCCGGGGTAGCTGATTGGGCCAGTAGGACGCTGAGCTCGCTGGCGCCGCGAGCTCAGCATCTGTGCCATGGCCGCGCCGGAGGCTTTCGGAAGGCCTGGTGCACCAGCGGACAGCCAGCCAGCTCCCCTGCGATCAAAAGCCAAAGCGGGGGAGCTGGCTGGCTGTCTGCTCCGGCACAAGGCCTTTCGAAAGCCTCCGCCGTGCCAGAGGCTTTCGGAAGGCCTGGTGCACCAGCGGACAGCCAGCCAGCTGGTGCACCAGGTGCATGATTAAATCATGCACTGGGCCTCTAGTACATATATAAAAAAGTGGAAACTGAAAAATTCTTAGAACTGAACAATAATAAACTCTCATATGAAAAAAAATGAAAGGGCCAAATTGAGATATGACCTGAGTGTAAAATACACACAAGATTTCAAAGACATAGTACAAAAAAAGAATGTGAAATGACTCATTAACAATGATTTACATTGATTACATGTTAAATTAATCTTTTGGCTATATGGGGTTACGTAAAATGTCAAACTTCATTTTTTAAAAATTCATCTATTTTTATTTTCTTACTGTGACTACTATAGACTTGTAAATAGTGGCTCACTTCATACTTTTATTAGACATACTCTATTGAAACTGTGATGTAGACCTACACTAGGCAGCAGGTAAAAGTCCTGGTGGAGACTTCATTATGTCTAGGGGAAGGTGAATGAACTAAAAACAGAAGGGAAAAAGAGAAAATCTGTCTTTTGGCTTTCCTGGAGGCTGACTTGTCTAGGCCATTTTGTGTGCCTGTGTGGCTTATGACCTTGAACTTCAATTTTAGAAATCTCCCATCAAGAGATTACTTATGCTGCCAGGTGTCTCTGTTCCATCTACAACCAAAGATTTTGAAGCTCTTATTAGCATCTTCGCTTGATACCTTTCCCCTAAAATTTACTTTCTTAAAGGTTTACTTCCTCTAGGCCTTGGTTAGCATTAACTATTCAAATAGCCATATAAAAATCCCCATTTACCTGTTATAGTATGACCTGGCTTTTCTGGAATGAAAAAGTATTAAAAAATGAAACTTCTACCAATGCCCAGTGCTCCAAAAATCGTATATTCAAAGTCTAGTGCAGACAGTGTAAAACATTGTGTCTCTGGTGTTTGAAAAAAGTTCTGCCCCTGTTGATTTGGACATGCTCCTTTTGTAACAAAAGCTTTGCCCTTTCCACCTGGACCATGAAGTCCCCACAGAAGTGAAACTTCCTCCCAGTCTAAATTCCCTGAGAAGCTCACCTGACCTAATGAAGTCTTGTTTTCTTGGCCCAATTTTCAAACTCTGCTTTGAGATTCAGGAAACCACAAGGGGGCCCATGCTGCTGCCTCCTGTTCAACTGTGGTTCTTACCCTTGACTGCATAGTGGAATCACCACATAGACTTATTTTAAAGAATAAAACTCAGGATTGAGGCTAACTCCACAAGCATCTTAGCTGCTAAGGGGAACCTGAAAAGAGATTGGCTAATCAGAGGACTCACTGGAGGTTTAGTGTATGAGTCAGCACTTTTTATCTTAGTTAATTTACTTAAAGTCTACAGCCCAAATAAAATTATGTAAAGGAAAAATAAAATAAAAAGAAGTTATGTAAAGATAAAGAAGGATGTTTCCTGCATTTTTGACATAAACTAAGGTGAACAGTGACTTTTTTAATATGTGGGATTATTACACTTGTTTCTGTTTAAGATGTGTGTTAATGTTAATGTTGTTATTTTACTGTGTTTGAAATTCAGTCTTAGAATTGATAATCTCTAAGTTAAAAGATGCAGGTATCTATCACATTATTTAGACAACATATTTCAGTCAGTGTTGCTTGCAAAAGGTTTCAAATGCTGTGCACTTAATTTGAAAAATTAAGTTAGTGTGAATCTGACTTTAAATTCATCACCATATATTATCAAAAGGAACCTGAGAGCTATTAAAACTCAATTATTAGGTAGAGCTGGTTTTATAAGATCAGAATTTGCTAGACAACAAATTGTGGCCAAGAACCTGACCTCATGGGAAGAGGTTCTGCTTTTAGTTGATGCTCGATGTTGAGAGCAGATATTCTAAGGATTGAATAGATATTTGCCTTCAAGAAGCAAAGCCCACCTACCATTTCGGAGCTAAAGTTCAGAAATAGAACTTTGACAATGCGAATTTCAATAGAATGAAGCCAGACTGAGCCCTGGAAAAATAAGCAAAGCCCTGATACAAATGTACATCTCTCATACAGATAACACTCAACCAACAGTGATTTGTATCTGCTGTGGACAGTTATTCTGCCTATTATTAGCATTGAAGTGGTGTGAGTCACAGGGAGAACATGGACAACATTGACTCCCTTCAGAGATTGTGCTCTGAGTAACTTTTCCAGTTCTAACTACACAATATGATATTTTTAAAGATCAACTTTACACTCGTTTCTGACCCAAGTTTTTTGAACCAGATGAGGTATTGCTTTCAAGAACAAAGAATAGACAAAAAGACTTCCAGCATAGAAATGAGGGCTTTCCATTGTTGATACTTCCGTTTTCTTTGAGCAGAAGGGCTCCACTAAGAAAAAAACTGCCATTGTTGAAATGTTTTTAAACAAGTTTTCAGGCATTGGGTTAAATTGTACCCCCCACCCCTAAAAAGATATGTGGAATTCCTTACCACTGGAACCTGTGAGTATAATCTCATGTGGAAAGTACAAATGTAATCAAGTTAAGTTGAGGTCATACAGGAATCCGATGGGTCCTAATCCAATGACTGGTGTCCTTATAAGAAGAGGGAAACTTGGGCACAGGTACTCAGGAAGAAAGCCACAACAGGACAAAGGCTGAGACTAGAGCTATGCATGTATAAGACAGGAACCACCAAGGATTGCTGGCAACCACTGGAAGCTGAGAAGGGGCAAGGAAAGATTATCCCATAAGGCCCTCAGAGGGAGATCACGGCCCTGCCCACACCTAGATTTCAGACTTCTAGACTCTGGAACTGTGAGAGTATAAACTTCTATGGTTTTAAACCACCAATTTTGAGCTAATTAGTTAGGGCAACCCTAGCAAACTACTACACAGATTATATCCATACTCTGCCTTTCTCTTCAAAAACCAAATCTCCATCCTTGCTGGAGTATCATATAAAACATAAATTCTCAAATTACTTGGAATGTCCTCCCACTTTTTAGAACTATTCTCGACTTTATAAATGCTATAAGATTATTTTATAAACTATGTTACCAAGAAATAAGCAAGTTTCTGCATTAAGAGTACATAGCTTTGTAACAATTAACCATCTGTTTATAATACTGTTAGGGATCAACAGTATCTCAAAAGAAGCAGGGAAAACAACAGAAATATTCTATCTGCCAAGTTCTAGTCAGTCATTATCTTAAATAGTAATTTGTTGTCTCCTGAGATCACTAAGGAGAGGGAATCATGCTGTGCTACAAAATAAACTTTGTAAAACAGGTAGTCTAATAGCAAATTAATGATGTGCCGACAAGATCAAAAGCCATAAAAAAAATAAAAGAGGTAAGTTGCTACCATGCAGCCAACAATACAAGTTTGGAAGATTTCTCATAAGAAGGTAACATTTATTTTCACCAGGGAGCTATTTGGAAAAACAGAGAGTAAAATATTCTAAGGTGACTTTTCTCAGTGCTAATTAAAATATATATATTTCTGGAGTTTAGGTATCTTATCTTGCTCTCTTGATATCATTCTTAATAACGGGTGAAGTCTATATGGTAAAGTCTAAACCCTTTCATCTCACCTCTTAGCTTAATGATAGTATTAACAGAATGTGTTTATACAAAGGGGCTTATTATCAAGAATGAAAAAATTTGAAATAAATAATATTCATGAAAAGTTAAAGAAAGTAGAAGGAAAACATTGCCTATAGTATTAATTATAATATTATTCATTAAGAAATGAATTTTAGATAAGTCAATAAAGTCTTTGTTGATCACTCTTATACCTGTATATACTATATAATATATTACAAACTATATACTTATAATATATTAAAATATATATGTGTAATATATAACAAACTGGCTTTATTTTTAAATAACCATAAGATGGCTTTAATATTCAAAAATCCTTCACAAAAATATAGGACTCCTATATTGCCCAGTCTGAATTAAAACTCAATATTTGTTATCTCTGGAATCAAATTGTCTTTAAGATGATGACAGAATTTCAAGTGACAGCTTGGGGTGACAGATTTTTCTTTGTTTTCTTTGTTGTAGATTTTTTTTCAAGCAGAGACAATTTATCATGACTTGTTTTCACTCATCTGTTAATCTGAACTCTTCCTTAATATCACCCAAGTGCTGCTCTCTCTGTATGTTCTCTTCTTTGTCAGCCAGGCTCTTCTGATAAGGATTATACCTCATCTAATCAAAAATGCACTCTGCTGCAAGAAAGAACTAAGTTTTTAATCCCAAAGGACAGATAGTTTCTGTGAAAACAGGGACAAAAATGGCCCCTTGGAAGTTAGACCAATGCTTTTTCAACACCATCGTCATTATTGACTCACCAGCCCATTCTTTGGGAAGATACTAATGCATCTCTTTTGCATGACGCATTATTCATGGTGAGGCAAAAGTAGTTTAAAGTTGTTTGTATGGAAAATAATACAATAATTAATCACTAATAATACAAGAATAAGCTGTGTTTTGTGCACTCACAACTATAAACCTACTTTTGCCCCACCCTGTGTATGCTTCATAGCTTAAAGGGACAGAGAAATTGTTCATAAATTAATACAAAATAAGATTGCACATAAGTTTCCATATTTATTTACTTAGGCATTCAACAAATCTATTAAATGTCTACCACATGCCAACTTTGTCCTGAAATTAAACAAGATATAGATAGGCACCAACCTCATAGAGTTTGCAATTCAATTGGAAGAACAAGACAAATCAGTAACTACCTTGTAAAATTTTAAGTACAATGTGAGAGGAATTCCCAAATACTAAGAGAGGCCATAGCTGGAATACCCAACCCAATCTAAAGGGTCCAGAATAAATTCCATAGAGGAAGTGGCATGGAAGTTAAGACATGAAGGATAGGAGTTCACCAGTATGGAATTTATGGTAATGCTAATATATCCTAATCACCAGTGAGATTGTCTTTCAGCAAACCACTTCAAGGAACCTTTGGAAATTGGCAGCATCGTCTTGGCTTACCCACCCCCAGAAAAGATATTACTTAGCAAACCATGGGTTATAAATGCCTGATGCATCACTATGATTATTACAGTACAGGTTTCAAACCGAATTGGGATAATTTGAAAACAAAAAATTTACCTGAATCAAGAAATTGGATGAGTTTCATGAAATAAAAATGGAATCTTAACCAAGACTAAAAAACACTGGACAGTCCAACCTCAGAGAAAAGGCAGGGGCGGGGTAGGGTAGGTAAGAGATCAACCAAAGGACTTGTATGCATGCATATTAGCATAATCAATGGACACAGACAATAGGGTGGTGGGGGCTTATCCTGGGGGAAGGGAGTGGTGGGGCCGGGGTCAATGGGGGGGGGGGGAGGAGACATATGTAATACTTTAAACAATAAATAAAAAAGTAGTTACTTTTGGTGTAATGTGTATCCCATCATGCCTTACCCTCCATTGCAGTATTTTCAATATTAGCACTAATTCCAATAATATGAATCACTGGTCATTCATATCACATTCAACTGTATGCCCAGCTTTCTCATCTATTTGGCTCACACTGTATCTGAGATAACTTAATGGTGGCTATCAAAAGTCATACAATACATTTATTATAACATGTATCTCTTATGTCTACAATATGCATACTGACAATTTATGATTTCTTATAATTTCCTGTGATATACTTCTCTGTTGAATCTTATGACTAAAGAGGGCAGTTGAGAGATCTCTTACATGAGAACTTCCTAGGAATGGAGAACTTCCACTTTAAATGTTTGTAACTGGGACTCCCTTTACATTGGAACTCAACTGGGACCATGGTTCAGTAAAAAATTATTGTTTATCTCTTGGATCACTCTTAAATTTAAGAAAATAAAAAATATATTTTGTAATGTTTTAATATCACAAAAAAGTACTTGCTACTAGTGATAAAATGAATTTGTAAGTATATATATTTAAGCACTCTATCACCATGTGGAGTGTTTCTCGAACCACTGATTGTATATGGTATAGCTACGTCTAGGAATGCATGCTCAAGACACTCATGACACTAAATCACCCAATGATAGAAACTGATTTTCAAAGGTGTTATCCAAAAAATTCATTTACAAGAAAACCAGGTATCTGCAGCAACTTCACCAGATAAGTCCTTTTAATAACTATTCCTACTGTAGTGATCTTGGAGTGATTTACCATGTACATGACACAGTGTATTACTGCTCCTTTGCTGCATTAGCATTGCATTTTCAAAATGAAAACAAGTCTATTAAAAAACACACATCAAATGTATAAAGTAGGATGAAAATGTATGGTTTGGTCATGAGGTCCTGCTTTCAGATTAGGTCCCCAAACAGTATAAATTTAGAAGAAAAAAAAGATTTAAGAATATGATAAAAGGAGAAAACTCCAGGTTAACGTGTTAAGAGAATGAGCATTTCAAATTTGATCTAGAGGGAATACAAGTCTCCCTGAGTACTAACCAGTTATGGTTTTCCTTTTCTGGTCTTCTTGCTTGAGGACAGAGATTGTGAAACCATAGATTGAGGCTAATAATTTTGTGTCAAGTATAAATAGGTCTGACCCAGTTTCATATTGGTTTAAAATTTAGCCTACAGTATTTTATATTTCATCAGCTTACCTATTTTAATTGATTATTGTGATCTTTTATTTTTCAAGTCATCCAATAAATATTTTTTCAGCAACTAACCTGTGCTAAGTACTTTGCTAGTACTAAAGGAAGCATAAAAAAAAAAAACACCAATTCACAACCATCCTATGCGATAGGCATTACACTACCTCTATTTAATAGATGTGGAGATGGAGAGTGAGGCAAAAGTATGTTAGATGTCAGGGTCACGCAGTAGTAAATGGCAGAACTGGTGGTTAGTTTGGGTCCTCTGAGAAGCAGACAGGAAGACAAGATGAGATGTGCAAAAGATTTAAGGTATTTGCCTGGGAATGAAAGAAGGTAAAGAAGTTGGAGGAGGCTGGGAAAGTCTGAGCCCATGAAGCTGATCTGACCATGTAGAGGGAGGGAGGGAAAGAGAGGGGAGGGGAAGGGAATTGGGTAGGGAAATTATTATTTTTTCTTTTTTGGGCCTTCCGGTACGAGCCTGAAGACCTGCTGGACAAATTCAAAAAGAGCTGTAAGCACTAGGGTAGGGAAATTCTTAGACT
This sequence comes from Cnephaeus nilssonii, assembly GCF_951640355.1. Taxonomy (NCBI): domain Eukaryota; kingdom Metazoa; phylum Chordata; class Mammalia; order Chiroptera; family Vespertilionidae; genus Cnephaeus; species Cnephaeus nilssonii. The sequence continues at coordinate 47,982,878 of NC_137083.1, read as the reverse complement.
GCTGTGCAGTTCTAGGACTTGATGGCAAGGCTGATCACATAGGAATAGGCCTGCCTGTGTATCCCCACCATGCCGGGTTGGGAAGAGAAGCTCAGGTGTTAATATGGTGGTGGCTTCACCAGTTAGTTTTAGTCTCTGCATCAGGAAAGCTGAGATACCATTTCACTGGCATCAGAGCTGGGACCCCCAAACCGAAATCTTGTGCCAGAGTGAGTTTTGTACTCAATATATAGCCCCCCCCCCCAAAAAAGCATATCTTTATATGTAGCAACTTTTATTCTTATACATAAATTCTGTCCATTCTTGGAGCCCACTTCTGTTTATATCACAGCTAGAATATCCAAGGCAAACATTATGCTTTCTTTCCAGGAAAATAGGTAGAAATCACCCAGACTGGAAAATGGAATGAAAGGAGGATGGGATCCTCATGTGGCTTTAGCCATGACCCAGTATCCTCTCAGAGGGTAAGAGCAGACAGATTCTTGCTCACCCCCAGGTGTGACAACAGGGCCTTTTCACAAGACTCTTCCTTTTCATGAAGCTAACTGAACATCTCCTCCAATTTTGTTTTACTTTTATATATAAGTGAGATCACGTGACATTTGTCTTTCTTTTTCTAACGTACTTCACTTAGCATAATGCCCTCAAGGTCCATTCATGTTGTTACAAGTGGCAAGATTTTATTATTTTTATGGCTAAGTAATATTAATTATATACATACATGGAGATATATCACATTTTTAAATCCATTCATTCATCAATGTACACATAGGTTGTTTCTAAATCTTGGCTATTGTAAATAATGCTGTAATGAACATAGGAATGCATATATCTTTTCAAGTTAGTGTGGTGTTTTTCTTAGTATAAATACACAGAAGTGGAATTACTGGATTATATGGTAGTTCTATTTTTAAGTTTTTGAAGAACCTCCATACTGTTTTTCACTGTGGTTGCACAATTTACGTTCCAACAAACAGTGCATGAGGGTTCTCTTTTCTACACATCTTGCCCAACACTTGTTATTTCTTGTCTTTGTAATAACAAACATCCTAACTGTTAGATGTTTAGGCGACCCTGCTAGCGGTTCTCAACCTGTGGGTCATGACCCACAGGTTGAGAACCGCTGCTGTAGAGCCTAAGACCATCGGAAAACACAGATATTTACATTATGATTCATCAACAGTAGCAAAATTACAATTATGAAGTAGCAACGAAAATAATTTTATGGTTGGGGGTCACCACAACATGAGGAACTGTATTAAAGGGTCGCGGCATTAGAAAGGTTGAGAACCACTGTCAGGTGTGAGGTTTTTATTTGCATTTCCTTGATGACTGGTGATGTGAGCATCTTTTCATGTATCTGTTGGCCATCAGTATGTCTTTTTTGGAAAAATATCTATTCAGATATTCTGCCAACTTTTATCATATTTTTGTGTGCTATTGAGTTGTATGAGGTCTTTATGTATTTTGGATATTAACCCCTTATTCAGTAGGTTGCCTTTTCATTTTTTTAATGGTTTCCTTTGCTGTGCAGAATTTTTTTTCGTTTGATATAGTGCCACTTGTTTACTTTTTCTTTTGTTGCCTTTGCTTTTCAAAAAATATCATCGCCAAGACTGGTGTCAAGGAGCTTACCACCTATGTTTTCTTTCAGGAGATTTATGGTTTTTGGTCTCATGTTCAAGTCTTTAATCCATTTTGAGCTAATTTTTGTGTATGGTATAAGCTAGAGGTCCAGTTTTATTCTTTTGCATGTGGCTGTTCAGTTTCCACAGCACCATTTATGGAAAAGACTGTCTTTTTCCCATTGAATATTCTTGGCTCCTTTGTCATAAATTAATTGGCCTTATATGTATGGGTTTATTTCTGGGCTCTCTATTCTGTTCCTTTGATCTCTGTGTCTGTTTTTTATGCCATTACCAAACTTTGTTGATTACAATAGCTTTGTAATCTAGTTTGAAATAAGGGAGTGTGATGCCTCTAGGTTTTTTCTTTCTCAAGATTGCTTTCACTACTCAGAGTCCTTTGTAGTTCCATACAAATTTTAGGATTGGGTGTTTTATTTCTGTGAAAAATACCATTGGAATTTTGATAGGGATGGCATTGAATCTGTAGATGGCTTTAGGTAGTATGGACATTTTAATAATGTTAATTTTTTCAATTCATAAGCATTAAATATATTTCCATTTATTTGTGTATTTTTCAGTTTCCTTCATCCATGTCTTATAGTTTCCAGTGTACAGGTCTTTCACATCTTTGGTTACATTTATTCCTAAATATTTTATTCTTTTTGATGCAATTGTAAATGGGACTTGTTCTTAATTTCTCTTTCTGATAGTTTATTGTTAATATATAGAAATACAACAGATTCTTGTATATTGATTTCTTATCCTGCAACTTTATGGAATTCATTTTTTAGTTCTCACAATTTTTTGGTAGTCTTATGGCTTCTATATATAATATCTACGCTTTTTTGTTTCTGTCATTTGCATTAGAGGAAGAATGTCAATGAGATGAATTGTCCCTATACCAGATAGCTATTACTTGGCTTTTACGAGGTGCGTTTTCATGAACTGTTGCATTTGAACCATAATATGAACTTTCACTTTACAGGGGACTTAAAGAAGTGAAGTGACAGAAGGTCTATTGATTCTTTCCTCCCCCACCTTCACCTGCTACCCCTCCCCCACCCCATTTGATACTCCTCTCCCTTTTTCAGCCACCCTCACAAATGAGATTATTTCAACAGGTTATCAACTTCCCACTGCAGTATGCAGACTTTCCTTTCTTCAGTCATGCTTCTCCATTCTTGTTTGACCCATTTGCTCATCCTGTCTTTATTCTCGGGCTCATTTCTGTCATATTACTCCTCCAAAGCTTACATATGTCCCTGTCAGCAATGTCATGCCTTGAACCTGAGGGAAATCATAGCAGAGTACTTTAAGGATTTATTGGGTCAAGCCTTTACAGACCATCCCCTGTCTCCTCCGCTCAGCAGTCTCTGTCTTCATCCTCCAAGGTCTGGCGTCTCTCCTTCAGGGCTGGATTTCTTGCTTGGATTGGAGCAACTGCCTTGACATGTCCATGTCCCTGTGTGGTTTTTTGGGGGGTTTTTTAGAGTTTTTTTCTGCATTTTTAAATTCTTTTACTCAGATAAGTGAAACTGATTTTGAAATTACCACCACACCTAGGGGGAAAAGCTAGTGACAGAGGCAGGAAGAGAATTCATTCTGGCTTCACCCACCCTACAGTCTTTTACTATCACAGGTGCCCCAGGAAAATAAAGAAGTCTTCTCATTCTGTGTGTCCCAATTTACTGAAATATTTATGGGGCATTACTTGGCTCTTTTGGAATTTCTCTATTTCTGATGCTATCATACCACATATTTTCTGGACTTTTTTTCTTTCAAGTATTCACATATAAGATACAACTTTGCCGTTCTTAATCTTAGCAGCTGATTATATTTTGAAGCCCACAAGCACCATTTGCAAGGAAAATGTAAGTCTTAAATCATTCATTATTAATCAGAAAACAGCAGAAGTGAATGAGAATAAATATTACTTGATTTATGCTTATGATGTGATGTTCTTATGTTGTTGTTTTTAATTGTGAAGCACATTTACTTTTATCTAGAGGTATAAAGATTCACCAATCTAGCTTCTAAGGGTAGAGGGCAGGTTTTATGATGAGCTCTTTCAATAAATATATATCATGATAGATTTTTGGAAGGAATGTTGATGATATTTCTAGTTCAAATTTCTCATGCATTCAACTTCACAAAACTATGTACAAAGAAGAAAAAAGTAAATCTTGATTTAATTTATTATACTTTGCAGGTTTTTATTTATAAATTATTAAAAATAAAATAAATTTATCCATCCCTCAAATCCATCTTAGTACAGAATCAGAATTGAGGATGATTTTCTGTCTTCTGAATGTCTCCTAAATATATTCATAGGTATCCTTCTCATTTGAAATCCAAACAATGAAAAAAAAAGTGAAACAATAACTAAAAACAAAAAATATAGCACGTTAGGTATTGTCTGCCAAAAAAATATTTCATGTCTTTGATAAACAAGTAAAAGAAGTGATAATACCGAATGTATGTGCTGATCAAAGCCTAAATATGAACATTCAATAAAACAAAAGTGATAAGAAAAATTTGAGTCTGGCATTAGATTATCAATAATGCTTATTGGTTGTATTATTGGTATGCCTATTGAAAGATAAATCCTAATTTCATCCTGATATATAGGAATGCCTGTTTCCAAGAGAGATCTAAATTATATAAATTGGCCTCCTTATAACCAAGGGACCTAAGCACAAATCTTCGTTAAAAGAGTGGGGAGTATTGTTAGCAGCCTTAAAAATTATCCAAGAAAAATATGAAACATAAAGGTCCCCTTTGCTTCAAAATCCTCTCTACTTAATGTTTCAGGTTAATAGATTCAGGGCAGGAACAAACAAGGTAAGTAAATAAACAAACAAGAATGCATAACATACTTTCATCAGCTGGAATAGATTTACATCTTGGTGTGTTTGTGGCATCAGTTCCTGTAAGTGCCTCTACCTTCTTCAGAAGCAGACAAAAGTGTTAACACAATTCAGAAGTATTTGACGTGGATAAAATACTAGGTGTACTGGTTAATAATGAGGATTTTTTTCAATCGATGGAGTTACACATATGTTGATATATATGCGATTTGATATGTATGCTATTTTGTTGTATTGACAACAAACTTCAAAACTTTATATGTCAAATTTTCTGAAGGTGTTAACATCATAAATACTTTTACGCTTAAAAATGAATTTCATGCCAAAAAAAAGCATGTGCGGGAAGTTTTAATTCATTATTTTAAAGAAAAGTGCTGCTGAAAGTCATCTTATACTTCGGGAAACTTATGGTGAACATGCTCCATCTCAAGATACTTGTGAACGCTGGTTTAAACACTTTAAAAGTGATGATTTAAATGTGAAAGACAAAGAACATCCAGGTTAACCAAAAAAGTTTGAAGACCAACAATTATGAGCATTATTGAATGAAGATGCATGTCAAACTCAAAAACAACTTGCAGAAAGATTAAACGTTGCTCAGCAAACAATTTCTGATTGTTTACAAGCAATGGGAAAGATTTTAAAGGAAGGAAAATGGGTGTCACATCAACTGAACGAAAGACAAATGGAAAACCGAAAAGTTATCAGTAAAATGTTGCTTCAACAGCACGAAAGTCTTTTTTGCATTGAATTGTGACTGGTGATGAAAAGTGGATTTATTTTGAGTATCCCACATGCACAAAATCATGGGTTGATCCAGGTCAACCATCAATATTGACTGCAAGGCCAAATCACTTCGGAAAGAAGACAATGCTCTGCGTTTGGTGGGATCAGGAAGGCGTGGTGTATTATGAGCTACTAAAACCAGGTGAAACTATTAATACTGATCACTATCAACAACAAATAATCAATTTGAACCAGGCTTTGATTGTGAAACGACCAGAATTGGCCAGAAGACATGGCAAAGTAATTCTGCTTCATGATGACGCACCATCGCACACTTCAAAACCAGATAAAGACACGTTAAAAGATCTTGCCTGGGAAGTATTAACCCACCCGCTGTATTCACCCGACCTTGCTCCTTCAGATTACCATTTGTTCTGATCGATGGCACAAGCACTTTCTGAGCAGCACTTCAAAATGTACGAAGAAGAAGAAAATTGGGTCTCTGAATGGCTTGTCTCAAAACAAGAAAAGTTCTATTGGGACAGTATCCACAAATTACCTGAAAGATGGGGGAAATGTGTAGCTAGCGATGGACATTACTTTGAATAAAGCACTTTTTATTTTCTCTCGAAATTACCATGTTTTCTTTGAATACAAAAATCCGCATTGTTAATCAATATACCTAGTATATGAGAGTAGAGGATGGAGGTTAGGGATAAAGCTCCAGGGTGCACCTGGGGCTAAATTTCAACACAATAAAAATCACCATGTGACCCAACAGAGAATCATTTGACTTTATCCACACTGAAACCCAACTAGATCAACTAGATTCCACCGTACATACACGGAGTGGGGCAGGGGGTGGGGGTGGGGGACGCAAGAAAATCCCAGCAACCTACTAGAACAGATCACTGTGCCCTGTGTTTTCCATTCTCCTTTGTACATGCGTCTTAATATGCTTCCTTGTCTCTTTTTGTCCTGCTCTCTCATGTCACTTTCTTCTCCCACTTTCTTTTATATGTCTTTCTTTCACTCTACTTTGGTGTCTAATTTGCTACTGAAGTTTATGGTTTTGTTTTTCTTTAATCATTGTCTTTTTTTCTCTTATTATCATTCTTATTATTGTTGTTCAGAGCTTTATGTTTCTTTTCCTTAATTTCAAAAGTAGATTAGAATGCTTCATATCTCTCAAAGTCAAAATAATTTTTATTTGTATGAAAACATTTGTGTGTGTGGTTGTGAGTGTGTGTATCCCACCAAAGAGGGGACAAAAGCCATTTTTCTCGTTATAGAACAAGAAAGGTATTAAGCACTCTTATTTCAGTAATACCAGATAATGGGTAAATTTGAAAAATTTTGCCCGCTTTACAAAACTTTGGAGTTTTATTTTATTTAGTAAAATAAATATTATTAGCATTTCTTTCTTTGCCTCCACAATTACAGTTTTTTAAAAATACCAGCTATGGCTGCTGACATTGCCTACTTTGCTCTAATTAAGTCATGAGGTCAAAATAATACCTTCTACAAAGCCTGAATGTAGGACACTTACTAGTATTCATATGTTTAGTCTGTGGATGCCCAACAGCTGAAGACCTCCAAGGACACAGGAAAGGAAGTTAGATTTATGAGCCTGCTGCAGGGAAGGAGAGTACACACCATGAGGACCTGGCGGGGAATCATAGGGTTTGAACTGATACTGGGTTGTTAGGGGGAGAGTATAAAGAAGTGAAGGTTTGTTCTGGATTGTGTACTGATGGGAAATAGATACAATGTGTTGGTTCAGTGTCTTAGTACTTCTTCCTATGAGATGAGGAAAGAGGACCTGCTACATGGGTGGAGGGGTGGGGGAATCTGTCATTGGGAAAGAGGCAGTCAGAAGAGAGCGCTGTTTGGCTATTTTTTATTTTAATTTATTTATTTATTTATTTATTTATTTTTGTGTCCACATAGAGTTATTTGTGTTTAGATGTGAAGTTATCTTTTTGGTCTTGTTTCACCAAGATCATGGAGTGACCCTGCTTGATTATTGCTGGTATTCTGCAGAATCTTGCTTTTTCCACCGCCTAGCTGTCATTTGCAGGCTGCCAACTATCAGATCCTTTTTCTTTCTTACTCAGGTCCCAGAATAAATGAGAAGTAATCAATTAGTCAATCCGTGTAAATGGCCACCATGCCCAGTACTGAGCTAAACAATAGAAACACCATATGGAGAAATACTAATACACCAGGAGTAAAAAATAATGTAAAAGAACATAAAGGAACTAGAGAATACTTAACCAAGATTTGAAACTTAAGTTAATATTCTTTCAGTCATCAATCTATGCCATGGAATTTTTTGGTAAAGCTATTTATCAAATTTCATAGTTTTAAGAAATTTTACATTTAGAAAATTAATTTTTATAAATAACCCATTGAATAGGCCTTCCTGCTAGCTATACTCAAGACCCTTTGTTATTTGAACAGTTGACAAGGGTTTTCCCCTCCCTAATTCTCAATTAGAGATATTGATTGTCTATTTTTTTCTTGTGCAGCGGCTGATGATTGTATAATCTTTGATTATTTATGTTTAGTGTTCTACACTTTAAAAATAGCAAATCATTCAAAAGAAATTTAATGTGAGAAGAAAAGTCTAAATTGGTAGAATGAGTTGACAGGCTCATTCCAGTGTTTGGTGGCTGCTTAAATATTCCCATTTTATGCATATTAGAAATTTATTGGGCTGGCCCTGGTAAAAGCAAAGTTTGTAGGGAGTTTTGGCTTTCCCCTGCATTAATTCCAACACTAAGCTTTTCATCACTCAATTCTGGTAGGGCTGACCCGAGTATTTGATGTCACTTGCAGCCTCAGAGTAACATTTTCTAGCCATCATTTAGGTATCTTTTTAAATGGGAAGTTTAGGGTTTTTATTTTTATAAGGTTGTTATCAGAAAATTGCATGGACTGCCTTTCTCTGTTAGAGGGAGTGAGGTGTCCAGTGGTGGAAGTGGGTTTCTTGGGGCGCTGCTGGAATAAAGATTTCCAGAGGACCCCACAGGAGAATGAGATGTAGTATAAAGCTTTACTTGTGTTAAGTTATATCCCTCGGTTTGCAAAGTCCCAGTTACCTTAAACAAGTCCTGGAAAATGTGCAGTTGGGGAATCAGCAGAGCTAAAAGCAAAGTCCAGAATTTCTGTTCCATGGTAGAGCTGAGGCCCACAGAGCATCAGGCTAGTTGTAATCTACTAGTCCATTGAGTGGAGTCCATGTGGCCATGAGCCATGTAGGTGAATGCAGGGGGTACAAGAAAGCCAGGAGCATAAGAGGGCCAAGAGAGGGAACTCCCTTTGTTTAGGCGTTTATGTATCTCCTATTTTGCACTCTTGCAGTGGCCACACCTATTCCAGCCAAAGATCTGCTTCCAGGTGTGACTGAAAATCACCTTTCCTACATCATTCCAACCTTACCAGGCATGTGTCTATTGTCCAGTCCCTTCTCCCAGCTATCTGCAGGGAACAGACCTGGGGAGTGTTAAACTGCAGCTTCCTGGCAAAGCTGCACAAATGGCATGCCCATATTTTATAGTCTTCCCTTTATTCCTTTCCTGTTAAGTAATTAATAACTGGGATAATTACAATGGTATCATTGTGACATATGGGGATGTTTTATTTTCCATTGCAAAGAATAGAATCTCTAAGAAAGATATGCTTTGTTTTATTTTGAGAAAAATGAATTACTTTTAGGTGTAAAAATCATAGCAAAAAATAATTCAAGTGCCCATCAACCGGTGAATAGATAAGCATACTATGGTATAGTTGTACAATGGAATATTACTCAGTAATATAAGGGAACTAAATATGGATACGTGCTACAATGCATGAACCTCAGTAATATTCTGAGTGAAAGAAGTCAAACAAAAAAAGGTCACATATGTAAGTCCATTTATATGATACACCCCAAAAAGACCATTCTTTAGACAGAGAAAGCCCTGGGTCTGGGGGTACAGGAACAAATGAGCCTGGAGGTGATGGAAATACTCAAAAACTAGATTATGGTGATGGTTACATAGCTCTACAAGTTTACTATGAATCATTGAATTGTGTACTTAAAATGAGTTAATTATATGATCTGCAAATTTATATTTCAATACATTATACCTCAATTTTTTAAAAGTCATGGCCTCTGAATATATACATAATACATACTTTTGTGGTTAAGTTATCTTTTTATGTGTTATGTTATTAGTCTTATTAAAATATATATGTTTGTATACATATATCTTATATACAAACATATGCACCATCTATTCAGATCAAGCTATGAAATATTTCCAGCATGCTATAGGTTCCCTCATGGCCCTTTCTAGTCAATACCCCTAGGGGTAACCACTATTTTGACCTGTAGCCCCATAAATTAGTTTTGCCTGTTCTTGAGATGCACAAAAATTGAATCATTTGGTGTATATCTTTTGGATCTGTTCTTTTTCACTCAGCATATCTGTGAGATCCACTCATGCTTAAGTGTTCTTTTTTATTAATTTGTAAAATTCCATTTTATTAATGGGCCTCACTTTCTTATTGGTGGACATTCAAATTATTTCTAGTTTAGAGCTCTTAGGAATAAAACTACTATGAAAGTACATGTACATACTTTTGTGGACCTAGACATAAATTTTTTTGTGGATATATACCCAAATGTATAACATTGGGGTTACAGAGTAGACATATGTGACAGTTTTTCAGGTCAGTCAATTTATACTGCTGTGAGCAATGGATGAGAATTTCAGTTCCTCTACATTGCTAGTATTGTTTATATTATCCATTCTAGTGGAAGTATAATGGTATCTACCTATGCTTATAATTTTCATTTACCTAATGGATATTGAGATTGAGTACCCTTTAATATGTTTATTGGTCATTTGGAAATTATCTCTAGTAAATTACGTATTTTAGCATTTTTGTCTTATTTTTAATTGGATTATTTGCCTTTCTCTTATTGATTTATGGGCATTTTTAATATGTTCTGGATAGTAGTCCTTTGCCATATACATGTATTGAAAATATCTTTATCAATCAGTAGCTTTCAGTTTTTGCTCTTTTAATGGTGACTTTTTATAAACAGAAATTCTTAATTTTGAGGAAATTTATCAATTTTTTACTCTTAAAGGAAAATTTATAAATTGGTAAATTTATAGAGCTGCACAACTATCACCACAATCCAATATTTTTAGGGCTGCTTAGAAAATCGTTGTTTGTCCCAGCGCCTATATAAAGTAATATTTTAATAAATTTCTTGTTGGAAAATTATCATCCTTGTGCTTCTTCTTGACATGGTAAAAGCTCCTACTCATCCCAAGCATGCTCTTTTGTAACACATATCACACTACATAATAATCCTTACCTTATTTAACTGTCCCACTGTGAAATTCTTATTTGGAGTTTAAGAGCCTAAATTTAGGAATCAGTCAAATCCCAGTTCTGCCATTTACTGGGCTTTTCTGGGCCTCAATGTCCTCAACTGTAACATGGTTATTTTTTAAAGATATGTGAGATAATGTTTGTACAATGCTTAGAGCTGGGTACATAGTAATGATTCAATAAATGTTGTTGATGATGATGATGATGATGGTGATGATGGTGATGATGATGATTTGGTCTTCAAATCAAGGTTAATTCTTGTCCTCTAGCATCTAACAAGTAGGTATTTGACTCAGCTTTCCCACAAGCCAATTTCTCTTACAAATCACTTATGTTTTAATCATTTGGTAGTAATTTGATTTTTTAAATGTGTTTGCATTCCAACAAATGAAGTTGCTATTCATTATTTGTCCAAATTTATAGCAATCTTCAAAACCCTTAACTATATTTTTCTCTTTATAGCAAATACTTATGTAGATTTGGAGAGTAATTCATTCAAGTTTAATGAATTAAACTTAGCCCATTATTGTCAGTCTCAAATATTTCTTTGTTTTTTATGAGTGAAAAAGATTATTTTAGAACCTTTAAAAATCACTTTGATTTCATCCTGGAAAGAATAGGACAACACATGTCAAATCATTTTGAGAACATACATATTAGATAGTTTTCTTTTAGGTTGGATGGTGACAAGCCATAATATTATTAAATTAATTTTTACTGAACTGAAATTTCTGGGCTCAGTTTCAATGTTTTGTTTAATATTATTGCCTCCATCTTTCTTCTAACAAGGCTCAATTAAGATGTTTGTTATCCTTGCAAATTGCACTCTGGGTGGTTTACTATCCTTGGCATTTACTCTGCTAAGGTTTTCCCAATGGTGCACACTTGTGTGGATTTATTACTGACCTTCGTTGTTCTTAAAGAGGCCCTTGGTCTTGTCCTCCAAGATCTAGTAAGCTGTAATTTCACAATCCTTAGAGGGTCACCCTAACACAATGTCGGGTACATTTCTGAACATTGTAATTTCAGGTGCTTTCAATGTGCAAAGAAGCAAATTGATAGACATGAAGATTTCTGACAGCTTCTTTCCCAGAGTGAATGGCATTCCTGGGACCATGGTTCCATGTGAGAAAACAAGTTCTCCGCTGTTGGCTGGAGGAGCTGTCCTGTGGACTGCGGGTGTGATGGGGAAGGCGTAATCGGCACTAGGCTGGCACGCAGACTCAGGGTCACCAAGCAGCTCTTTCCAGGAGCAAAATGCAATTGCCAAGAGAATATTTGCTGAGATTCTGACAGGTGCCATTCAGATATGACAAACTCGCCTTCCAATTTTGGTTTGGTTTACTAATTCTGGAGAAAGATAGAATGTTGTTGTTTTTTTCAAAGGTCAGAACAATTTTAAACAAGGACAGGCACGATCCTGCTGTAAAAATGCAGCAATCTAGTGTGTGTTAAGTCTGGTTAGGAGATGCCAGAAGTGTTATGTTTGCCTCTTGTGAAAGGGCACTTTCATCAAAAGACTGATGGCAAGATGCGATTTGAATTTGTTGTTCTATTTCTCCTGCATCTGCATGAAATTGTGTCTTTGAAACCATATATTACTGAAATGAGCAATGCTAGGGAGAAACACATGCTCTGAAATAAACAGAAAAATACAGCTGCAGAACAGAACGCTTTGCCCACTTGTAACAGTCTCATGGTGGTCATCCATAGGAGGTGCTGAGCACTAGAGATTTGTAGGGATTTGGGCGGTGGGGATTGTTTTCCCCATTACAACATTCGTGTCTTTCCTTTATTGTGTATTTCCTTAGGTGGGTAATGACAGAGGAAAGGTCAATGTCTGCTTTTCAAATGTAGCATGAAAATGAAGTTTAAAAGTACAGTATAAAACACAGTGGTTTTGAGACAGACTTCTCCAGCATCACTTTCACCAGTGGAATAAAAACCATCCTCTCCTGTAGCTTGAGCACTCACTCCGGCCCTCTCAGCTCTAAAGAAGAGAGAGTGTGCATTTCCTTGATTCAGTGGTTGGACTTCCACTCTTCTCTAGAGCTCATCGTTGCACACACACCAGCCCTTCCCAAGCCCAGTGTGCAGAGTGCAGCCACTCCATGAGCAAAAGAAATGATAGGCAAGGCTTTGTGCATGATCACTCTCCATGGCTCAGGTAGTACAAATGGGTGTAGGTTTTTAGCTGAAATCCAAAATGCTAAAAAAGGACCAGACTGAGATGGGAGCCTCTGGACTATTCCATGCACTTGAATTGGGTTTGAGATACTCAAGGGGAGTTGGATCTACAAGTCTGAATCCCAGAAGTGAGAGCTGGATCCAGTGCAAACCAAGCAAGTTGTGTGCCCTTTGGGGGTCTGGGTACCCATGAGGTTGCACAAGAGAACCTTGGACTGCACCAGCATCTAATTGTTAGAGTAAAAAATGCTAAGACTACTTGAAACAGAAACAGCAGCCAGATAGTAGGAGGAACCAGGACCAGTTCTCGTGACATAAGTTAAGTTTAAAGATTGTTAGAGGGCAAGGACTGCTGAGCATAGAATGCTGGGGCGCTCTGGTAAAATGCAGAGTGCAGGATGTCTGCTGGTTCTAATGAGATGGAGGTGGGGGTGATCCCATGATGGCTGTCTTAACAGAGTGATTGGAGGAGAATCCACAGAGAGGTGATGCAAAGAGAGCATGAGTTGAGGAAATAAAAACATCCAGTACAGACAACTCTTTTAAGAATTTTTGCTTCTTAGAGAGGAAGTAGGGTGAGGACTGGAAGGGGAAGAGACATTGAAGGAGTTTGGTTTAGTTTGGTTTTTGTTGTGGGTGTTTATTTTCCCCAAATCAGGTTTAAATGCCAGTGGGGAGAATCCCAGAGGGTTACTCTCCCAGAGGTAGAAAGAGTAAACTATAGTATCAGCTCCTGAGAAGGTGGGGAACAGTGGACACTGGTAAGACCAAAGAGACACCAGAGGTGGGGAGAAACCTCCCAGGAAGGGACAGGTGAGGATGGTACCTGTGTAGACAGGTTTGCCGATTTGGTAGCAGCCAGCTGAGGGGTTTCTCTCTGATGTCCTCTGTTTCTCTGTGGAAGAAAAATGAGTTCAGTTGTTGAAGAGGGAGCATGGAGCTCCTCAGATCACAAAAAACAGGTGGATGCATGTATTTTTACAAAGGCAGATGGTGAGTTCAGTTGAAGATGGTTGAGAATGAGGCACCACCAAATGCAGAAACCATTAAGTGTTAGAAATGCAGGCCTGGATGGGGCTGGACTTATGTGGCATTAGCATTACCGCAGATGTGTGCAGACGCCATGGGGTTGAATACATGCAGTTATTTAATAAATATAAGATGAATGATAATTAGGAAGCTCGTAGCTTCAGAGAATGTCAGGATAAAATGAAGTGGCTCCCAGCCTCTGCATGCTCACAGTCTGGGAGGCAGACATTTGAACAGGCAATGACAACACAGCATTATAAGGGCTCTCAAGAGCAGGGTGAGGCTTTATAAACATTCCTATGGAAATGCACACACACATCCCTTTGCTGGTGAGATTCAGAGAAAGCTTGAATGGGAAAACAATGTGTTTTTATGTGGAGAAGAAATAGTAACAAAACCAGCAAAGGAAGGGGAAGTGTATTTCTAGTTATGGGAACAAGTGTGAGTAATATCGCTACGAGATGTGAAATTTGTAGAAAATAAGGATGCACAAACCCATTGGTTCAATTCTGAATACATAGGCAGTAGCAAAGCCAGAAGCAGAGATTGTCAAAGTCAAGGCCCCCGTGTCAAGAAGCAGCCCAAGAGAGGAGGAAATGAAGCATGAGGATGATGATGGAGGAAGAAGTGGTATTCAGACCTCCTACTCCCCTTTCAGGGCTCGCTCCCACCATTAAGCCCCCACTCACTGGAATGTGCCAGGTCTGGGAGTCTTCCTGGGAAGAGGCAGCATTTCTGGGCTCCAAGCCCCAGCAGCAGGTGTCTGGATCAGGTGGTGCTGAGCTCCGGGCTTCCTGTCCACATTTAGAATTATGTCGTGAGAGTCTGCAGGCTTTTCTCCATTGCCCTGTGGGGCTGTAGGATGTAGGTTATGCTGGAGATGTAACTGCTATCCTAACAGGACTGAGTGCAGACTGGGCACGTCTGTCTTTGTACAGTCTCTGATTATGAGCTAGGTTTTAAAAAAAATATTGCTTCATCCCCTTCACATGGGTTATGACACACGCCTCTGAAATCTTCTAGGAACCTATATTGGCCTTTATTATACATTAATCCAACCCTAAAAGACACAGAGAATAGAGGTTACAACCCAGGAAGTCTAATGTCCCCACAGGTGGATGAAAAACTAAAAATGTCAACAAATACATTCAGGAGTTGTTTTTTTTTAAACTGATGTTTGGCTGCATTTGTAAGTATAATAGACTGCATACAATTTTACATTTACTTCTCGTTTTGGTAAATTGTCTTCAGGCCATGATTCTGAACATTGATAATAACTCCTCAGCATGACAGATACAGCAGGTGTAGAAAATTGTAAGCATTGACTGTTGGCTTGACCAGGGTCTCCCAGAACGTAGGGAGCCTGGGAATGCTTAGAATATGAACTCCCTTCTCTGCAGACCTGTTAGTTTTGCCAGCCTGGGGAGTGGGCTCCAGGCTGGATCTGACCCCCACGCCTTCTCCCTCAAGTCAACCTGCATAACCGTAGCCTATGGCAAACTGTCAAAACAAGTCCCCAATTTACCTTTTTTGTGTATAAAAGCTACTGTAAGATACAAGTAGATTATTAAGCTTACTGAAAAAAAATAGATTCAGAATTCAAGTTTGATTCTGATGCTGCTAAGAGCAGAACAGGGAAATGATAATAAAGCCAAGATGTGATACAAGTTTGCAGTTAAGAGTATGCTAATGGATGAAGGCTAGATGACAGACACGTGCTGTTATAATCACCAACACTGACTGCAAGGCTGTGGTCAGAGACAGTTACATCGGTGGCAAAATTGCTGTAACTTTTCATAGACAAATGCAGTCTCTCTTGTATCACCTGAGAGCAGGAGAAACTGTGCTTAGGTAGGAAAGAGTTGCCCCAGGTGAAATCAACTATCAACTAATAGAGCAAAGAATAGTGAAAGTAAAAAGCAAACAAATACAAAAACAAATTTAAAAATACCCAAACACCAGGAGTCAGACTGTGTGCATGGTTCTTTTACCTCCCTCTTTTCTTTTTTATTTGTTTGGATTGGAAAAAAAGGAAATAGAAGTAACAACTTGCACTCATATAATGAAAAATATTTGTTGAACACTTAATATGGACAAGGCTATTTATCAGTAAGAAGAAACCAAAGCTGGGCCTTAATGGGGGGAATACAAAAATTAAACTATAAACAAAATAGTACGTAATATATCTGAAAATAAGAAATGCTAAGAAGTAAATAGGGCAGAGTAGGGCCCGAGGAGGAAAGGTAGGTAGGTAGGTGAAGAAAAAGCCACTCTAATCAGCTGGTATTTGAGCAACATCTGAGGGAGGACAGTGAGGGGTCTGGTGGATATCAGGAGAAAAGGATTTTAAGTGGAAAAGAATATCCTCTGCACAGCCCTCTGTGGGGAGTGTGCTTGGGTGTTTGAGAAAGAGAGGTGGCAGAGTGGCTGGCATGGATTGAGCAAAGGGAGCAGGGGGTGTGAGTGGGCATGGCTGCAGGTCACAGGGAACATGCTAAAGACTTCTGCTCCTGCTCCTAGTGAGATGGGCAGCCAGCAGAGGGTGGGAGAAGCTGATACCCTCTGACTAGCACTTGAAGTCCCTCTAGTCTAGACCTACAGACCTGAAAACAGGAGACCATTTTGTGCAGTCATATTGGCTCAGCCATCAGTTCCCTCCAGCAGCTGCCTGTCATCCGTTCTGTCCACTAACAGGAGAGCATCCCAGACCTGGACCAAGTGAGGGAATAGAGAGACTACAGAGACGAGTAAGTTGAATCCCTGTCCCCCAAAGAGCACATGGTCCAGACTGGAAGACACATTGAAGGGGCACACGGGGGTATCAGGGAATCCTACAAAAGGACCCATCACAGGGTCAAGAATTCACCTCTGCAATCAATCATTCACCTGTCCCCCGTCTGCCCCGTCTGAATTGAACTACAAGCAGTAAGAACACAGGGACCTTTTTGGTTTATCACTGTATGTATGCCCCCTGCACACCGCACATAACAGGCCACTGATAAATTTTTGTTGTTTCTTATTTTGTTGTTGGTAATCTTCGCCCAAGGATATTTTTCCATTGATTTTTGGAGAGGGTGGAAGGGAGGGAAGGGGGAACGAGGGAGAGAGATATTGATGTGAGAGAGACTCACTGATTGGTTGCCTTCTGCATGTGCCCCAACCTGAACTGGGCCAGGAGTGAATCTGCAACCCATGTACGTGCCCATGACCAGGAATCAAACCCGGGACCTTCCGATGCTTGGGCTGATGTTCTAATCACTGGGCAATACTGGCTAGGGCAAATTTTTGTTATTTCTTGAAGTAAAGCACATGTCACTTAGTCTGGCTTGGGTAGGGGGGAGAGAGTAAAGCCGGCATCAGAAAGACTTCCGGAGAATGAGACCCTGGATATTGAGGTACCTACAGAGATGCAGCTGTGGGGCAGCATGAGCCAGGACTTGGAGATATGGGCAAGTCTGACGTCTTCCGGGTACTAGGACCAGTTAGCTCTATGTGTCTGGAGATTGGGATGCGGGTCAGCAGGAGGTAAGGTCCATCCAAAGGCAGAACCCAAATTATAAAGCGCTGTGGAGTGAGATTTGATATTGAGGCAGCAAAGAGCTACTGAAGAGTTTGAGCAAACTCCTGGCTGAGTGAAACTATGAGTTCGAAGAGACACACCTGGAAAGAGGAGACCAGTGGAGACAAAGGTGGCATTCCAGACTGCAGGGAGTAATGAGGCCATGCCTTGTTGGCAGGGAGGAGGGGCTGAACCAGAGATATGGGCAGGGGCTTGGGAGATACTGCAGAGGAAGAGTGAGGCAGGAAAGGATTGGCAAGGAGAAATGTGCAGTGACTCTATTCCATCCCCAAAGATGGGGAAATGCTCAGCCTTCTACTGAGAGGCAAAGCAGGTCTGGAGGGAGGGTAATGCATTTCAAGTGGACATAAGGTGTGACTTGTATCAAAGATTCAGTGATAAAACTCATAAATATTTTGGAGATTTGTACAATATCGATAGGCAAAAACAATGATTATTTGTAAGTTCAGCAAATATTGTGTCAAGCAAAGAGCAGGGGATGTAATAGTCATGGGAACACTCACGTTTTCCTATCCAAATGAAACCAAATCATTGCTCTCATGGAGCGTACATTCAGCTAGAGAGAACAAATAGTAAACAAGGGAGGAAGCAACAGGATGACAAATAGTGGTAATAGAATAACCACATAAAACAGGGTGCTCTGAAAGAGAATAACAGTAGGGTTGTCCAGGACATCACCTCTGAGCAGATGACATTTAAGTTGGAGCCTGAAGAACATAAAGCTTGACAAGGGAAGGGGTGACGGGTTCCAGATGGAGATAACAAGACAAAACCCTGAAATGAACAAGAGGTTAACAAGAGAGGAGTTTATTCTTCATAAAAAGCAGGACAGTGTTTCCAGACAGGTTGTAAATAAAATTAACAATCAAGATGGGAGAGGTAGGTGGTTTTGCTAAGGTTTGGAGTTGACTTCGTAATAGGCATCTTAATAAAATTACTCACCCAGAGCTCCAAGGCAACAGTAACCAAAAAGTGTACCTGAATATTGTATAATTTTATATTCATGACAATCAAACAGCAATCAGTGCCTTGCCAGAAAAAAAAAGTGACTAATTGACATAATGTGAAGCTCTTTAAAGAATCTCATTTAATATCCACAGGTTTATCAGTAAATTAATCAGCAGACTAATAAAGCAAGTTTTAGTTAAATACTTATAAGAAGTTTATTCTGTGCTTTGGTGTTCAGTTCTTTCACTGACATGAAAAAAAAAAGAATATGGGCAAAATTTAGAAGTTTTGCTGTTTAAATAAGTATCTGTTTTACCACTTGAAAAATTTGACACTTAATATCATTTTTGAATTTTTAACATCTTCCTGTTCTTCTGTGAGATTGGAAGACTTAGAATTGGTGCCACTTTTATTAACTGCTGTCCCATTGAGAAAAGCTTTAGCACCTTGGTTCCCTGGGAGAAGGGCCAGGTAAAGTATGGATAGCATATGGCTATGCTGGTCTGGTGTCCCAGGAACAAGAATGGGGTTCTGCCCCCCACTGAATGGCAGGCATGGGGTGTGACCTCAGGTTGCGTGTTACATGCACAATATCTTGCTCTGCTGGTAAAGAAGGGTGCATTTTTCAGACCCCTGCAATAATGTCAACAGGAAAACAATTTAAAAAACAATTTTTTAATTAAAAAAAAAAGATAGGCTACAGAGGACAGCAACTTGAAGTCAGGAAATGAATATTCCACCTGGCTGGTGTTGTTCACTGGTTGAGCGTGGACCCATGAACCAGGAAGTCATGGTTGGATTCCCTGTCAGGCACATGTCTGGGTTGCAGGCTTGATCCACAGTAGGGGGCATGCAGGAGGCAACTAATCAAATATTGTCTGTCATCATTGATGTTTCTATCTCTCTCCCTTTCCCTTCTTCTCTCTGAAATCAATAAAAACTATTTTTTAAGAAAGATTCCAAAGCCAAGTAAAAAAAAAACTGCATGAAAAAGTATTTTTAAATTCTTTAAAATGTATAATTGAGCATGCATGAAAGTGAGGAAGATCCTCAGGGACCTGAAAGAAGCAAAACCATGGACCAACAGCATAACTGAAGGCTGAAGCCAGAGCTGGCCTTATGGCTCTTGCCATGCTCTACAGCCCACAGCTTCCATTCCCATGACTGTAGGAGATGAATGGGTCCATGCTGAGTGATGAGTTGGATCACATATCCCTTCATAGAAAGCACAATCCAAAGGTCTAGATTCTCAGTTGGGGCGAGGGGGGTTACTAAAAATCCACCCTGCAAAAGAAGATGGCAAAGGAATTTTGACTGTCTGGACCTTGGCTTGGAGTAAAGAGAAAAAGAAAGGATTTATGCCTTGAAGTTATTTAACAAAAAGTCAGTTCACACTATTTGCATGGTTGGGGGAAAATTCAAACCAAGAAAAAAAGTCGAGGCCAAGGTATCTGAGAAAAGCAAATGCAAATTATCTAAGAGGAACACAACTTAAACCAAGCCTCAAAGAATTCCCACAGATGTATTTCTAAGGACATGATCTCAAAGGAAAAATAATCATGAAATGTATAGGGAAATGAGGTACCATAATTATAAGTCAATAGAAATAACTCATTGCATTTCAGTCCTGTAGAAACTTAAGATATTGAAATTATTGGATGAGATTATTTTTAAAGACAAAAATAAAAATATAATTAAGGAAGACACTATCATAAATAATGAGCAGCATTTGAAAAAAAAAGTTATAAAAATCACATTGTAATGGATAAAATTAAAGGCTGACATGAAAATAGTGAAATGGAAAATAGATCCTGAAAAAATTTGCCAGAAATCTACCCAGTGAGACACAGAGTTGTTAAATATGAAAGAGAGATTAAGATCAAGAAAATTAGGTTAAGAACATTTAATACGTATCTAATTGGAGTGCTGGAAGAAGAGAAAAGGAAAAGAAAGGAAAGCACTATTTCAGGACATATTCACTAAGGATTCACCAGAACTGAAGAAAATACGCACATGCAGGTTCAGATTAAGGAGTCACAATGGATCCAAACAAGAGGGGGAAACATCCCAGCTGGACAGAGAGGAAGTAGAGATTAAACAAAAAGAATGAATATTAAACTGATGGTTGACGTCTTGACAATGGAAACATGACACATTACAATAACATTCTCAATCGGTTATGAGAATATAACCATCGACCTTGA
Organism: Cnephaeus nilssonii; assembly: GCF_951640355.1. Lineage (NCBI taxonomy): Eukaryota > Metazoa > Chordata > Mammalia > Chiroptera > Vespertilionidae > Cnephaeus > Cnephaeus nilssonii. The sequence continues at coordinate 47,962,315 of NC_137083.1, read as the reverse complement.
ATAAAACACCCAGAAAAACTACCCATTATAAATAGAGTCTAAGCAAAGTTATTTTTACATAAACAAAAAGAATAATTATAGATAAGGCAAATTTTGAAATCATTAAGTAAATAAAGAGCACTATCCCAAAGAACTTTCTTGAGGTGATAAAAATGTTTACTGTCCATAGTGTGGGGAAGGTGTGGGGAGCAGGGTATCACTAGGGGAAAAAGGGGGACAACTGTAATACTTTCAACAATAAAGATAATTTTTTTAAAAATGTTTGCGGGCCAGTATAATAGCCACAAGTACATATGGCTAAGGGACTGGCAAACTAAATTTTAATTTTATTTCATTTTCATTAATTTTAATTTAAAGAGCTGCATTTAGGTATTGACATTCTATTGAGCAATACAGATAGAATAAAATAGCATAATTGACAAGTGTGAGTTAATGGACACTATAGAACAATTAGAGAATAAGCATCTTTTTTAAGTACATATAAAACATTTTTTAATATTGACCATAAATTAGACTCTTTAGGACAAATCTCAACAAATTTTAGATTTTAGTATCAAAGAGATGTTGTTCTTGACCATGATCATATTAAATATTAAATAGAAGTTTATATTCTTGTATATCTGTTATATAAATTGATACAATAGATATACAAGAATAAAAACTTCTATAAATGGATATAACAATTAAAGATATTAAATTATATTAGCCTCATATAGTTTACAAATGATTCCAGTCTTACACAGTTCTCAAACCATTCTTTAGTCCAGTATTAACCTGATACCAAAATATAGTGATACTCCCTAGCTGGTTGCTCAGTGGTTAGAGCGTTGACCCGCAGACTGAAGGGTTGCGGGTTTGATTCCAGTCAAGGGCACATACCTGGTTGTAGGTTTGATGCCTGGCCCCAGTACATACAACAAATCAATGTGTCTCTCTCACATTAATGTTTCTATCTCTCCCCTCCCCTTCCACTCTTTCTAAAAATCAATGGTAAAAATATCCTCAGGAGAGGATTAACAAAAAATAAAATAAAATTTACCAAAACATAGTGCTAGAACAAAGTAAGGAAGTGTCAGGCCAATGCCATTCATGAACATCCAATCTAATAAAGGAATAATATGCAAATTGACCGTCACTCCAACACACAAGGTGGCTGCCCCCATGTAGACACAAGATGGCCACCACAAGATAGCCAGCAGGGGAGGGCAGTTGGGAGGGACCAGGCCTGCAAGGGAGGGCAGTTGTGGGCGATCAGGCCAGCAAGGGAGGGTAGTTAGGGGCAATCAGGCTGGCAGGAGAGTGGTTAGGGGGTGATCAGGCTGGCAGGCAGAAGTGGTTAGGGGTAATCAGGAAGGCAGGCAGGAGAGCAGTTGGGAGCCAGCAGTCCTGGATTGTGAGAGGGATGTCCCAGATTGGAGATGGTGCAGGCTGGGCTGAGGGACACCCCCCACCCCCCATGCATGAATTTCTTGCACTGGGCCTCTAGTAGTAGTAAAATATTAAACAAAAGAACAAGGTAAATCCAGCAACTTGTATAAGTAATGATATTTCACCACAAAGTTTATTTCTTTTACAAGTACTGTCTTTTTAAAAAGGCTATAAATGCAATTCACATTAACAGCTAAAAGGGGGAAAACATTATCATTTAATTAAGAAGACAAAACATTTAATAAAATTAAATATCAATTCATTCTTTAAAAATCTTAGATTATAAATGGAAAAGAACTCAAAAAAAGATGCAGTGTTTTTACAAACTGACAGTAACATCACACTTAATGGTTAAACATTAAAAGCATTTTCCTTAAAATCAGTAAACACATAAAAAAGACTCATCACTGTAAAGTTTAATATTGAACAGTAGGTAGTAACCATCTCATTAATACAGGAAAGTATATATAAAAGAATATATATGTTAGTAAAAGAAGAAACAAACTATCATAGTCATAAATAAGCTGCAAAAATTAATATGTCAATGGATTAATTATTTGAACTAATAACAGAGTTTAACAAGTTTTCTGGATACAATATCAACAAAAAAATTGGATTGTATGTTTACACATACTAGCACAAAGTGTTGCAGTGTGTACTGTTTAAAAACATACCATTTCTGAATAAATCTAACGAATACACAAATGGCCTTTATGAAGAAAATTATAGTTTATTCAGAAATGTTTGAAAACATCTAACTGCACAGATTTATCATGACAATAAGTAGGATAAGTGTATATTGTAAGCATGTAAAATTTTCACCAATTTATTGATTCAGAAAAATTCAGTTCAAAGTCTGAGCTGGATTCTTTTTCTTTTTAATTGAGGTGAGATTTATTAACATAATATTAAGTGAAAAAATTTGTGGTATTTAGTGTATTCACAATGTTGTTCAGCCACTATACTTATGTAGTTTCAAACATTTTCATCATCTCAAAGGAAACCACACAGGCATTAAACAAGAGCTCCTCATTCCTCTCTCCCCCCAGCCACTGGCAATCACCAATCTTTGTTCTATTTCTATGGATTTGCATCATCTGAACACAAAGTTGAGGGAAAGTCAAATTGGATTCCTATGTTATATCATTAACAAAAATTAATTCCAGGTAATTTAAAGAACTAAATGGGAATGGCAAAGCTTTAAAATAATTTTTTAAATTTTATTGTATTGTTTAAAGTATTACACATAGTAGTACATATATCTACTTTTTTTCCCCATTGACCTTTCCCCAGCCGCCCCTACCCCTTGGCACATGCCCTTATCCCCCCACCCCCCAGTGTCTTGTGTCCATTGGTTATGCTTATATGCATGCATACAAGTCCTTCAGTTGATCTCTTTCCCCTACTCCCCAACACTCCCCAGCCATCCTGCTGTAATTTGACAGTCTGTTTGATGCTTCACTGCCTCTGTATCTATCTTTTTATTCATCAGGTTATAATGCTCTTTATTTTCCATAAATGAGTGAGATCATGTGGTATTTTTCTTTCATTGCCTGGCTTATTTCACTTAGCATAATGCTCGCCAGTTCCATCCATGCTGCTGCAAATGGTAAGAATTCCTTCTTTTTTATAGCAGCGTACTATTCCATTGTGTAGATGTACCATAGTTTTCTAATCCACTCATCTGATGATGGGCATTTAGGCTGTTTCCAAATCTTAGCTATTATAAATTTTGCTGCCATGAACATAGCGGTGCATATATCCTTTCTGATTGGTGTTTTTAGTTTCATGGAATATATTCCTAGAAGTGGGATTACTGGGTCAAATGGTAGTTCCATTTTTAGTTTTTGGAGGAAACTCCATACTGTTCTCCACAGTGGCTGCACCAGTCTGCATTCCCACCAGCAGTGCATGAGGGTTCCTTTTTCTCAGCATCCACGCCAGCACTTGTCCTTTGTTAATTTGTTGATGATAGCCATTCTGACAGGTGTGAGATGGTACCGCATTGTCGTTTTGATTTGCATCTCTCGGATAATTAGTGACTTTGAGCATGTTTTCATATGTCTCTTGGCCTTCCTTCTGTCTTCTTTCATAAAGTATCTATTTAGGTCCGTTCCCTTTTTTTTTTATTGGGTCATTTATCTTCCTTTTGTTAAGTTGTATGAGTTCACTGTAAATGTTGGAGATTAAACCTTTATATGTGATAACATTGGCAAATATGTTCTCCCATACAGTGGGCTTTCTTGTTGTTTTGTTGATGGTTTCTTTTGCTGTGCAAAAGCTTTTTATTTTGATGTAGTCCTATTTGTTTATTTTCTCTTTAGTTTCCATTGCCCTAGGAGCGGTATCGGTGAAGAAATTGCTTCGGCATATGTCTGAGATTTCACTGCCTGTGGATTCCTCTAGTATTTTTATGGTTTCCTGACTTATGTTTAAGTCCTTTATCCATTTTGAGTTTATTTTTGTGTATGTTGTAAGTTGGTGGTCCAGTTTCATTTTTTTGCATGTATCTGTCCAATTTTCCCAACACCATTTATTGAAGAGACTGTCTTGGCTCCATTGTATGTTCATGCCTCCCTTGTCAAATATTAACTGAGCATAGTGGTTTGGGTCAATTTCTGGGTTCTCTATTCTATTCCATTGGTCTATATGTCTGTTCTTATGCCAGTACCAAGCTGTTTTGAGAATGGTGGCTTTGTAAGACAGCTTGAAATCTGGTATTGAGATCCCACCTACTTTGTTCTTCTTTCTCAGGATTGCTGCAGCTATTCGTGGTCTTTTTTATTCCAGATGAATTTTTGGAGAGTTCTTTCTAGGTCTGTTTACTATGCCATTGGTATTTTAATGGGGAGTGCATTGAATCTATAGATGGTTTTGGATAGTATGGACATTTTAATGATGTTGATTCTACCAATCCATGAACATGGTATGTTCTTCCATCTGTTTATGTCTTCCTCTTTCTCTTTTTTCAGTGTCCTGTAGTTTTCCAAATATAGATCTTTTACCTCCTTAGTTAAGTTAATTCCTAGGTATCTTAATTTTTGTGGTGCGATGATAAATGGGATTCCTTTTTTAGCCTCTCTTTCTGTAAGTTCACTATTGGTGTATAGAAATGCCAGAGATTTCTTGGCATTAATTTTTTATCCTGCTACATTGCCACATTCATTTATTAAGTCTAATAATTTTTTGATGGAGTCTTTAGGGGTTTTTATGTACAATATCATGTCATCTGTGAATAAGGACAGTTTTACTTCTTCTTTTCCAATTTGGATGCCTTTTATTTCTTCTTGTCTAATTGCAATGGCTAATACTTTCAGTACTATGTCAAACAGGAGTGGTGAGAGTGGGCATCCCTGTCTTGTTCCTGTTCTTAGGGGAAATGGTTTTAGTTTTTACCCATTGAGTATGATGTTGGCTGAGGATTTGTCATATATGGCTTTTATTTTGTTGAGGTATGATCCTTCTATTCCCACCTTGCTGAGTGTTTTTATCAAGAAAGGGTGTTGGATTTTGTCAAATGCTTTTTCTGCATCAATTGATATGATTATGTGATTTTTATCTCTCGGTTTGTATCACGTTTATTGATTTGTACCATCCTTGCATCCCTGGGATAAATCCTATTTGGTCATGGTGTATGATCTTTCTGATGTACTGCTGAATCCGATTTCCTAGAATTTTGTTGAGGATTTTGGCCTCTATGTTCTTGAGGGATATTGGCCTGTAATCTCTTTCATTGTGTTGTCTTTATCTGGTTTTGGTATTAGGTTGATGCTGGCTTCATAGAATGAGCTTGGAAGTGTTCCTTCCTCATGAATTTTTTGGAATAGTCTGAGGAGGATAGGTTTTAGTTCTTCCATGACTGTTTGGTAAAACTCCCTTGTGAAGCCATCTGGCCCTGGGCTTTTCTTTGCTGGAAGCTTTTTGATGACTGCTTCAATTTCTTCCATAGTTATTGGCCTATTGAGATTTTTAGATTCTTCCTGATTGAGTTTTGGAAGGTTGTTTTTTCTAGGAATATGTCCATTTCCTTCAGGTTGTGTAGTTTGTTGGAATAGAGTTGTTCATAGTATTTTTAAACAATCCTTTCTATTTCTTTGGGGTCTGTTGTTATTTCTCTTTCACTTCTGGTTTTGTTTATTTGGGTCCTCTCTCTTTGCTTCTTGGTGAGTCTGGCTAGAGGTTCATAAATCTTGTTTATCCTTTCAAGAAGTTATAATGGCCAAAACCTTCCCAAAAAAGGAGTGCAAAAATGATATTGAGAAAAGGAAAAAAAAATTAAGAGAGAAAAGAAAGAGAATAAAAAATAAGGGGGGAAAAACTATATGGGGAGAAGACTCCAATAAAACAGCCACTACTCCCAACAAATGCAAGAAACAAATACCTAGAGTTGAATGCAAACTACAAAGAACAACTAATATCAAGTGAGGTGAGGAAAAACAGAAGCAAAAAACAAACAAAAATAAAACAAAAAAAGAAAAAGCTAAACAATCTCACAAACTAGCATAAAAAAAAAACAATCTAATCAACAATCAAGCAAACAACAAAAAAAGGACAGAGAGAAAAAAAATGGATAGTGAAGAAAGAGAAGAGAGAGCTGTGTATGGGCTTGGAGCAGGGGATTGGAAATTAGATATATAAGTAGGATGAATTTTTAACAGTGGGTAAAAAGAAGAAATAGGAAATCTAAAGCAGGAATAGGGTAAGAGAAACAGGACAACAAAAGGGGAAAAGTGAGGAAGAAAGTGTTGGCATAAAGGTAAAGTTGGGATAGAGTTAAATGATGCTAAAGGAAAGATGAAAGAATGTAGAACACTAATCCCAAAATAAAATAAAGAGAAAATAAAATGACACTTTAAAAAAAAGGTAAAATAGTAGTAGTAATAATATGATTAAAAATAAAAATATAATAATTAAAAAATAAAATCAAGTGAGGAAAAAAAGAAAAAAATTAGTTTCTTAAGTAAAAGATGAAAAAAATAAAAATAAAAATGTGCAGTAGTGAAGGTCATTCACTTCCTCTACTGTTCTGTTTGGCATGACTGTTTCCTAGTCAGGACAGTATTGAAGTTCCCTGCATTCCAATGCTCCTCCGTGTTGTAAGCCACAGTCCTGATTTTCAAGCAGGCAGTACTTCTTTGTTTCTTATACTCTTTATTTGTGTTTACACAAGAGTCAATTTGTGATTCAACCCCTGGGTGGCAGTGTTTCTGGATTGACCTCCAGGTCTATAAGTCCTCTCTCGCTGGTGTTTAGATTTTGTTTTCCCTGTCACACTTAATACTGGTTTTGGGGGAATGGGATGCCCCAGAGCTGGTTCTCTTATCGTTATTCCCCACTCTGATCCCCAGGTTCCACAAAAACAACTTTCCCCTGCAGTCTCTTAGAGTGTCCTCAATTGCGTGATCCTATGTACCGGGCTTAGTAATCAAAGGCAAGGATTTAAAGAGGAAAAATATATATTAAAAAAAGCCAGAGTAAGAGACGCTGTGCATGTCTTTTTTCCCCTGGCACTGAGCAGCAGGTACACTGGTAAAAATTTTACGCTGCCTTTTTGTGCCCAGTCCAGCTATGGGTTGATTTTTAGAGTTCCCTTCTGCCAGCAGCCCTGCAGATCCCCTTCCACATTCGCGATCACAGCCGTGGATTTTGTGGGGTGGAGACTTCCCCCAACCTCTAGATCCTGTTTGGCGCGTTTTTCTCTCCAGCCTGGATAGCAGACCTCACATTTCCCTAGGCGTAATCTGACCTTTCCTTGAGAAGGTGCAGAGCTCCTCTGAGTCAGCGTATTCACTCTGCCTGAGAGCCAGTGTTCCTGGGTTCACAGTTGTTTCCTGGTGTTCTATTTGTAGAGTCACGGGATGTATAGGAGGCGCAGTCTCCGCAGTAGAGCCCGTTGCTCCGGGAGAAATTTCAGCAACAGTGGAGGCTGCCCGGTCCCGGTCAGGGGAGGCCGGTCCGGCAGTCCCCAACAGTCCCTTGGAGTATAGCTGACCCTCACCCACAAATATACACTCCCCGTACATCCACACACTCTCCTTTTGTTCTCTCACTCACCCACTGTCTTGCAGTCTTCCTTCCCGTTGGCAGCCATCTTCCCAATCTTTTTAAAATAATTTGTAAAAATGTAAATGGAAGTATTTTGGGTGGAGGGGTGGGTGGGAGAGGCCAATGGGGAAAAAAAGGACATATGTAATACTTTCAACAATAAAGATTTATTTTTAAAAAGAAAGTATTTTTATGATTTTAGGACAATAAACCAAGACAAAAATGTTAATTAAGGTGCTTCTTGATTGTATAGTATGCCATTTCAGTTACAAATTAATATTTTGCTACTAATTTGAAAAGTTATAGCAATATTTTAGATATAAAACAAGCCGGGGTACATCCGTTATCAACCAAAAGAAGTCAACACATGGGATATTGAGATAGTATAAATGATAAGGTGGGGTAAGGCATGTTCTAGCAAATACATACGGTTTTTAATGAAGAATAAAAATAAAGGGAGCAGCCAGTACTCACACCAATCATTGTCCCTGAGATCCAATTAACTCCTTCTTCATTTATTCTGTAAAGAGGAAAAGTAATATTTAAAATAATTGGCTACGGCTTTTCCAGTGGAAAAAAAGACTACAAAAGTACATTAGTACATTATACAAGCAGCATGTGGTTCCATCCAATCACTTTGCTATTATTAACCACATTTGCTCCTAGGGCCTTGGTACAAAGGAATTAACCAGAGTTATTGAGATGGCCATGGAGGCCATTGACCTGGCTAGAAACTGAAGGCAAGTTAACTTGGAGTAAGTTGGTCTATTTTGTTCTCTTTAACACTGTTCAGAATTATGAACTTCCATCTCATCTGTCACTTCAATCCCATTCACATTAATAAAATCTAATTCATTTGAATAGGATTCATAGTGATTTGATTCAACTCAATCAAATTGTGCTGGGTGGAATCAGTCCTTGATTGAAATCTATTAAATTCAATTCAATAAAATAAATTTAAATATTATGCAGTGAAATTAAATTTTAATTAATTACTATTTTCAGTTCAGGTCCATTTTGATCATGAACTTCAGTTCTCCATTTCTAAATTTGGACCCTATTCAAATTAATAAAATATAGTAAAATCCAGTGTAATTTTGAAAGATGCAACATGAGGCTAATGAACTACATTCATTTCCATTCAGCCCTAATCAAATGAGTTTAGTGACATTTAATCACAGTGAGATAAAATGTTCACCCTTAACCACAGTGAATGTTTACATTATAACTTCAAATGGTGATTTCCCAACTTTACATCACTGTCTGTAATATGAACTCCACAAAACTTCTTGGATTTCATTCTGTTTGGTCTTTGCATTAACATAGAACAACATAGAATTAGATGGTTGGGAAACAAGTGAGAATATCATTTACCCAGTTGGAAAAGATGATTTCACAAAACATAGGATGCTTGAGATACAGTCTTTTGTATCTGTGAGTATGTCTACATATATGATTTTTAATTTTATTTTTAAAGTTCTTGATGTAAATAGTAAAATTAATTTACAAAAAAAGTGTTAGAATGATGATTATTCTAAAAAAATTGAAAAATATTTTTATCTTTATTTGTTGAGAGTATTACAGATGTCCCCTCCTTTTTTCTCCCCAGTGTCTTTCTCCACCTGGATCTCACTCTACCCTATGTCTTCACTACCCTATTGCCCGTGTCCATGGGTAATGCATATATGCATATAAGTTCTTTGGTTCATTTCTTCCTGCCGCCCCTACCCCTACCCCCCCACCCACGCTCCATCCTTCTCTCTGCCAGTCTGATCCATGTTTCCATGCTTCTGGTTCTATTTTGTTCATCAGTTTATTTTGTTCATTCGATTTCTTGTTTATTTTGATTTTTAGATTCAATTGTTGATAGATATGTATTTATTAACATTTTTCATATTTTTTATTCTTTTTCTTAAAGAAGACTCTTCATCTTCAGCACTTCTCTCTGTCTTTAACCTTTGGCATTTTAATTGTGATGTGTCTTAGATGTGTCTTAGATGTGTCTTAGGGTTTATCTTGTTTGGGACTCTGTGTTTTCTGGACTTAAGTCTATTTCTTTCACCAGGTAGGATAAGTTTTCTGACATTCGCTTTTTCAAATAGGTTTTCAATTTCTTGCTCCCTCTCTTCTTTTTCTGGTACCCCCATGATGCAAATGTTGGTACACTTAATTGTCTCAGAGGCTCCTTTACACTATTTTTATATTTTTTTATTCTTTTTTCTTTTTGCTCTTCTGATTGGGTGTTTTTTTGCTTCCTCATGCTCCAAATTACTGATTTGATCCTCTACTCCCCTGTTAATTCCCTGTAAATTGTTCTTCATTTCAGTTAGTGTATCCTTCATTTCTGACTGGTCCTTTTTCATGTCTTTGGTGCTCTCACTAAGTTCCTTGAAATTCTCACTAAGTCCCTTGACATTCTCACTAAGTTCCTTGAGCATCCTTATAACCATTGTTTTGAACTCTGTATCTAGTAGTTTGCTTGCTTCCATTTCATTTAGTTATTTTTCTGGATATTTCTTCTGAATTTTCATTTGTGACATGTTTCTTAGTCTCCACATTTTGGCTACTTCCCTGTGTTTGTTTCTATATATTAGGTACAGCTGATATGACTCCTGGAATTGGTAGAGTGGCCTTGTGGAGTAGGTGTCCTGTAGGGCCCAATGACTCAGCCTCCCCAGTCATCATAACTGGGTACTCTAGGAGTGCCTCTGTGTGGGCTGTATGCACTGTCCTATTGAGTTGAGCCTTGATTGCTGTTGACGTAACTTGGAGAAATTGACCCCAGGCCAATTGGTTGTGAGGATCACCTGTGACTACAGTGGAAGAGCTGTTGTGCAGAAGATACCCCTATGAGGCAGGATTTGCTTTAGTGGGACTTGGGTGCTCACCGAGTTCACCCTTGAGTGTGTCACTCATGGATGTGTAGAGTTGTAATCTGTCATAGTCTAAAGATGTCCACTGAGTACACTGGGTGCACTGGTTCTGGGGCCTCTTGGGAGGTGCAAAGTCAGCCACTACCTATGCTCTGCCTGGGGCCACCTGGCACAAGCTACAGAGAAATCTACAGCTGGATGCTATTTGTGTTGGGCTTGGAGGTGCTCAGGCGAGGCCAAGCTGTAAACCTTAGTAAGCTGCTACTAGTGCCAGACCTGGGGCCACTTATTGAGAGCTATGGAGCATGCTTAGTCCAGCTGTTAGTTGTTTGAGAGATTTTAGTAAAGTCTGAAACCTGAGGCAGGATAGGCCACTCATATGGAAAAGCTACTGCAAACAGCTTGTATGGGGCTATAAATTGAGTGGGGTGGGATCTCAGAGAATCACCAGGGCAGGGCATACAGCTTGGGTCAGGTTGATGAAGACTCAGATATAGCACCTGCCAGTCAGCTCTGTGGGGATGTGAGGGGAGGGGAGGTCTCAGCGGAGGAACAATGACCTCTGCCACCATTTTTATCTGGGAGAAAGTTGCCCCCCTCCCATTTTTGCCCTGATGCCAGACAATTTAGTTACTCTCTAGATGTCCCTTGATCCTTTCAAGTTGCTGCCCCAGTGCTGGAACTCAGAGGGAGTGAGTCCAAATAAGTCCATGCATGACCCCTTTAAGAGGAACTGCCTGGGTCTCCAGCTACCTCCTCGTCAATCAGCCACAATCCCTACTGGTTTTTACACCAATTAAAAATGTCTTTACTTAGTAAGCATATTATTACCATTCATACCTTGGAGTATTATAATCAGATCCAAGTGGTTAGCTGAAATTGACTGATAAAGAGGAGAAAAAAATTGGTGGTGCCATGGTAAAAATGGAAGGGAAACAGAAATGGGAGACTTTTCAGAATGCAGTCATTTCTTTAGAAAGAGATTCCTGCCCTGTGAGGGGCTCCAAACAACCAGAGGCTGCCAGACCACAGGAGCCCTGGAAGGCTGGAAGGAAACTGCCAGCAGGGAGCAGTAAGCAGAGCATTGAAAGGCAGGTTTCTGCTGCTTTTGTACTTGTTCTAATTCCTCTGTTAAAAAGCCCCCTGCGCATAGTTAATGGAATTTGTAGTAACTAGGTAGTAGTAGGTATAATAAAACTAGATTTTATTAAGCTAAAATGATGCTTTTAAGTTTTCATTTTGGAAACTATAAACCCTCATGGTATTATTTTTAATATCTTCTAGAAGTGGATTGAATAGAATTAATTAAATGTCCAAGTGACCATACTGGGTCTCATCATGGACTGTATCAAAATAATATTTAAGAAAACTATTAAGTTACTTTTTGTAGCCCAGAAGGTCCAAAGACACATTTTGCAAATCCCAGGTATGTACCACATTTCCAACAAGAGGTCCCTCGCATTTGCCCTTGTGTTTCTGGAACAACTTGTTATTAGAAAAATTAACAGAGATCTATTGGTTTCTTCGGTCTTGGGAAACAAGTAACCTCTTTTCTTTTTCCCTTTCTCAATTTAATCATTCAAACCATAATAAACCCTTCACCACCATAAAGCCTAATCTTGAGTATAAGCAGTATAGTGGTTATATTTAATTCAATCTATGCTTGGCTCTTTTAATACAATATGCCTTTGATAGGTCAGCCTCTAGTTACCTTTGAATATGGTTCATCATTAACCTAATCTTGTCCCAATATTTACCCCTATTTAATATAGTTAACAGACATCATCATATTCTGAAGGTAGAGAAGTTCTTGAGCTCTTGGCACTAGGTAAATTATTTCTTTTCTAACTACTTCCTATTCTTGTCTTTAAAAAAATATTTTCATTTTTTTCGCCTTGAACTGCTTTCCCCCAAAGCCAATTAACAGGTAAATAATGATTAGTAAAGCAAAAAGTACAACTTCATTAGCATAGTGCTGGAATAAGGCCATTCTCTGGTCACAGCAAATTGAATCCTTCTCTTCTTGCTGAACACAAAATATACACCAAATTAATAATTTATTTTGATAATAGTGACTTAATTTAACCATATTAGCCAGTGCTAATAACAAAGCATACAATTTGCTCTTTCCCTGGATTATATTTGTCTGATTGGCATTCTTCTACGCACAGCAGATATGCAAACAGCTCGGGAATAGATTTTGCGCTTAACTTCTTTTCCCAGGAAGGAAAACAAAGTAGTATTGATTTTTGCCTCGTCCTAACTGGGACCATTAGGTATATAAGACTAAAAGTATTTTGATTTAAGAAATAGGTGGGGAGGTAGGGGGAAGAAATGGGAAATTGGGCTACTCTTACCTGGTCACTATAGTATGTCACCTCCTTGAAGTTAATAAAGAATATGTCATTGCATATCATCCTTTTGGATCCTGTCCTGGTGTACAGTAAGACCCCCTCCCTATAGGGAACTGAGGGTGTGCCATGTGAGATGAGCTCAGAGCCTGGATCCCATGCAGAGCTTAGGGCTCCTGCTGGAACACCCCTGGTCCAAGCAACTTTGCAAGGAGACTTCCTCTGCTGGGCTTCTACTCCCAGAAGGTGCTGGTGGGAATCAGCTGGCTCCCCTCTCCATTTCCCCTGTAGCACATTTCTCAGCCTCATGCTAAAGGAGAGGCTGCTAATTATCTTGCTTCCTTTACTGATTTTTATGAAGAATACTGAGCCAGCTCCTTTGGTTTGTACAATTTGCCATCACTCTCTGTAATGAAACACTTAACACTGTTGGATTGTTCTAGTCACTAGGAGAAATAATCCAAGATAGAACTGATGTTCTGAGATATATCCTCTCACTGATTATTTGAGGTTCAGACAGAGCAAGGGAGCTTCTTACCAGACCAGCCATTAACTCCACTTCTCCAGGTGTTTCCTCTCCCCACCAGGCATGTCAGTGTCCCCTAGTTTCCAAAACGAAAGACAGTACCCATATCTTGCTGGGAAAACTTGAGATTGCAATTCCCTTTGCTGTTTTTAATTAAATATTCCTATCATGGGAATGCATTTACTTTTAAGAGGGGTAAGTGATGTTCAGTCTATCAGAGAGTAACACTGCTCCTGGGGAAGGAGGGGGAAGTGAGATAGTATCATGACCCATTCCTATTCCTATCTCAACGTGCCTCTCCCCTTTCTTGCAGATGGAAGTCCTTACACCTGGTGGGTTGGCAAAGCCAATGAGAAGCACTACTACTGGGGAGGCTCTGGGCCTGGGATTCAGAAATGTGCCTGCGGCATCGAGCGCAACTGCACAGACCCCAAATACTATTGTAACTGTGACGCGGACTACAAGCAGTGGTGAGTGTGGGCAAGGCATGCGAGCTCGCCCTGCCTTGTGCTTCTCAGTCACACTAATTAGAGAGAAAGTAAGTTTGAAATGTGCTGGAATCCTATATAATAAAGAGATAATATGCAAATTGACCATCACACCCTTACACAAGAAGGCCGCCCACATGTGGTCACAAGATGGCTGTCACAAGATGGCCAGCAGGGGAGGACAGTTGTGGGCAATCAGGCCAGCAGGGGAGGGCAGTTAGGGCGACCAGGCTGGCAGGGGAGGGCAGTTGGGGGCGATTGGGCCAGCAGGGGAGCAGTTAGGCATCAATCAGGCTGGCAGGGAAGTGGTTAGGGAGTGATCAGGCTGTCAGGCAGAAGCGGTTAGGGGCTGATCAGGCAGGCAGGCAGGTGAGAGTGGTTGGGAGCCAGCAGTCCCAGATTGTGAGAGGTATGTCTGACTGTCAAGGGGTCCCAGATTGGAGAGGGTACAGGCTGGGCTGAGGGACATCCCCCCCAGTGCACAAATTTTGTGCACTGGGCCTCTAGTAATAAGATAATAGGTTAAGAAAGTTTGGAACTCACCCAGTTGACAAATGTCAAGAGCGTTTTGAAAAACATAAAAGCAGAGAGAGGTCAGCACTTCAAGGGTGTGCATTTAGAAATAGACATTCACATAACTGAAGTGTCCATACATTATCCAGAGAGGAAAATAATGAGCCATGTAGCAGGCGGTGAACGTTATACAAGGTGCTTTGGAACAATGAAGCCCATGTGCAGCAGGTGAGAGCATACACTGTAAACGGTTGCCCACGGTGACTACGTCCACCTCCTGCAATGTTTGCTTTCAGTGGCTGCACACACAAAAAAATGGGGTGTGGGAGGGGAGGGAAAATCGTTCTTTGCTCTTGTTTTCAGCAGTAGTGCTGGCTGCTCTACTTTCCTTTCATGCTTTGAACTGTGTGTAACTCTAATAGAAATCAGTTTGAGAAAGATCTAGTTTGGGTCTCTTTCATCCCTCTGTTGGCTTTTGTCCTGCTTCACAGTGAATGACGAGGTTTGTGTCAGTTTTAAAAATAAAATCAGCTGTCATTCCGTGTGAAAAAGGCCCCAGAAGTTCAGGTGGAAGAACACAAACCTAAGTAAGGTTCTTCCCAGAGGCACACAGGCAGCAGGCACCTGCTTCTCACAGCTTCAGAGACAGGGAGAGGCCCTCTCTGTTCCCTTCTGGTCTCTGGAGGCAGCACCGAGCACAGCCTTGTGTTTTTTCACTTGACAGGATGCCCTCGCCTCTGTTTTACACTATTTAGAAGGCAATTTACAAGTTTATTCAAACAGCTAACTGAAAACTAATTCTGATTATAAAGTTAATAGATTGTTTGGTAGGATGTCAACCTATATTTCAAAAGTCACATTTTTTTATTTTTTAGTAAATGGATTACTGAGGCTATTGTATTGCAGTGGCTTAGAATTTCTGTGTATGTATTTAAATAGCTATCATTATTCTTTAATTGTGGTGCCTAGTAAAGAGAAAATCATGATATTCAATTTGTAATTATGCTTAAAAGATGTATGTGCACATACACATCTATACATCTATACAAAGACTGGGATTCGGGAAAGTGGAATCAGAAGGACAGTTGAATGAAGTTAACTTTTTCATTCATATTGTCAGTCAATCATTCATTCTGTCAATCATTAACTCAACAAATATTGATTGATGTCTTCTGTGCCAGGGATTCATCTAGGGGTGAGATAAAACCGTGAATGAGAATAACAAGAACTGCTCTGGCTTATGGTCTGTTGACACTTTTATAGTTGTGTGTTCTTAAGCAAGTTCCAAGACCCTTATTTGTCTGTTCAACATTGACTCACAGCCCTGTTGGAAAGCTGACGTTGGGTGCAGCCTTCCTGACTACAAGTGTGAGCTCTGTCCCAGATGGTTCAATGTCCTGGCACCTCACATTCAATTGTTTGTCCTACCACAGAGGAAAGTTGAGATATTAATGAAAAGGGACATCTGGTGCATACATTCAAGTGAAGTTCATTTTGGCCGGACATCGTGCTAAGTGCTGAGGATTCCATGACAAATAGAGCATGCTCTTTGTCCTCAACATGCTCAAAAACTAGTGGGGGGAAACCCACAGACAATGCAGTACAATCAGTGCTCTGATGAAGAGATTGCAGGATAACAACAAAGCCAGTGGAAGAAATTTCAAGCCTAACAGAGGGAGTAGAGGGATGAGGTAGGAAAGCCCTTACAGAGAGTGATGCTTGATAGTGAAGAGTTTTCCAGCCACACTCTCCCTCAAAATGTGGTCTTAGAGTAGAGGTATGAATAAGCATGATCACTTTGGGGAACTGTCTGTACAGTAGCTCTGGAATGTGATGTGAAGAAGAAAGGAGAACCACAGTAGGGCTGAGCATGTAGGAAGTATACCATTAGAACTTTGATTCTTTTTAGGGTGATAAGAGTTTGTATTTATCTTCAGTGAGCCCTTTGGAGGAGGCTTGATGGGAGAGGCAGGAGGGGAGAAGGAGGGTGTCATGATAGGCCTTGAAAGGCATCAGAGGCAAGACCATGGAGAAGAAGAAATATATATGAGATATTTTGGAAGTAGTATCTGAAGGACTTGATAGTTATGATGATTCATGAAGAGAGAGAGGAGACTGGATAGGTGCCCGACGGGAATGGAGTGGAAGCAAGGTCGCATATCAGGCCTAGGAAGATGATGAGAGCAGCTTTGAAAATATTAAATTGGAGGCACCAGTATCACGTCATGTCTAAACTCATAGGGACACCATTAGTGGGATTGCCAATAAGAAGTGTAGATTTTAGAGAAATGTATTTGCACCTGAAAACATTTTCAAGAACACACCTGAGTTGAGATCACAGATAAGAAGCAGCCTCACGCACGCACACACCCCTCTGGCAGGATCTGATTGGATCATAACTTATCAGTTCCTCAGCGACTTAGACACTGCCAATGTATTGTTTCCTTCTGGCTGAGTCACAGATAACACATCCCCACCCCTTCGCTTTTATAAAATGTGTCTAATGTTTCATAATAGAGGCATTCTATTGTGAGCAAATGGAAAAGTATAATGAATATGTTTCTAATAAATAGCTAATAAAATTATCTTCCCTCTCTGGCACAAGAAAGAAAGCTTTCAGTGATGCCTTATCAGTCTTTGAATTCACCAGCACCTGGCAAAGGGCCCACTCTGTGGATGCTTTCAATATGTTGCAATGAATAGTTGGTTTTAGAGTAAGGTGACCAGATTTTAACATTGGTAAAGCGGTAAAGCGGGACACCATTGACTGGGGGGGGGGGGGGGGTGTCTTTTTTTTAAAATATATTTTATTGATTTTTTTACAGAGAGGAAGAGAGAGGGATAGAGAGTTAGAAACATTGATGAGAGAGAAACATCCATCAGCTGCCTCTTGCACACCCCCTACTGGAGATGTGCCCACAACCAAGGTACATGCCCTTGACCGGAATCGAACCTGGGACCCTTGAGTCCGCAGGCCGACGCTCTATCCACTGAGCCAAACCGGTTTTGGCCCGGGGGGGGGGGGGGGGGTGGTTCTTGATTAAAAATTTGGTCTATATTGTAATCGCTTTTGGGTTTTTTAATAAAAGGAAATTCACTTCTTAGATCATCATTGAATTTGTATCCTCTTTTCTTACTCATTCTGTTAAAAATCTAAAAAAAAAAAAAATTTAAAATTATATTATAAATTATTATATACATATTGCTTAAAAACACAGTAAGTAGGTACATAATTACATGAACATATTTTATTGTTAGTTTATAAATTAAATTAATTTGATTGTTATAAAGTAACTATATTTTAAAAATTATTTTAATCCTATATTTCTTTCTAAATAATAACAATACTAACTTGTATTATTTTTCCTCTGAATTTGCCGTAACGTAAGTCGTGTCACTTTCAAGGCCGGCGCTAGACTTTTTGCCGCCACTATAAAATATAAATAATACGAGTACTGTCTGCTAAATTCAAGAAAATTTATGTATTTATGAAATAAATAAATAAATTACTTACCTAAATTATCTGAATAGCTGATTTGTAATGACATCACTTGTTTAACTAGCTTAATAGCATGCAGTACGATGTGTATCGTCTGAGAGACAGTTACAAAATGTTTTCATCGTTGCCAATCCCAAAAAATGCCATTGTTCATTAAGTCCAAACAATGGTGGTCGAATTCTAACAACTAATCAACAATGCGAACTTTGATAAGCAGTTCTCAATAATCAGTTCTCAACAATTATTTGTTATTATTAAAGTTTAACATTATAAAATTAACAAAAATAATATAAAACTCATATCCTGGCTAAATAGCCAGATGGCCGCCGAAAACTGTATATTCCCTTCCTGTTCTCCCGCCATTCCCTAGCTTGTCGTGCATTCTTTTCAAAAATTGGGACTTTTTTAAAATGCCATGGGTGGCGGGACAAATTGTTAAAAATCGGGACTGTCCCGCCAAAAGCGGGAACTCTGGTCACCTTATTCTAGAGGTGTGTTCCAAGACTGTCAGGAGCAGTGGAGAAAGCAAGACTTGGAGCTGGCAGACTTGATATCCACGCCAGATTTTCTATTACAGGGGGAGGCTTTTAACCAATCTGAAACTAAGATTTGTTGTCTGCGTAATAAAAATAAATCTTGGTTTGTCAGATTTTTGTGAGAATTACATAGAATATAGGATATGAAAACATTATATAAATTGTGCAGTATGAGATGGATAGCTGTTTGCAATTCTTAATTATGTAATTCTCATTGTGATTCTTAATGATTCCAAATGAATCTTAAGGAATGAAAACAGACTGTGAAAAGTATGTCTCTTTCTGTTCTCCACCTGCTATGCAGCAGGTCTCAGGTCAAATTATTCCATGGCAGCATTGGAGAATAGGCTTTATTGGAGAACCTTACAAATCAGGGGTCAACAAGGGAAGAGAAGGTACAGGACCCCAGTGCCATCAACCCTCAGAGAGAGAGGCTGGAGCCAGGCTTTTATGCTGAATACATCAAGTATGTATGTTCCAAGGAACCCTTTGCTTCTCCCACTTCGCATAGTGCAAGGAGAGCAGCTCTCTCTTAGGGCACCAGACAGCTGGCGTAGGGGTCAGCTATCTCCAGCATTGTCTGGGAATCCTGGAACAAGGAGTGAGCCAGGCCTCTTTAGAAAGCCACTTTGGGTACAACTTCCTTGACTAGAAGTGGGGAGCACTCCCCAGCTGGTCCATTGTCCAGGAACCCAGAGCATGTGCCCCCATAATCACCACTATTCAAGTTTTTTTGTCCTACCACTGTGAAGAGGAAAGGAGAATCTAGTACAGAAATCCAGGGGAAATCCATATATGTGAAACCATATTTGTTGTTATCTATATATATATATATAAAAGCCTAAGCGATCAAATGACCAAACATCTGAACAACCGGTCACTATGACGCTCACTGACCACCAAGGGGCAGATGCTCAATACAGGAGCTGCCCTCTGGTGGTCAGTGCACTCCCATAGCCAACACCACTCGGCCCCTCCCCCTGCTGGCCAACCTCCCACAGCCCCGATTGGCCCTGATGAATCGCTGGCTAGGCTGAGGGACCTCATGCATGCACAAATTCGTGCATTGGGCCTCTAGTATTATTTTTATTATTTAATGTTGAATGGAACTCTAGCTAAAATCATTAAAAATTTTTTAAATTACAGATGCATAAATTGGGCCCCAGGAAAAATAAAATTACTTTCCAAAAATTATGTTACTTTCCAAAAAATGATAAGCAAAGAGAAGACTAAGACCCAGGTTTCCAAACTTCCAGTCCAGCGGTTTTCTACAATATCATGATCATGGAAGACTATTCATGTTGGTTTAATTTTTATGATTTATGAATATAATACTTTAACTAAATGTAAGTTTTAAATATAAAGCTTAGTCAGTAGACCACATGTTATATGCTCTTTTCTAAAGAACTTGAAAACTTAGATTACGCATCTACTTTGCTGGAGTTAAATACACAGAAATAGGCTCAGATAAATGAGTTTGTAGCTCAGAGTGTCTCACAGCAAACAGGCAATAGCTGGTTAGAATGAGAAGCATCTCAAGAATTGCCTGATTATCTATGCTGTGAGAAGTTTTGAACAGTTACTTCTGAGATTGAATATGATTTAACATTTGTAATTTACTATTCATAGTTATAGAAAATATTCCCACCTACAGTGCCAGGATGCTAATTAAGCGAGCCTCAGTCTCAGCTAAGTGCCCACCACTGGGTAATTCCTAGTCTCTTGTCGCCTGACTCAATGAGCTATATCATCGCATCTGAAATTAGCAATACCAAAATGGAATTACCAGTGAAAGCATCCACTCATAGCTGGAGTGCCCTTCTCTCCTTGTAGAATTTCTGGATGGTTGTGTCCTGGCCAAGATGAGCACATTCATAGGGGGAAATTAGTGAGGTGAAAATACATTAGCACAGTGTCCCCATTAGTGAGCAGTTCCCAACCCAATATTAAAAAGGTTAAATGCTTCCCCTGTGTGCCCTATTTCATTGACCCTGAATGGGATTGGCTTGTCTATAGGGCTTTTCTTCCTAGGCCAAAAACAATCCATGACCAAGGTTTGCAGGCAGTCAAACCTCTGCAGTATATCCAACCAGAAACGTTCTTGTGATTGGGCCAGTCTACTCTCTAACAACTAGCTCCTAAATATTTTCAATATTTTGAAAAATAATCTTTTTTTATTGTTTTTAAACAATTTCATCTAACCTTATTAATAACATTTTTTTATGAAACATGTTGACTTTTACTCAAAGTGAAATACTTATATGTGTGTTCTCATTTATCATATTGTTCAAATAATAATAGTGAACACTTAACTGCATGTTAATTACATGCCAGGCACTAATGTAAGTGCTTAAATGTATTGTGTCATTTTAAACACATTGACCATCAATGAAGATATTGTTTTGTCCTCATTTTACACATGAGGACATTAAGCCCCAGAGAGATTTCGTTCCCTCAGGTCACACAGCTAACGTGGTAGAGCCGAGATTCAAACCTGGGGCAGGCAGACTCCATATTCATGTTTGGATATTACACAGCAAATGTAAATGCTGTAAAATTTTTTAACATATGCACTACATACAGTACAATTTTTCCAATTTTTATAACAAAATATTTACTGTCTTAGCATTTTAAAGTGTATAGTTCAGTGTTATTAAGTACATTCATTTTATTGTGCAACCATCACTCCCTCCATCTCTAGCACTCTTTTCATCTTGCAAAACTGTAACTCTGTCCCCATCTATAATAATAAAGAGCTAATATGCAAATGGTCATCATGCCCTTCCGATGTCATACCATAACAGCTCAGACACTCAAGAGAGAGGTATGGAGACCAGCCAGGCACAAATGAGCTCATGAAAGAGGAATGGGGACCAGCCAGGCACCAATGAGCTCGCAAGAGAGGAATGGGGACCAGCCAAGCTACAGCCCAGGAAAGGGACAAACCGTGCACCCCATGGTCCCAGGTGCCAGTGGCTGGCTCTGCGGCCTGGGAGAGGGACAAGCCACCTGCCCCGCGGTCCCGGGTGCCAGCAGCTGCGCCTGTGCCGTAGCCCAGGAGAGGGACAAGCCACCCGCCCCACGGTCCTGGGCACCAGCAGCTGCCCCTGCAGCCCGGGACAGAGACAAGCCGCCCACCCCAAGGTCCCAGGCACCAGTTGTTGCGTTTGCACCTACAGCCCGGAAGAGGAACAAGCCTCCTGCCCCACAGTCCTGGGTGCCAACGGCTGCACCTGTGCTTGTGGCCCGGGAGAGGAACAAGCTGCCCGCCCCATGGTCCCAGGCACTAGTGCCTGTGGCTGTGACCCGGGCAAAGCTGCCCGCCCATGGTCTCCTGTGGCTGCGGCCAGCTTGGGTGAGGCCAGCTCGGGTGATGCCAGCCCGGGTCCTGGGTGCCTGTGGCTGGCCGGGGGAGGGAATCCTGGGTCCCGGGTGCGGGGTGAGGCAGAAGTGGTTAGGAGCGATCAGGCCAGCAGGGGAGCAGTTAGGGGTGATCAAGCAGGCAGGCAGAGGTGGTTAGGGGCAATCAGGCAGGCAGGCAGAGGGGTTAGGGGCAATCAGGAAGGCAGGCAGGCGAGCAGTTGGAAGCCAGCAGTCCCGGATTGTGAGGGACAGTCGGACATCTCCTGAGGGGTCCTGGATTGGAGAGGGTGCAGGCTGGGCTGAGGGACCGCCCCCTCCCCCCCACACGAATTTTGTGCACCGGGCCTCTGATTAATCAATAACTCTCCACTGCTCCCTTCCCCAGCCCCTGGCACCCACCATTCTTCTTTTTTCTCTGAATTTGACTGCTTAGTACCTTATAAAATGGAATCAAACAGTATATTTTGCGTGTGTGTGTGTGGGTGGGTGGGTGGGTATGTGTGTGACTGGCTCATTTCACTTAGCATAAAGCCCTCAAGGTTCTTCTATGCTGTAGCCTGTGTCAGAATCTCCTTCATTTTTAAGACTGAATAATATTCCATTTATGTGTATACCACATTTTGTTAATTTGCTCATCCATCGATAGACACTTGGGTGGCCTCCACATTTAGTCATTGTGAATAATGCCGCTGTGAACATGAGTATACCATTTTATTTTTAATATCTACCTTACTCAACTCTTTGGTATTCCTGATTTCTTTAAATCTCTTGTTTTGATTTTATATTAAAAGTAATTTTATTGTAAATAGGTTCAAATTTCAAATTATTTTCTAAATATAACCTGGTTTGCAATCCCAGCTCTGTTGCTTGCCAGCTCAATGACCTTGAACACGTTACAAAAGCTCTCTGTTACCTCAGCATGAAATTGAAATAATAACAACACCTACATTATCTGGTAGATCAGTGGTTTAAATGAGAGGATACTCATAAGCGGAAACACACACCTATCTTCCACTATAACATATATTTTTAATTGTTGTTACTATGTCCAGTAAGCCCACCTCACACTACACACACCCATGCACACCACAAGTTATCTCGTGGTTTCCTGGGTGCAACCTCAGAGGTGTTCAAGAAGAACTTCTCAATCCTTTCACGTTGACCTTCTTACCTAGGTGCCCTGTTGTCACCCCTGCTGCTGAGGCTGTTTCCTGTGAGATCCTTGTTCTGTTGGCTGTGGCTGCTGTCTCAGTCTGTGACCATCACTGATGCTGCCATGGAGGGGAGAGGGCTCCCCAGTCATGCCCAGCACAGTGGAAACCTCATTCTGTCTTTCACTGAGACTCTGCTGAAGGCTTGGGGCTTACAGAAATTTGGCACTGAGAGCAACGTACCTCTGCTACCTAAATAGCCATCTTAGAGACCACAAGCAGGACTCTGATCCCTGAGTCCCTGCCTAGCTCCCAGCAATCCTTGCCCCAGACATCAGACCTGCTCTCACTAAGGATGTTCCTCAGGCACCCTTGAACATTTGGATCTAAACTGGGACCTCTCCCAGAGCCAGAGGAAGAGCAAGTCCTTCCACCCCATCCCAAGCCCTACCTCAATTCCCAGAGGAGGGATATTTGTTTCTCAGGGTGATTCAGAGATTAAATATTGATTTCTTTTTAGGAGAAAATTCTTAGCTTAAGGCAGAAAGAGCTGTGTCAGGCCAACCTAGTAGCCCAACCTGGGTACTTGGGTTTGTTGGATATGTTTTTCCAAGTCAGGGTTTAGGCTGAGGTGACACCTGCTATGTGACAGCAGTATGACCCAATGTATGCAGTGACAACATCAGTCCAGTTTTATTTCATAATCTTTCCTCATTAGGGGAGAAGTCATGGAAACCACCTTTTTAATGGACAACTTGGAAATTGCTATCCAAAATTTAACTCATAAATTCTTTGACTGAACCCTTTTGTTACATGGCAGTTACTCTTTTAAATAATACAAACAAATATAAATACTAAGACTTTATTTTCCATTTTTTGTGGCAGTCAAAACCAAACAAACCCAAGTAGAAATGTCTATTAATAGAGGATGAGATAAATTTACTGTAATTTGGCGGTGAAAGGAATGAGACATATACACAAATGTTTGCATGGACGGATGGCCAAGGTGAAAGGCAAAAGGCAAATTGAAGGAAAGTATTTTGATACAAGTCTGTTTTTAAAAAATGCCTATAGATGCATTGTCCTTATACATGGATAGATAATTTTTGGAAAATGCACAAAATAAATGACTCATACTAGTTAGCACAGTGGACTAAGAATGAGGGATCTTATGGGAAACTGTCTTTATCCCATCATACCTCTTACTTATCCTTTCAGTTTTCTGCCATGATTACATATAACCTGTTCAATTTTTAAAAATTTAAAATACGTTAGGAAGCTAAAATAAAAGAGCAAGGGCTCCCATAGGCATCCTGTCACCTAACACAACCACATTAAGCTGTTCTCTTAAGAAAAGGCAGATAGAAGAATCATTTTCAGCAACCATAAAAGCATCTGCATTCTTGATTCTGCTTACCCCAATACTGACATGAGTTTCAGACCACACCTGAAAACATCATGCCATTGGCGGAATAGCCATGTGAAAATAATGTGTGTGTTTTATTCTCATTGATCTGAATACTGTGAAACTCATGTTTGTGCTCTTAATGCTTTGGGGATTCTTTACCTCCCAACATAACTCAGGGTGAATAATTCAGTGGTCTTGTTCATCATGCCATTTATAGACATGTGAGATTATGAGGAGTACTGACATCAATTAGGAGGCATACTCTTCTGGGTGCTAAACTGACCAAAACAATAGTCGGTGCTCAAATAAAGGTGTGTATGCATGTGTGAAATAAAATATTAAAATGAATAGCTAGTGATACATTTCCTTTTTAGATGCTTTTTTGATATAATGAAGGCTATCTTCACTAAGTTAAATTTTGTTTAAGAAAAAAGAGCTTTGGTCAGTGTTGTTCAGTCGTTAGAGTGTCAGCCCACACATCAAAAGGTCACATGTTCGATCCCCAATCAAGGGCATATGCCTGGGTTGTAGGTTCAATTCCCAGCCTCATGCAGGAGGCAACCAATCAATGAGTCTCTCCCACATCCATGTTTTTATCTATCTATCTATCTATCTATCTATCTATCTATCTATCTCCTCCTCTTTCCCCCCTTCCACTCTCTATAAAAATCAATGGCAAAAATATCCTCAGATGGTGAAGATTAACCAAAAAAAATTTTATTTTAATTCTATTTAGCTCCTATGCATGTGTTTCAGTCTCAGAGCCATGCCAGAGCAGATTTCAGGAAGGTTCCAAGGCCTCGTGTACTTTACTAGTACACCTTATACTTACTCTACCAACGATTACCAGCCAGACTTTCTCTACTGTAAAGTTGTGTCTAAATAGTCTATTTCTCGAAAGTCTAGCAGCTAAGCTCATTTAGAAGGGCAACTACTTTTCAATATGTGGGTCAGGGCTCAGAGCCGAAGGCAAGGCTCTACTCTGTCATTAGGAATTGGGACATGAAACACAAAACACCAGCAAGACTGACCTAGGCAGGTGCTAGATAGATAGCTTAAAATACAAAGCAGCTCAGGGAGTTAAAAGACCCATTGGCAATGGGGATAGGAAAATGTCTTTTCTAGTTTCAAAAGAAGCATAAAAATGATACATTATGATCTGTCTCAGGGATATTTTGGTGCCAACTTATTTGGCACAGCATAGAATCTTCCTGTCACCTCATAGACTGTATCATGACAGAAAGGTAATTGGGCACCGGAGAAGATGTCAGCAAAGTGTCAATATGGTTTGACCGCTGCCCCTAAATAATATTGATGACAGGAAAGAGAGAGGGATTAATCAGGTGTGAGGCTGCCAAATGTTCAGCGCATGCAGCGGGTTCCCGAAATAGATACAACCTACCAGCAGAATGCTAAATGGACTTGAACAGAATAGATTAGTGATGTTGAGAAAAACAGAACAAAGATCCAAGAGAGCTTTATGAGAAAGCACAGTTCATTTCCCATCAGCGTTCTTCTCCCCCACGTACTATGAAAAGAGGGAGGTCTATTATGTTTTCTGGGGGCGGAGGCGGGGGGTTGCATTCTCCCTAAAAATCAATCATGGGAATAAAGGATCAAATTAAAAAGCAAAGTGCTGAGGAAGCAGTTTTGAAGCACTTTATAATTGTGGGTCATGGGGGATACCACACATGAGGCAGTCTGTTTGTTTATCTTGTGTCCCACTAAAAGATTAAATCAACACACCTGAAACTCATCGTCACATTCCATACCACACCAGCCACCTCTACTTTCTCAAACCCCTGGCCCTCTGTCATCTGGCTTTTCTTTCTTTTTTTTTTAATAGATCTTTATTGTTCAGATTATTACAGCTGTTCCTCTTTGTTCCACCCATAGCTCCCCTCCACCTGGTTTCCCACCCCACCCCCTATCCTTACCTCCCTCCCCACTGTCCTCGGCCATAGGTGTACGATTTTTGTCCAGTCTCTTCCCCCACCCCCTACACCCCTTTCCCCCTGAGAATTGTCAGTCCACTCCCTTTCTATGCCCCTGATTCTATTATATTCACCAGTTTATTCTGTTCATCAGATTTTTTATTTACTTGATTTTTAGATTCACTTGTTGATAGATATGTATTATTTGTCACTTAGTTGTTCATAATTTTTATCTTTACCTTTTTCTTCTTCCTCCTCTTCTTAAAGAATACCCTTCAGCATTTCATATAATACTGGTTTGGCGGTGATGAACTCCTTTAGCTTTTTCTTATCTGTGAAGCTCTTTATCTGACCTTCAATTCTAAATGATAGCTTTGCTGGGTAGAGTAATTTTGGTTGTAGGTTCTTGCTATTCATCACTTTGAATATTTCTTTCCACTCCCTTCTGGCCTGCATCATTTCTGTTGAGAAATCAGCTGACAGTCGTATGGGTACTCCCTTGTAGGTAACTAACTGTTTTTCTCTTGCTGCTTTTAAGATTCTCTCTTTGTCTTTTGCCCTTGGTATTTTAATTATGATGTGTCTTGTTGTGGTCCTCTTTGGATTCCTTTTGTTTGAGGTTCTCTGTGCTTCCTGGACTTGTAAGTCTATTTCTTTCACCAGTTAGGGGAAGTTTTCTATCATTATTTCTTCAAATAGGTTTTCAATATCTTGCTCTCTCTCTTCTTCTGGCAACCCTATAATTCAGATGTTGGTACGCTTGAAGTTGTCCCAGAGGCTCCTTACACTATCTTCATATTTTTGGATTCTTTTTTCTTTTTGCTTTTCCAGTTGGGTGTTTTTAACTTCTTCGTATTTCAAATCTTTGACCTGATTATTGGCATCCTCTATTCTGCTGTTGGATCTCTATATTATTCTTTATTTCAGTCAGTATATGATTAATTTCTAATTGGTCCTTTTTCATATCCTTGAAGGTCTCACTATATTTCTCAGAGGTTTCTAGAAGATTCTTGAGTAACCTTATAACCGTGGTTTTGAACTCTATATCCAGTCATTTGCTTTCCTCCATTTCTTTCATTT
Organism: Cnephaeus nilssonii; assembly: GCF_951640355.1. Classification (NCBI taxonomy): domain Eukaryota; kingdom Metazoa; phylum Chordata; class Mammalia; order Chiroptera; family Vespertilionidae; genus Cnephaeus; species Cnephaeus nilssonii. Next base: position 47,935,120 of record NC_137083.1, on the reverse strand, counting down.
GTGACCTGTTTCTTTGTCTCCGCATTTTGGCTGCTTCCCTGTGTTGATAGAGTGGCTTTGTGTGCTAGATGTCCTATAGGGCCCAGTGGCTCAGCCTCCCTAATTACCGGAGTTGGACTCTCTTGGTGCACCCCTTTGTGGGCTGTGTGCACAGTCTTGTTGTAGTTAAGCCTTGATTGCTATTAGTATCACTGGGAGGAATTGACCTCCAGGCCAATTGGCTGTGAGGACCAGTTGTGTCTATGATGGGGGAACTTCTGTGTTGGAGACACCCTTATGGGGCAAGACTTGCTTCATTGGGGCTTTGGCGCTCACTGAGTCTGCCCCCTGAGTGTGTCTCTTATGGATGTGAAGAGTTGTAATATTGATGTTCTCATTCTGACCACTGGGTACACTGGCTTTTGGATCTCCAAGGAGGTGCAAAGTCAGCCACTGCCTGAGGCCACCCAGTAGGAGCTACAGAGAGATCTGCAGATTCCTCCTCTTTGTTTGGGGTTTGGAGGTTCCCAGATGAGGCCCAGCTGTGAAGCAATGCAAGCTGCTGTGGAGCCTTAGGCCTTCTTTTGGAAGCTCTGGGGCTCTCTGACCCAGCTACAGTTTCTTAGGTTTTAGATTGCAAAAGGCCAGGCCATTCATATGCAAAAGCCTCTGTGCACAGCTTGGGTGGGGTTGTAAATTGGGTGGGGCGGGGTCTCAGGGAATCACCAGGGTGGAGCAAACAGCAATGGCTGCCCATCAGCCCTGCCCTGAAGAGGCCCCCGGGTCTCTGTGTCCCGCAGCACCATGCAGGAACAATGATCATTGCCAGCACCTCTGAGACAAAGCCACCCGAGTTCTGATGTCAGACAGTCCAGTTTCTCTCCTTATGAGTCTGGGTCCCCAGAGTCTCACCCGGAATTGGAGTTCAGAGCATTCGTGAGCTTGTATCTCCCTTCTGATTGAAAAAGACAACAGTGTACCCAGTTGCCGGCCCCTTTCTCACGCGCTTCCATATCTCCACACTTCCATACTTCCACATCTCCTACTGGACTCAGTGCACTTTTCTCTTTCCTTCTAGTTGTAGAATTTCCATTCAGCCAGCCTTCCCGTGGTTCTGGATGATATTCATTTAGTCTTTTAGTTGTAATTTTGATGTGGTTGTGCACGGCAGTAAGTTCAGGTGTTTACCTATGCCGCCTTCTTAGTTGTCTTTTCTTTTTGTTCTAAATCTAAGTTCCAGGCAGTATTGCAAAAGCTTTCCACAATAATTTCCAACCTCGAAGCTCTCCCTCCATCCCCTTCCTACAACTTTATCATTGTGATTAGCACTGTCTGTTTTCCTATAAATAAGAATCATCTAGGAAGTGTTAAAAATGACTGATCATGAGACCCTGCCACAGAATAATGAAATCAAAATCTCGGGATCAGGTCTGGCCACTCTGGATTTTGCAGACTCTTGAGATTTCAAGTATGTAGCCAAGGTTGAGAATCACTGATTTCATGTTAGGTTGAACTGCACATAATTCTACATAATAAAAGGCTAATATGCAAATGACCGAATGGTGGAATGACCGGTCACTATGATGTGTGCTGACTACCAGGGGGCAGACACTCAACGCAGGAGCTGCCCCCTGTTGGTCAGTGTACTCCCACAGGGGGAGCGCCGCTTAGCCAGAAGCCAGGCTCACGGCTGGTGAGCACAGCGGCAGTGGTGGGAGCCTCTCCCGCCTCTGTGGCAATGCTAAGGATGTCCGACTGACGGCTTAGGCACACTAAGCCGTCAGTCGGACATCCCCCCAGGGCTCCTGGACTGCGAGAGGGTGCAGGCCAGACTGAGGGACACCCCCCCAAGTGCACGAATTTCATGCACCGGGCCTCTAGTAAAAAATAAGAGTGGTTTAGAGAAAAGGAAAGTTTATTTCCCTTTTTGTAAAAGGATCCCATGCTCTTGCTGGCAATCTGCTCTGGCATTTTTAGGGTTTCACCACATCCTCGGGACCCAATAAGGCTTCTAGAGCTCCAGCCATCACATTCACATTCCAGGTGAAAGAGAAGAGGGTAAAGAAAGCATGAATTCTCTCTCCAGAAATGACTTTATTTACTACTTCCATGTACATATATTAGCTGGAACTTGGGTGCATGACCACATTTACCTGTAAAGATGGCTGGATTCTGTAGCCTTTAACTGGGCATGACTATGCCTCACTAAAAATGAGAGTTCTGTTACCAAAGAAGAAGGAGGAAATGAGCATTAGGGAGCAACTAACAGTGCCTGTTCCCACTGTAAATTCTTCAAAATAGAATTTTGAATATCTGGCTCACACCCCTTCAAGAACTTCCTATTACCTTCATGATTCAATTCAAACTTATACATTTACACATACATATTAAATATATATTTATACTATATATGATATATAATAATTTTATTAATTTATGGAACCATGTGTATTAGGCTACTGATATTATCATGAAAAAAGTTTCTCTTTATGCAGGAAGATGAGTGATTGAGATGGAAATACAGGATGTTTAGAAAATTCAGAGATAAACATAGATAATAATACTTTCCCACCTATCTTGGTCAGCACTGGTAGGCAGGAAGTGGTCCCTACAGAAGTTAACATCTTAACAGCTAGAACCTGTGAATATGTTACCTTCCATGGCAGAAGGGTCTTTGCAGATGTGATTAAAGCTAAAACCCTTAATTCAGGAGATTACTGAAATGGAGAACCTTTCCCAGAAGGTCAGAAAGAAATCTGAGGAAGGACAAAGAAGGATCAGAGAGCTGCCGTCTTTGAAGATGAGGAAGTGGGTCCGTGACCCAAGAAATGTAGACATCCTGTAAAGGATGGAAAAGGCAAGGAAATGGTTTCTCCCACAGAAGCGCCAGAAAGAAATTCATCCTGACAATACCTCGATGTTAGTCTGGAAGACCCACATTGGAGTTGTAATCTGTAGAACTAGAAGATAATAACTGCCTTGTTTTAAACCACTTCATTTGTGGTAATTTACTATGACAGCAATAGGAAATTAGCAGCTCTACTTTCTATTATGGAAAAGACTCCACAAAACTTTTTTTTTTTCTGTCTCATATTGGTATAGAGTAAAAGTTGACATAGAATAGCCTTGTAGAAAACATAAAAAAGATGTTCATAAAAATAACCTTGTGGCCAACACCATCATTCCTCTGCCCCTCAATCAATTGCTGGTAGCTTCAAGCCTGTGCAGGGCCTACCTTTGATTTATGGTGCTCTTGACCAGTGAGGATTGGTTGCCTCTTCTTACCTGTGATTGGCTCTCCTTCAAGTGGATGAATATATTGATGATGATAAGAATTTTAGAAACTCAGAAACATTCATTTACACATCCAATCATTCAGCCCATGTTTTAGTCCCTGCCAGGCATTGGGGCTACACCAGACCTTTCTCAGGGATCCTCAGAAACACAAGGTGGGTGGGTAGCTTTAATGCTAATGCCTCCTGCTGAAAGTTAGATTTTAAAAAGACATCTTGATTCCCTCAACATTACTATTTCACATGCCTGTTCTCCTATCTTTTTTATTTTAATTGATAGGCAGAGAAATGACTAGAAAATGAGGGCTTTATCCATTGTCTTATTTTCACAAAAACTAATGAACAAAAGAGGATATTATGGGCATTATGGGATTTGCAATTGTAATAACCTCGTTTTTATGGCAGAAGCCATTAGCCTGCCTTCAGGCCATTCTTAATCTGGCCTCAATCTGCTCTTTGCAGCCTGTTAAACTGCTCAAGATTCAGACAGCCTCAACTCCATTAGCAGTGAAGTTTCCTAGCAAGGACAATGCCTGGGAAATAATGAGCATGTTCTTATTTCTATTATTATTATTTGGGAGATATTTTGGTCAGCTTACTGCATCGCATGAAAACTATCCTATTTCTAACAGGCTTTGATGCAAGAGTCAATTATACAATAGCTTTTTCTAGTATTATATTTCTTTCATTCATTTAACTAATTATTGACTTAGTTTCCATTATGCACTCTGCTGGTACTGATGACAATAAAAATAATTATGCCATCTTTTCTGTTTATTAGCTGTATGACTTTGGAAGTTACTTAACTTTTATTACTTTACTAGAGGCCCAGTGCATGAATTCGTGAACCAGTGGGTCCCTCTGCCTGGCTTACGGGATCAGTCTGAAACCAGCTCTCTGACATCCCCCGAGGGGTCCCGGATTGTGAGAGGGTGCAGGCCAGGTCAAGGGACCCCATCAGTGCTCAACTGGGGCCGGGGAGGGACAAGGGAGGTTGGCCAGCTGGGGAGGTACTGCGAGAGGGCTCCAGGACGTGTCTGGCCTGTCTCACTCAGTCTTGATCAGCCAGACCCCAGCAGCAAGCTAACCTATCGGTCGGAGCATCTGCCCCCTGGTGGTCAGTGCCCATCATAGTGAGCGGTTGAGTGGCCTTAGTATATCATTAGCATATTACACCTTGATTGGTTGAACAGACAACCGAACACTTAGCATATTAGGCTTTTATTAAACAGGATTTTCTCCATCTATAAAATGAGAATAATAATATCAACCCATAGAATTTTGTAAAGATTCATATTTTATGCAATATTTATTTTCTTAGGCTTCTGTTCATCAGAAACTTGCAAGCCTAATAAAGAGGGAGCAATGGGTCAAGTCCACAAGGAATGAGGTGGATTTATTTAACAGATGTTGATTGAGTGGCTACTGTTCACAGAGATATAACCCAAGTGTGGGAGGGGAATTCATTAATGTGGATACAGAGTAATACTAGGACATAGGGGTGACACTTAACAATGCACATTTTGCAAATCAAAGAGAACTTATAAACCCTTCCAGAGAAAGAAAACCCTTCAGAGGAAATTAAGAAGGATCCTGTCAAATCCCAATTAGCCACATACAAATTATCCCCATTGCAGACTATCCATAGTATATATTCTAGTATAGAAAGCATTGCAATAATCACATTTAATTGTTGTTACATTTTAATTATGTATGTCAATGCAAATTACAAACATTGAAAAGAAAATGAAGACAAAAGGAAAATAAATTAGGGATGCGGTGAGTGAAAGAAAAACATGATATGAAACAGCCAATCTTTCTTGTTAAGAGCAGCCTTCTCATTTCTAAATGTATATATTGGTTTGTGTTGACTGTGTCCCAAACCACTAATAATTCAAAGTCAGGCCCTGGCAGGGTAGCTCAGTTGGTTAGAGCATCTTCCCTATATGCCAAGGTTGCAGGTTCAATCCCAGGTCAGGGCACATATAAGAATCAACCAATGTATGCATAAATAAGTCGAGCATCAAAACTCACTCTTTCTCTCTCTCTCCATCTCTCTCTCTCTGTACCTGCCTCCCTTCCTCTTCCTTCCTCTCTTTCTAAAAATCAATAAAAACACATTTTAAAAAAAGGTATGTAAAATTCAGCTTGTTATAATTTACTCCAAGGTCAATATGCAGCCTCAGTGATATGACTACCAAAATACACAATAAAAATAAAATACTCTGAATATTACTTTTATCAAGGGTCTACAACAAGCATTGGTCAGACCGCACCTGAAGTATTATATTTGGTACTGAAAAACTAAAACATGGGAATCAGGTTAAGGATTTGGGCAAGTATTCTATATTCGGAACAATTGAGGGAGGGATGGAGAGGGAATCTCCTCCCTGTTGTTATGGGTTAGATTATGTCCCCTAAAAAGATGTGTGGAAGTCCTAACCCTAGCATTTGTGAGTGTGATCTTATTTGGACAAGGTCTTTGCCGATGTAAGATGAGGTCATTAGGGTGGGCCCTACCCCTATATGACTGCTATCCTTGTAAGACAAGCAGAGACACAGAGATAGACACACAGAGAAGAGAACTGAAGAAATACACGCAAGGAGAATGCCATGTAAGGAGGAGGAAAACTGTGACCTTGAAGACAATGTGATTTTAGATTTCTAGCCTCTAGAACTATGAGAAAATAAATTTCTGTTGTTTAAAACCACCCAGTTTCTGGTATTTTGTAACAGCAGCCCCGGGAAAGGAATTCGCCCAGGAACGCTGGTTCCCAGGCAGTGCTATTCCATGTTGGACAGCTCTGGGCCTTTACTGAGGCTTCCCAAACACCACATACCCCTAAGCATTTTGTCCATGTTTCTTCATTCAGTTCTCACAATGATCCTATAAAGTAGTTACCAGTTTTAAGTCAAATTAAATATCCTTATTATCCTACCATTATTGTATCATACAGAACAGTTTCACTGCCCTGAATCAAGGTTTAGGTTATGCACTTGCCTAAGACCACACAATTAATAAGCAGTGAATGGGAGGAACAGAGACAAGCTAATGCTGGGTTTAACCACAATGCTACACTTTCTTTGGATAGAAAGGGGGGCTAGTGCAGTGGGTCAGCGATCTAAAAATAGGTAGGGAGGATGTCTCAGAGGTGGCATCTCGGAGCTGCAATAGCTCTTTGAGAAAGATGAAGGACATGAACGCAGCCTTAGATTGTCCTCTGGGGACCCTTGTGCAGAGCATGGGAACTGAGTTGTGCATAGAGCAGTTGACAAAGGTAGACAAAGGGATAGGTATCAAGCAACACCTCTCGAATCCAAAAGAAACCGAATATGTGTGGACATTAAGACTGATAAGGGAGATCCAAAAAGGTTTCTAGAAAGAATAGAGAAAGTAGATAAAAATGAACCATTTAGTTCTAGACTCTTATTATCAAAATAAGATATGGAAAATTGCATCAGCGTTGTCTTCAAAGTGCCAACATTTCAATGAGTGTAAAAATATATATGATGCCTCTGTTGTCCCCAATAATGCTTAAGCTCTGGCCCTGTTTCCTTCCTTGCAAGTAGGGCGTATGTGGCTTCTCACCAGCCCCCTGATCACTTCCCCCTGGAAAGTCCTGAGCTGCTTTTCCTGTCACCTGAGATTTCCTGCACAAACCAGACTTTGAAGTACAGAGTCTTACTCTACCATGCATATCCTGCCTTTTTTTTTTTAATCTTCGCCTGAGGATATGTTTTTATTGATTTTTTAGAGAAGAAAGGAGGGAGGGAGGGAGGGAGGGAGGGAGGGAGAGAGAGAGAGAGAGAGAGAGAGAGAGAGAGAGAGAGAGAGAGAGAGAGAGAGAGAGAGAGAGAGAGAAACATCATTGTGGGAGAGAAACATCAATTGATAGCCTCCAGTATGCTCCCCAACAACCTGGGATGGAACCTGCAACCTAGGTATGTGCCCTGATCAAGAATAAAAGCAGAGACCTTTTGATGCATGGGACAATGTTCCAAACAACTGAGCCACCAGGCAGGGTCTTTGTGTTTTTTTTTTTACTGTAGGTGTCATCATTTATTGGTAACTTGTTGGAAATAAAAGAAATTCTAAGTTAGTTGTAAAGATACTTCACATAAACTACAAACACACTAATTTTAGTTTTTAATAGACTTTGTTTTTTTAGAGCAGTTTTAGGTTTACAGCAAAATTGAGTGGAGAGTACAGAGAATTCCTAGAAACCCTCTTCCCCCTATACATGTACAACCTTCCCCACCATCAACACCTCCACCAGACGGTGTATTGGTTACAGTGGTGAACCTACAGAGACACATAACATCCATTTACATTAGGGTTAACCCTTGGTTTTGTACATTTTATGATTTGGATAAAAATACAATGGCATGTATCTACCATTATTGTATCATACAGAACAGTTTCACTGCCCTAAAAATCCTCTGTGCTCTGCCAGTTCATCCCTCCTTCCCCCCTAATTCCTATCAGTCACCTCTCTTTCTACTGCCTCCATGGTTTTGCCCTTTCCAGAATTTCATATAGTTGGAATCATACAGTATGTAGCCTTTTCAAATTTATCTAATTTTGTTTTAATGATGGGGGAAAATGTTAAATGTTTCATGGAAAAATTTAGGGTCAGTGACGTTGTGAAAACAAATGTACTGTATTTTCTATGTATAAGATGCCCCCTTTCCAACCCAAAATTAAGAAATCAATATTTCAAACATAAAACAACATATTTTTATTTAGTAATTACCACAGGTAATGTTTACATACTGTACTACGATATTATGCAGCATACCACTTTATTCAGCCTCTGTTGCATCACTGCACTATTAGTTCCAGACATATCAATTTCTTCAGCTTCTATTGTATCACTGCTATCTTCTGAATCACTGTCTATGTATATGAGATCATCCTCATAAACTGATGGCTAACTTTTCTGAGCTAACTTGGTTCATGTTCTCATGGCCAACCCTTCTCTCCTCATGAAATTGAAGCACCATTTTGCCTTTCCTGTAAAATCAACAATGTTCATTTTGCTTGCAAACATCCTTGCCTGACATTGAATAAGCTTGGTTGACATACATAAGCCACTCTGGCACTGCTCCATAATCCAAGTCTTAAGCCTCTACTCCAAGTTTGCCCATTTTTCTGGTTTTCCTCTTAAGGCCTTCTTTTTTGGCATCTTAAGGAGTTGTTCTTCCTGTTTTCTCCACTGTCTGATATACACTCAGTGGGAGAAGGTTCAAATTGTCTCTCTGCAGCTCTGTTTCCATGCTCTCTTGTATAGCTGATTACATTCAATTTGAATTTTGCAGAGTAAGACGATCACTTACCTGTATTTATCTTTATTTTTTGACATCTTTATGGGCTCCAGTCCCTGTTGCATCTCTGAACTCTCCACCTCCACCTCCAGTTACAGCATCAGCTGATGTCAGTAACAATAAGGCTCGTGATTGGAGGAAGCCTCTTTGACAAGGTATGGGCAGTTACACACCCACACCTGGACACCTTCCTCCTCGGTTGACTTCCGTGTATAAGACACCCCTCGATTTTCAGCCTAACGATTTTAGAAAAAAATAGCATCTTATACATGGAAAAATATGGTATTTCATTATCCTCTACTTGCAATTTAAATCAGATGCAAATGTTCTTTGAGCTAGCTATACTGTCTTCAAATGAGAGCCTAGCTGAAAGTCCAGTATGAAAAGAAATTAAATGGAGCATCTTGAGGTGAAGGGAAGTAGTAGGTAAGGGCCCCACCACATACACCCATCCTTCACGGATTACCCTCAACTTTTATGAGCCCTCCTGCCTTCAGGAAGCACAGTATTAACCACAGATTTAAGAGATTAGGACTTGAACATGTTTAAGCGCCCAGTCACCAGTGAATGACACTATACTTTCTGTCCGGAAGACAAAACAGGCTGAGCGCTTAACGTGTTAAAAATCATAGAGATGTAATAAAAATACCCTTTTATTACATAACAAAATGTAAAAAGCAGTCCATAAAATTTTTAGTGTTTAATCTGATTTATGCTTTTTAATCCCTTGGCGTATAGTTCCTTGTGTTTGTTGAAGATCTGATATTTTTAGACCAAAGATACTACTAATAGTCAAAATTCAAATAAAATTAAAGTCAACATCTTTTACAGGGTGAATGCACGAAATCACAATGAACTACATCCTTTCCAAATTAAAATTAAAATTTGTGTGTGGTGTTTTTAATTAAAGTTTAATTGATTGGTATACAGATTGAAGTCCATAAAAGTCTCTATAATCTTTGCACCAAAGTTTATGTTATAAACATTTAGGATAAATGTCAAAAAGAAAGGAAAATTAAAGATTTTTATAAAGGAAAATGGAGGACAGGGGATATCTACATGAAGTAAATAGTGTTTTTTAATATACTTTATTGATTCAAATTCATGTAATAAGACAATGGGGTTTTTGACTCTTAAGACAGGTTGACATATTTAAAAGTAGTTTTGATGATTTGGAGATGTCTGAAGACTATATTTTCTTTCCAATTTGAATTATTTATAATTCCATGGTTAATTACATGGAGTAAAACTGAATTACTAATAAATGCCAGAGAAAGCAATTTAAATTGACATTCATCTCCAAAGTTGGCTCCTATGTAATCACAGATTTTCCAAGGCTTAACATTTACTATAATAAGAAAATATTATAGTAAATTACATATATTAGAAAGGATAGAAGAAATTCCTTCAAAAAATAAATGTGCATAATTATATTTATTATATTTAGCTTTAGATAAAGACTTTTTTTAAGATTTCCACGTCTTGAGGATAATTTTTTTAAGCAAGAAAAAATAGACAATGTTCTGCTTCCCCAATGTACCTCTCCCTTAATCACATCCAACTTGGGTGAGTGGTGGTAGCAACTTCTCATACTCAGAAAACCTCTGAAGGTCTGGTTAGAAGAGTTGAAATACTGTAGATATCAGCAGCTAAATAGAGTTTTTTTAAAGGGTGCTTTATTTACTCTAAAGCATAGAAAACTAGAATAAATATGATTTTAAATATTGTGGAATACATCAAACAGCTTTTAGATTCAAAAGAATGGCCAAGTATAGGCTAGTAAATTGGCTAATATCATCATTCTCACAACATAAATTTCTAAACCCAAGGCATTCATTTGCACACATGCAATATCTCCAGCATTTCATGGTGTGAAATAAGCTGAAAAGCTCTTTCATGATTCAGAAATAACTGCTGATGCTACCCAGGGAGTTCTTTCTTCAGCATACAGTAAGCAGACCTCAGAGTCAAGCTAAAGGATTTCCTGAACCAGTCAAATCAGTGGTTTTCCAGCCTCTGTGACTGTTTTGTATAATCTGTATTTATTAGAGAGGTTATTGTTCTAAATGGTTAACTTATGAAGTCGTTTTAATGAACAAGCACTGAATTTTGCCACCTCCTGTTATGTGGCCTTGAAGCTGTTTCTTGGTCTTTCAGAGCCTGTTTCTTCCCCTGGTATAATGGCACAAAAACTCAGTTATTCCTCCTCAGTAGGAAATGAACTGGTGTGTTACTTATTTTTGAGACTCTCTAAGGTAATTGGCCTAGTTATCAAAATTGAGCTCTCAGGTCTCAGAATTACCATATGGTGGAAGATCTGCACACAGTGATAAGCAGTAAGTGAGTTAAAACATAAAAGTTGCACTTCCAAAACCAGAAGCAATCTGATCCATCTACTTCAAGGCTTTTTGTTTGTTTGCTTGTTTTTTACCTAAGAGGACAGAAGAAATTACAGATATAAATATAATCACCAGCTTGGAAGTCATGAACTTAGATGTAAATGACCACCTGTGACCAAAAAATGCCAGAGATATATGTCTCAGAATCTATGACTACAACGGGTTATTTTTTGTTAATCCTCACCTGAGGATATTTTCCCATTGATTTTTAAAGAGAGTGGAAAGGACGGGGAAGGACAGAGAGAGAGAAACAGATGTGAGAGAGCCACATTGATTGGTTGCTTCCTACACATTCCCACCAGGGCTGGGGATCAATTGAGCCTGCAACCAAGGTACATGCCCTTGACTGGAACTGAATCCGACACCCTTCAACGCTGTATCCACTGAACCAAACCAGCTAGGGCTATAATAGGTTCTTGTAGGCAGCTTGTAAACAAAGCCCAGAAGTTGAAAAGTTCATTTAACATCCTATTCACAATATATGAGTACTTTCCCCAAAATACTTGACTGCTAGAAATATCAGTAGATTTGTAATTTATCTGTATCTATTGATGTTCATTTGCCAAAAGCCCTTTCCCTTTCCTGTTGCATTTAAATTTTTAAGACATTTGGCATGGCTTATTCTATGTACTGAATTTTAGAGCTGACTTTGGTAGAGAACTTAGATATCTTTGGCCATACAGTTTAAAAAATACATTGAGTGAAGCAAAGTCATTCTTTTTATTTAAAAAATTTGGATAAATCTTTAATAAATGCTCAAGCTGAATTTAGTAGTCTATATTTATTTACATCAGCTCAAAATTGGATTCTATGCCACCTTTGGTCCATTGTGAGTTAAAATTGTGTAACTGGAATTATTTATAAAATCATGTTAAATTGAGGTTGCGAGAGAATATATTTTGAAGTATGATTCGGGGTTAATGATTATTATTTTGCATTTAATATGTTGGGGGGGAATCTTAATATAACCTTTGTTCAAAATTGCTTAAAAACACCTGTATATTTGCCCTGTCCACTTCATTACAATTATCCCTCAGTATCCACAGGGCATTGGTTCCAGGATCTCCACAGAAATGAAAATCTGAGAATGCCCAACTCCCTCATATAAAATGTTATGGTATTTGCCTATAACCTACACACATCCTCTCATGTACATTAAATCATCCCTAGATTAATTACTTATAATAGCTAAGTAATATACTTAAGTCATTACCTTATAATATGATGAAAATGTTATGTAAGTAATTGTTGTACTGTGCTGTATAGGGAATAATGACAAGAAAAAGCCTGTACTTATACAGAAGTAACTATCATAGGACTAACTACATAGTACATGTCAGCAAGAACATAACTATTTTTTCCTGAATATTTTTGATCCCCAGTTGGTTGAATCCATGAATGTGAAACCTGTGGATATGGGGGGATGACTGTATTTTTCTCCTTGTTGTTGATATATTTATCTGAAAATTATGTATGTGTTGTAGCTTGTGGCACGTCAGATTGTTCGAAGAGATACACCACAATACTTGTTATAAACCCTTAATTTCATTCCTCACTTAGCTTCATAAAACTCTTAACTTGAATCTAATAAAAAGCTCAATTGAAAGTTTGCTTATTGTGAGAGGATACGAAAAAAAATCTTAAATAACTAGTCCTTTCTTGTACTCTTTAAAACATATATTGATTTTTTTGTAATTGCACTAAAATAGCTAAACATAAGGACTTCTATCTTGCACATTAGGTGTTGATAATCAATGTATTTAAAAAACAAACTGTTTTAAGGGAAAACAAAATAAAACAAAAAGATGTGATATTTGATGCCTGGTATGAGCACACAGACCTAGTCTCTTTTCCAGAGTTGTACTTTTGTACATGGTTTTTTAAATAAGCACCTATTATAGACTAGTTGGTCTCTACCTGTTCCCAAGGATGAGTGGGGATTGTCAGAAGGCTGGTCACTCAGGTATGCCTTAATCTGGAAGGCAGAGAGCAGCTGGTTATAAAAGAGTGTAAGATAATAGAAAGTTGAGTTTTTTTCATTGCAGTATCCTGGGATATTAATGCAAAAAATAATAAACAGTTCAACATGAAATGATAATGGGTAATGTTGAGAGGGTCTCTTGAAGTCAGCTTTGCTTCATTTAACTATGAAATGACTACATGGATTCAGTTATCTCTCCCCTTCTTCATTCAGAGGATATAATAATATGTTGCTTCTTTTTCTCCTTTCTTCCAGTCTACCTTCTTGAAACAAAGTAAAGAAATAAAAACAGCAGTGCTGCACCCCCATTGTGACTTCGTGATCAGCACAGATTGTTCAGTTAAACACTCTTGACACTCAGACTTTGTTTTGAGGGACACACCACTCAAACTAGGAGTCACAGCATTTGACTCCCTGTGTCCTTTCCTCTGAGCCCTGGGTCTCAGCAATGGAGCTTTGTACTCCTTTGATACAGAAAACATGACACAAGTGTGAATGAGTGAGAACAAGCTTAGCAGCCGTGGATAATGTGGTCCCTGGTGCTACGGGCATGGGAGGCATCAAGTCACAGCAGGTTCTGCCTCAGTCCTGCCAGTAATTCCTGTGGTCAGAAGACCCCACACCTTCCTTTACCACCAGCATAGTGGTTCCCATGCCCCTGCCTTTGCTCCAGGGCTTTATTCTCAGAACCCTCTCTGCTTGACATAAGAGAAGGAAGATGTGGATGGCCAGTCAGTCTTGCCCAGATTGTGGGGAAAAACAGAGATCAGCACCTAATTGGTTGGTTTGTGAATCCTATGACCAGATCCCTTTAGAATTTTTTGTCCTTATTCAAGTTCCCATACCTTTCATGTCTTCTTACAAAATCTTCAAATTGCCTTTCCCAACTTCCGAACTATATGCATCCATCCAACATAACTTAGGCCAGAGTGCCCGGGCTGCCTATGCTGTGACCAATACTGAGCAATGCACAGTCAGATCCCATTAGGAGTGGACATATGTATGGGACACAAATAATGGAATCAATGAGGCACCGCTAAAGGGTGATGTTTCCGAGGCTATTGGCCATTCTAATACCTTATTTCTGTCTTGGGATCCCCTTCCTGCAGGCACCTGATGCTCTTTTTCTCTTACTATGCTTCCATGGCCACTACCTTACTTCTTGGAGTAGAACCGATATTTCAGATTATGTCTGAATCCAGTGGATAAAAGCAACAACTCAGGGATGTGTATCTGAATTCCCTGGGTGATAGTGAAAAGCAACCTGAAACTCTTATTTCCTAAACCTGATTGAGATATTAATACCTAACTAGATTTCCCCCCATAACTTGCACATTGATATTTCAGCAGTAATCATTAGATAAGAGAGATTTTGGATTAAGAGACTCGAATTGCTCTTTAAATCATCCTGTGTAACAATGATCACAGCAATAATAACAGTAGTTACCATTTAGTAAGCACCCACTGTGCTTTAGGTGCCTGATGTCTTTACCATGGTTCATGCTCAGGACAGTCCTCAGAAGTAAGAGCAGTGTGCTCATCTCTCAGGTGAGAGTGGTGAGTTTCAGCAGAGCCAACCCCCTCTCTCTGTCTTGCAGCTTCAAATTGGCAGCTAGGTTTTGACCCCACGTCTGACTCCAAATTTATTTTATTTCTACAACTCTAATTCCTAGATAAAGATGGGAACTGTGAGCTGTTACCGTGTTTGCTTTTCCTGCGTCAAAAGGCCTTTTCTAAAAGTCCTAATCAATATTAACAAAATATCATTTTATAGTTAGAATATGTATCAGGAACCAAAAAGGAGGAGAAGCAGATAATATTTTACTTGGATTTAACCAAGAAGCCAGATGTTTTAAGTGGAAATGATCTTGAAAACCAACTTCATTGATTGAGTTTCTAAACATAAGAGAAAATCATTTAGAAAAACCCATGAAACACATAAATTATCATACCATTTAACTGATACTAAAAACAATCATGGAATCTCTCTGGGTCCTCTAGAACCTACACACATAGAATTTTATAGTCACTTGCTATAGAAAACTCAAACCATGCAAAGGGGGTATTTAAAGGCATTAAGGTGAATAACAAAGGAGCTTTCAAAATACCATCCTATTCTGATCAAAAGTAAAGGCAGCTGCCTATCTCTAGTTAGAGAGAGAGAGAGAAATTTTCAAGGAAAAGTTTACCTCATTCAAAAGGTTTTCTTTTCCCACGTGGGTCTGAGAGTTATTTAGTTTAACCTGAATCACCCTTAGTGTCCTTCAAATCTATACATTTTGCTTTTCCACACAATTGCTTCAAAACCAGGAAGATCAGAGCTTTGAAAATCACTCTTGAAGCAATTTTACACCCCAATGTGCATGCATATATATATATACACACATATATATATATACATATATATATACATATATATATATAACTATATATATAACTATATATATATATATAGTTATGCTATATATATAACATAGTTACCATTTAGTAAGCATCCAATGTACATATATATTACCATTTAGTAAGCACCCAATGTGTGTGTGTGTGTGTGTGTGTATGTATGTGTGTGTGTGTGTATATATATATATATATATATATATATATATATATAGTGACCCAGGTCTGATTGCCTCTGGTGGGGAAAACAAAATGTATGCTAAAGCTCACAGAGCAATGGTGGATCCAAAATGATCTTGAAAAACAACTTCACTGAGAGTGAGTTTCTAAACGTAAGATAAAAACTTTTAGAAAATCTTATGAAACAAATTATACCATTTCACTCTCAGTCCCAGTAATAGTCTTAGTTATAATATTTTAAGTCCTCCCAAAAAGGGTAAATATTTCCTGATAACTCCTAAGACAGGTTGCTTAAGAAATCATAAAATGATGAAATGATGTCTCATTCCCTTTTGTGGAAATGTTATCTGTGACATTCCAACCAGGGACTCCAGGAGCCTATTCGAGTGCCTCAGTATCTCAAGCAGCTGATTAATATGTTGGAGGCTTTGTAGCTCCTTTGAGTCATAGTTGTCTTCCTATAAGTTAGATTCAGTCATTCTAACTCTGCCCTGTGCAGGAAAAAAATACAGAAAGCATACACTTGTTATTTCCAAGCCCTTCAAGTATATGAAAATGATGATCAAGTTTTTAAAACATCTCCAGACTGAAAATTCCCAGTTCCCAGAGCAGTTCTAGAATCTCACTTTCCCCAATACCAGCACTCTTGTCAGTATTTTCCTGACTATGACAACCACAAACACAGGCATTCACATATGTCCTGATTCATGCCAAATGCAGCAGAACTATACACATCTTGCTTCATTTTAGACACTAGATCCACCAATGCATGCCAACAATAGATTAACTTTTTATAAAACTTCATTTATTTCACTTCTGGCAGGTAGCACTTTTGTGTAGTCTTCTAACCATTTTTACATGAAATGAATTTTGTCCAGGCATATCTTTCTATTCTATACTTTGAATTCAGATCTGAAAATTTTCCACTAATCCTACTAGATTATATATTGTTGTTTTACTCTTCCAACCTATTTCAATCATATTAATCTTGCTGAAAACTATGAAAATGTGTAAGTTTGGCCTATTTATAAATTTAATAAGCATAATTTCTCTTCCAAGTTATTATGATACCTTTATAACAACCTGGTTATGCTTTAACAGGAATGAAGTAAAGGGGAGTCTAAATGATATAGGCATGCCATTTATACAGCTTTGCTAGGAAGCTGCAATTAACATTCTCTAAATCTGTTCCCTGCAGATTGATGGGGGAAGGGACTGGACAATAGACCCATGCTCAATAAGGTCTGGGTGATGTGGGAAGAAGCTTACCTGTCAGTCACACCTGAGAGCAAGTCAGTGGCCAGAATAGGTGTGGCTACTGCAAGGTTGCAGAATCTGAGATACTTAACTCCTGCACAAAGAAAGTTCTTTCTTTGCGCTCTTGGCCCTCTTGTTCTCCTAGGACTCTTGTTGCAGGGGGTTAGCACACCCTGCATTCTCACACATGGTCCATAGCCATGTGGACTCCACACAATGAATTAATGGACTTTAACTAGCCTGATGCTACGTTGGACCTATCTCACCAAGGAATGAAAACTCTGGACACTGGTCCTACTTTTAGCTCTGCTAAACCCCCAGCTGCATATTTTCCAGGTCTGGTTTAAGGGATGTGGGACTTGCAAACAGAGAAATATAATTAATTCAATGCAAATAAAAATCATTCATTCTCCTGTGCAAGTCTTAGGAAATTCCTTTTCTGAAGATTTTGCAGGAACCCCACTCCCACTAGTGATGGAGGAATTCCACCCACCCAATCTTCTGGCAACAATTGCTCACAATATTAAGCATAAGAAGGCCAAAACCAGACATGTGACACACCAATTGAAGTTTCTCTCCACCAGTTCAATAAGTGGAGAGTGCACTGAGCATCTCTGTCACTCAACTATGTCCCAGCATGTCAGCTCAATCACATGATCAGCTCAATCACATGCTTTTGTGGAATGAAGATTTACTCACTGTGGAACTTTCCCTGTCTGTCAATCTCCATGCAGAATAACTTCTAGACATCCTACTTTTTATTTCTAAATGCCAATGGATCTTCTACTTAATGGAAGAACAAGAATACTGGCTTCTCCTTCTCATTTGTTTATTCGTTCCACCATTTTGAAAATCAAAACAGCATAATAACTTTTTTATTCAGAAATATTTAATATTAAAGTATAAAATGTTGCCTATTATAAGCAAGCCACCATGGGCACTCAAATTAAGTAAATATCAAGCTTCAGAACATTAGTGGCAGTAGATAATTTTGAATTGACTCCTGATATTCCAAGATGTTCATGATACATAGAGATGTTATTTAAAAAAAAAACAATTAAAAGAACATGAAAATGACAGCACATGGTAGAAGCAGTATTTCATGTTTCTAACAAGACCATCTGCCTATGGGTAAGATTTCTGTCAAATCTTAACTGAGAAGAAAATAATGTTAAGAGACATATGCCCGTGTTTACAAGCTGAGGGAAATTGACAAGTGACTGAGTTTCGCCCGTACTTTTACAGGCAACTGTTGCACATAATAGGGAAAATTAAAATTAGTAATTACCTTTATAGTCTGCCATTGTTTCAGATGTGTTTGGAATTTCTTAAAAATTCATTCCAAATAATGACTTGTGCTCTGCCAGAACATTTAAAAATTTGAAAGATGAAGGCTCAGCTATTTTGCAAAGTGAAATACTTTGATGATAACAAATTCTTTCTCCACTTGCTTCTCCCCACTCTTGGTGACATTGTGTTTATAGCTCAATTTGTTGATAATCCTTCAAGCTATTCTTTTTTTTTTAGGCATTGCCATTATAAAAGTCTTCTTCCATTTGGCCTTGGTACTGCTTGGAACTTGAAATTGCTATTTGCTGCCTGCCAATTACAGAATAATTTAAGGTTTGATGCTTTCAGGCACAGTTCTTGAAATACACAAAAGGAATATATTAAGGTGGAATGCGTAATATTTTCTCTGCACTGCACAGCTTCAGTGGATTGCATAGAATTATATCTAAATTGCTAAACAAATCAATGGCCAAAATAAAAGTATTTCCTCTAAGGAGGTGTTTTGTGATGGCTTTGCTATTCTTTCTTTCTTTTTGATAGGAGCATAGCAAATATTTTCAAAAAGATTCATGTCGTTTGCCACTGACTGATTTGGATCTATAAACATGTGATGGATGTAAATACAGATAAAAATTTAACATAACATTTAAATTTCTGGAAACAAAGCAAAATGTGATTTTTAAATCAATTTGGGATAATTGAGAAGAAAGGAAAGAAGAGAGTTATGTTTCCTAGATCTTTTCAACTCTAAAATTTAGTAGTTTTTCTTCTTTTGTATTTGTATCTGTATTGTTCAACATTTACAGTGCAAGGCAGAAAATCTGTAAAGCAAAGTAAATTTGTGGTTTAAAGGGGTCATGTACAAATTTGAGGGCTAGGAAGAAGCCCTCAAATTTGGGACGGTAGAGGGAAATGTGCTGATTACCATGAGGATAAAAAAAGGAAATGAATTATTTATGTATTCCTGCCATCCAGTCTGCAACACCTGGGAGGACACTCAGGCAGTTTATTATCATACACAAAATTTTCCTCATAGCTAATCACAAACATACTTGGATTCCAAAAGATGGTTTTATAAAATTATTTTCTTGCCCACCTGGTGTTGCTCAGTGGTTGAGCATCAATCTGTGAACCAGGAGGTCATGTTTCAATTCCCAGTCAGGACACATGTCTGAGTTCTGGGCTTGATCCCCAGTAAGGGGTGTACAGAGGCAGCCAATCACTGATTCTGACTCATCATTGACGTTTCTATCTGTCTCTCCCTTTCCCTTCCCTTCTCTGAAAAGGTATACAGATTAATTAATTTTAATATTACTTTCATAGGGCATTACAAAAACAGTGAATAACTCCCCAAAATGGTGCATTTTGAGAGCTTATAAACTATCTTCATAGGGGAAGGGGAGGGGAGTGATGGAGACAATTTATGGAAAAGTAAATAATTTTTAGGGGAAAAATCAATGACCTTTAAAAGATTAGATGGGAGAAATGATAGTTTTTGACAAAGTTTGTTTGGGTGTGGTGGGACATTTAGTCTCCTCTCCTGAGGTAAGAGTCAGTCTTCCCTGGTTGATGAAACTCCTGAGGTCCTTATAGTGGATCTGTCTTTAGGCAGGGAGGGGAGTTCAGAGAAAGCCTCTGTCTGCATTTGCTCTTTTTTCAAGTGCCTTAAGCTCAAAATAATCAATATACCAAAGTGGCATATTTTGGGGTGGCATCTTCTGAATTTCTTTAGTGGTCAAGGATGGTTCTCCAATGAGGGCAGAATTGTTCTTGTTGATTAGCAGGTATTGGTGAGCAATGTGGGTGTTGGAGAGAGAGACCTGTCAAAGCCACAGCAGGATTTTCTCAGTCCTCTGTGCCTCTCATATTACAAAGAAAATTACGGAACCTTCCTGTAAGGCAAAATGAGTGCCCTGCACACAGTGGGAGCTCACTGAGTTAAAGTTGAGCTTTCTTTTTTTGATATGACTCAACTATTTTAAAAATAAACTGGGATTTTGTTTGTTTTCATAATTCCTGGAGATGATTAAGTTTCAAAATGAAATACAGTCTCTATTGGCTTCATGACCAGTGACCAAATTAAATTCCATTTCTATGCAATTTTTTTATTTGCCTCATAATCTAGAAAGAGGAGTGAGCAACATATCTTAACAATTAACTTCTCTTTACAAATGCATGTTTATGTAGATTTGGTTATGGTTTATTCAAAGTCCATTATAAATATTCTTTCATTCTAATACATGCTCAGTGATGTAATTAGGATTTCATTCTAGCCATCCCAGGAAAAAAAAAAAAAAAGCCCAATTTGCAAGCAAGCTAATCAGAACCACACAGGACAGAATGTATATACTTAGGTCTATTACAGAAAAAAAAATCTCTCCAAAACCATGGTAATCCTGTATGACTCAATGTATCCCGAAGAAGAGACACAAATGTAAATGAATTGTAGCCCAAGGTAGCTGGTTTTTTCCCCAGAAAGGGAGTTCAAAAGAAACTTGGGTCTTAGCAAGAAATAGAATTAGTGATCTCAATGACATTCTAAAAGATTGAAAGATCAGGGAAGTTTGATCAAACTCTATTGGTGGACTTCTTACAATATCCTGAGAAAAATAGTTTTCTGAGACTAACATGGAAGTCAGCTTTATTTGTGTGGAGTTAAGTCCCTGCATTTCCAAAGTCCCATTTTCCTTATTCCAGTCATGGAAGAGATGTAGCTGGGGTATCAGTATAGTTAAAATCAGAGCCAATGTCCAGAATTTCCATTTCTTGTTGGAGAAGGGTCCAGTACAGTGTTAGGCTAATTGCAGTCCACTAGTCCATTGTGTTGGGAGGTCCACATGTCTGTGGGCTACTGTACATGGGAGAATGCCAGGAAGCCAAGCATGAGCCATGAGCCAAGCATGCCAAGTGGAGCCATTTCTCTCCACTAATACTAGCAGCGGATATTTTAGCAGCCGATTGCCATGTCATTAGTCTTGTACTGACTAGTTTGGTGTGCACAACAGAAATATTTCACTTTTGGAGAACAAGAAAGATAGGTTTATTTGCATTACACATTAATTTGTGCAGTTATTTAGTGTCTGGTAAGTTAATGTTCAAGAAAAATATTAATTTTTATTAAAATGTTCTATTATTTTATGTTAATGATTACTCATTCATTTCAGCCCTTTGTATTCAGCATGTCTCTATCAAAATAAACCTACGTTTCTATGAAAATTGAAGCTTTTGTTTTTATGCTTCCCACATAAACTTAAACCTTGTTTATTTAGCCCATGTTAGCCTTTGAGTTTGACATGTCTGCACTACAGAAACTAAACCAATTTCCTGGAGAAAAGGACTGAGCTAATCTAGAAAAGATAAAAGAACAATGGGATAGAAGGGCAGTAAGACATGGAAGCAAGCAAATGGAATATTTTCAGGGGAGAAAATGAGGGGAAGTGATTGGCCAGTGAAATATGGGGCAAAACATGAATGAAGATGACTTTTAAGATATCCTTCATTGGCTCAGGCAACATAATTTTCTCTCTGGTGCTTTTTTCCAAAATCCTCTGTAAAGTTTTAAATTACCTTTCAAGAATTTGTGGAAGTCAGATTTAGGTTTATTTCAAATGTTATACTATCACAGGAAGTAGCACCCAAGTGACCTAGAATACTTATAAGTATAATAAAAGCTGTTGTGTGAGAAGAGATATCAATGCATTTTAACCACAACCTTGCTATTACACAGAAGGAAAAGAGGAACAATAAGCAGAAAAGGCAATAATGGTATGGTGACTTAACTGAGTGCATTGGCATTTACATAATTTACTTGTAATTATTGAATATTATTCATCTATATATATGGTGGTTATAAATATACCTATTACTGAGAAGCATGGTTATTTCAGTTCATTGCTATTTGAATACTATAGGTTAATTTTTTTCCAAATTGTAGATAATAATTTTAATTGTCCTAAAAATGATCATTGATTCATTTATTCATCACTCAGCAATAAGTGTTCATTATCCAAAGTGTGTTAGGCACAATTTTGTGCATTGAAAGTATAACAATAAAAAATATTGTAGGTACCTTTATGTTGACAGAGTCTGGTGGAATTAACAAAAAGTTTTTTGTAAATCTTACTATGAAGAATTTAAAATAGTATAAAAAGAAGAAAAAACAGAATCACATGTGTATATGAGTATATGTGTGTGTGTATATATATATATGTTTTCAATTGTAGGTTAAATTTTTAAAATATATGTGTGATTTTTGCTTTTTTCAGCTTTTGTTGAGGTATAATTGCCAAAATTTTAACATACGTAAAGTGTACAACATGATGATTTTTTATACCTATACATTGTGAAGGGATTCCACCACTGAGTTAACACATCCATCACCTCAAATAGTTACCTCTTTTTTTTTTATGCGTGAGAACACAAGTTCTACTATATTAGCAAAATTCAAATGATGTAATAGAGTATTATCAACTGTTGTCACCATGTTATCCATTAGATTTTCAGATTTTAATAATCTTGTAACTGAAAGCTTATACCCTTTTACCAACCTCTCCCAATTTTCCCCTCCCCCAGCCCCTGGCAACTACCATTTTACTCTATTTTAGGAGTTTAACTTTGTTTTTCTTCTTTGAGATTCCATCTCTAAGTGATAACCACACAGTGTTTCTCTTTATCTCTGGCTTATTTCACTTAGTATAATACCATCTAGGTTCACCCATATTCTTGCAAATGGCAGGATTTTCTTCTTTTTTAAGGCTGAATAATATTCCATTGTGTATCTATACTGCATTTTCTTTATTCATTCATCTGTTGATGAACACTTAGGTTGTTTCCCTATCTTAGCTGTTGGGAATAATGCTGCAGTAAACATGGGAATGCAGATACCTCTTCAAGACAATGATTTCATTACCTTTGGATATATACCTGGAAGGGGAATTGCTGGTTCATATGGTAGTTCTATTTTTAATTTCTTGAGGAACTTCCATATTGTTTTCCATAGTGGCTGCACCAATTTCCATTCCCACCAACAGTGTACAAGGGTTGTGCTTTCTCCACATCCTTGCCAGCATTTGTTATCTCTTGTCCTTTTATTTTTTTATTATTTTATTGATTTCAGAGAGGAAGGGAGAAGGGGAGAGAGAGAGATAGAAAATCAATGATGAGAGAATATCATTGATTGGCTGCCTCCTATATGCCCCACATTGGGGATCAGGCCCACAACCCTGGCATGTGCTCCAACTGGGAATGGAACCTTGACCTTCTGATTCATAGGGTGCTGCTCAACCCCTAAGCCACCAGTTAGGCTCTCTTGTCTTTTTTATAATATACATCCTGACAGGTGTAAGGTGATTAATTTTTATTTGCATTTCCCTGATAATTAGTAATGTTGAGTACCTCTTCCAGTTGGCCATTTATGTTTCTTCTTTGGAAAAACAAGTCTGTTCAGGTCCATTGCACATTTTTAAATTATGTTATTTGGTTTTCTTGTTTGTATGTTGATTTGTGTTTCTTTTATTTGTTGGTTGTTTTTTGTTTGTTTCTTTGTTTTGATCTTGAGTTATAGAGTTCTTATACATCTTGGATGTTAACTCTTTATCAGATTTGTGGTGTGCAAATCTTTTATCTCATTCCATAGATTGACTTTTAATTTTATTATTTCCTTTGCTATGCAGAAGCTTTTTAGTTTGATGTAGGCTTATTTATTTTTGCTTTTGTTTCTTGTGGTGTCAAATCCAAAAAAATCATTGCCAAGACCAATGTCAAGGAGCTTACTCCATATGTTTTTTTCTAAAAGGTTTATAATTTCAGATCTTAATATTCAAGTTTTTATTCCATTTTAAGTTGATTTTTTGTATATGATATAAGGGTTCCTATTTTATTCTTTTACATGTGGGTACCCACATGTACCATTTGGATGTTTTTCCAATACCATTGATTGAAGAGACTATCCTTTCTCCATTGTATATTCTTGCCTAACTTGTCAAAAATTAATTCAGCATATATACATGAATTTATTTCTGGGTTCCTATTCTATTCCATTCTCTATGTGTCTGTTTTTATGCCAATACCACCCTATTTTGATTACTATAGCTTTTTACTATAATTTCAAACCAGGATGTGTAAGGCCTCCAGCTTTGTTCTTTATCAAAATTGCTTTGGCTATTTGGGGTCTTTTGTGGTTCCATAAAAATTTTAAGATTTTTTTTTTATTTCTGTGCAAAATGCCATTGGAATTTTTATAGGGATTACATTGAATCTATAGCTCACTTTGGGCAATATGAACATTTTAAGAATATTTGTTCTTCTAGTTCAGTAACATGGAATATCTATTTATTTGTGTCTTTTTCCATTTCTTTTATCAATGTTTTATACTTTTCAGTGTACTTCATTGCTTTTTAAAGCCATTTTGTAGTATTGGCATCTTTTTTTACAGCTGCAGATTATAACTAGTTCTAATTTATTTGGTAAAGTATTTTTTATACAAACACACACACAAGAGCTTTTTTAATTTTAAACACAGTGTTAAAATTAGATGAAATATAGCCAAAAGAAACATCAAAGAGTCCAGAAATAGACTTACACATATATTATACTTAATTTATTACATAATTCACCTGACAGAACAATGAGGGGAAAAAATGAAAAGATGGTCTTTTAAATAAATTATTGTGGGACATTCAGGTATCCATAGGGAAAAAATGAAATGACCCCACCTCATAGCATAAATATAAATCAACTCCAGTTACATTATAAGCCCAGTGTAAAGGTAGACAGGACAGCTTTTATAAACTAAAAGAAAGATATCTTTATGAGCTTAGGAGTACAGAAGATTTTCTTAAACATTATTTTTAAAAACTAACCTACATTTTCTTGGAAACAGAAAAGCAGGTACATTTTTAATGTATTAAATATTTCAAATTTATAAAAATTAGTTATGTGGAAGTCCTTTTTAATTACTTCTGTTTTTATACTCCATATCTAATTCAGTCTATAATATGAAATCTTAGAAGCTCTTTGTAGTTGTAAATAGTGAAACAAGCTTATTTCTAATTTTACGGAGAGTGTCATTGGATGACAGCAAGCAATTGATCAATTTTATTTTTTTAATATGTTTTTATTGATTTTGGAGAGAGAAGAAAGGAGAGGGAGAAACATTGATCAGCCGCCTCCTGCACACCCCCTACCGGATATCAAAGCCCACAACCTGGGTATATGCCCTGACCAGGAATCAAAGCAATGACCTCTTGGTGCATTGAAGCCACAGCAGGTAGGCATTGATCAATTTTATTTAAAAGACTTTGCTTTAGGAAAGATTGTATTTTAAAATGAATTTTACTTAATAAAAAAATAATGGTTGTTCGAAAATATCCAGTCTATATATAAAGAGGATTGTATAGCTCATCCAACATAGTGGAAATTGAATCTTGTGGTTATCATTTTTGTAGACAATAATATATATTTTCAAAGCTTTCCTTTTTTTGTATTGCTTTGTACAAGGAAACTGATCATCATATAAATCAGCGATTTTTAAAATTTTTCATCTTATGGTACACATAAACTAATTACTAAAATTTCTGCAGCACACCAAAAAATCTGTCATATTTTTTGCTGATCTGACACACAAAAAAAAATGTATATATTTTTTTTGATTCATTCACACTGAATGGCTATGGTTGTTGGCTATTGTCTTTTTTTTTTCTGACAGTCTAAGGAAAAAGAAGTCAGTGCTCCTAACTAAATTATTCAAATATTGCATGTTTTAAAGTTCTTGTGGCATACCAGTGTGCCTGCTGCAGCACATTGGTTGAAAATCACTGATAAAAATAGTGCTGCACAAAAAAAAAAAAAAAAAAAAGATTCAGGGACCCTAAAGAGGAGCATCCTTGGGAGGAGGGGATGGTGGAGCTGCAAATCTAAGATCATTCAGCACTCAGATCAGTACTGGTGGGGTAGGTGAGAATGGAAGAATGGGGTAGGCAGGGGAAAAAAATTTTTTAGTTCATTTTTTTTTATGGTCTAAAGTTTACATATGTCTTCTTTTTCCCCAATTGACCCCCCTGCCCCCAGCCATTCCCACCCCGGGCAAGTCCCCACTACCCCAGTGTCTGTGTCCATTGGTTATGCTATATGCATGCATACAAGTCCTTTGGTTACTCTCTAAACCCCCTTCCCTACCATTTGTCTCTAGATCGATATATTCTTGTTCATCAAATTATGTTGATCATTATATCCCACTTATGAGTGAGATCATGTGATATTTATCTTTCTCTGACTGGCTTATTTTGCTTAGCATAATGCTCGCCAATTCAATCCATGTTGTTGCAAATGGTAAAAGTTCCTTCTTTTTTTATAGCGGCGTAGTATTCCATTGGGTAGATGTACCACAGTTTTTTAATCCACTCATTTGCTGATGGGCACTTAGGCTGTTTCCAATTAGCTATTGTAATTGTGCTGCTATGAACATAGGGGTGCATATATCCTTTCTGTTTGGTGTTCTGGTTTCTTGGGATATAGTCCTAGAAGTTGGATTACTGGGTCAAATGGGAGTTCCATTTTTAAATTTTGGAGGAAACTTCATAATATCTTCCATTGTGGCTGCACTAGTCTTCATTCCCACCAGCAGTGCAGGAGGGTTCCTTTTTCTCCACATCCTGGCCAGCACTTATTATTTGTTGATTTGTTGATAATAGCCATTCTGACAGGTGTGAAATGGTATCTCATTTTTTATGTGAATCTCTCAGATCATTAGTGACTTTGAGCATGTTTTCATATGTCTCTGGGCCTTCTGTATGTCCTTTTTCTAAAAGTGTCTATTTAGATCCTTTGATCACTTTTTGATTGTATTGTTTATCTTCCTTTTGTTAGGTTGTATGAGTTCTCTGTAAATTTTGGAGATTTAAACCCTTATAGGAAATATCATTGGCAAATATGTTCTCCCATGCAGTGGGCTTTCTTGTGTTTTTTTGTTGATGGCTTCTTTTGCTGTACAGAAGCTTTTTATTTTGATGTAGTCCCATTTGTTTATTTTCTCCTTAGTATCCCTTGCTCTAGGAGCTGTGTCTGTAAAGATATTGCTACAACATATGTCTATTTTGCTACCTATGGAGTCTTGTAGGATTTTTATGGTTTCCCGTCCTACATTCAAGTCCTTTAGCCATTTTGAGTTTATTTTTGTGTATGGTGTAAGTTGGTGATCTAGTTTCATTTTTTTGCATGTATCTCTCCAAATTTCCCAGCACCATTTATTAAAGAGACTGTTTTGACTCCATTGTATGCTCTTGCCTCCTTTGTCAAATATTAATTGAGAATAATGGCTTGGGTTGATTTCTGAGTTCTTTGTTCTGTTCCATTGGTCTATATGTCTGTTCTTGTGCCAGTACCAGGCAGTTTTGAGAACCATGGCTTGGTAATATAGCCAGATATCTGGTAATGTGATCCCTCCTACTTTGTTCTTCTTTCTCAGGATTGCTGTGGCTATTAAGGGGTGTTTGTTGTTTTTTTTTATTCCAGATGAATTTTTGGAGAGTTTGTTCTAGATCTTTGAAATATGCTGTTGGTATTTTAATGGGGATTGCATTGAATCTGTAGGTTGCTTTGGGTAGTATGGACATTTTAATGATGTTGATTCTACCATTCCATGAACATGATATGTTCTTTCATTTGTTTATGTCTTCCTCTATCTTTTTTTTTCAATGTCCTGAAGTTTTACAAGTACAGGTAAGTATATTCCTAGGTATCTTAATTTTTTTTGGTGCAATGGTAAATGGGATTGTGTTTTTCATTTCTCTTAGTTTGAGTTCATTATTGGTGTATAAAAAGGCCATAGAGTTCTGGGTGTTAATTTTGTATCCTGCTGTATTGCCAAATTAGTTTATTAGGACAAGTAGTTTTTTGATGGAGGCTTTGGAGTTTTCTATGTATAGGATCATGTCATCTGCAAATAAGGACAGTTTTACCTCTTCTTTTCCAATTTGGATGCCTTTTATTTCTTCTTCTTGTCTGATCACTTTGGCTAGCACTTCCAGTATTACTATATCGAACAGGAGTGGTGAAAATGGGCATCCTTGTCTTGTTCCTGTTCTTAAGAGAAATAAGTTTACTTTTTGCCCATTGAGTATGATGTTGGCTGTAGGTTTGTCATATAGGGCTTTTATTATGTTGAGTTATGACCCTTCTATTCCCACTTTGCTGAGAGTTTTTATCAAGAAAGGGTGTTGGGAAATTAAAAAAGAAAAAGAAAGGGTGTTGGATTTTGTCAAATGCTTTTTCTGCATAATATGATTGTGTGATTTTGTCTCTCAGTTTGTTTATGTGATATATCACATTTATTGATTTGCGAATATTGTACCATCCTTGAATTCCCGGAATAAATCCCACTTGGTCATAGTGTATGATCTTTCTAATGTAATGCTAGATCTGGTTTGCTAGAATTTTGTTGAGGATTTTAGCATCTATGTTCATTAAGGATATTGGCCTGTAGTTCTCTTTTTTTGTGGTGTCTCTATCTGGTTTTGGGATTAGGGTAATGCTGGCTTCATAGAAAGAACTTGGTAGTGTGCCTTACTCTTGAATTCTTGAATTTTTTGGAATAGTCTGAGGAGGATAGGTTTTAGTTCTTATTTGAATGCTTGGTAGAACTCCCCTGTAAAGCCATCTGGACCATGGCTTTTGTTTGCTGGAAGATTTTTGATCGCTGCTTCAATTTCTTAGGTAGTTATCGACCTATTCAGGTTTTTTTATTCTTCCTGATTGAGATTTGGAAGCTTGTATTTTTCTAAGAACATGTCCATTTCTTCTAGGTTGTCCATTTTGTTGGAATAGAGTTTTTCATAGTATATTTTAACAATCCTTTGTATTTCTGTGGGGTCTGTTGTTATTTCTCCTCTTTCATTTCTGATTTTGTTTATTTGGGTCCTCTCTCTTTGCTTCTTGGTGAGCCTGGCTAGAGGTTCATAAATCTTGTTTATCCTTTCAAAGAACCAGCTCTTGGTTTTGTTGATCTTTTGTATTATTTTGGTCTCTATGTCATTTATCTCCGCTCTGATCTTTATTATTTCCTTCCTTCTGCTTACACTGGGCTTTTCTTGTTGCTCTCTTTCTAACTCTTTGAGTTGTAGGGTTAGGTAATTTATTACCATTGTTTCTTGGTTGTTGTTTTTTGCAGTAGGCTTGTAGAGCTATGAACTTCCCTCTAAAGACTGCTTTCACTGTGTCCCATAGATTTTGGATTGTTGTGTTTTCATTGTCGTTTGTTGCCATGATGTTTTTTATTTCTTCTTTGGTCTCTCTTGTAACCCCGTCATTGTTTAATAGCATGCTATTTAACCTCCAGGTGTTTGATTTTTTTGGATTGTTTTTATTGAAGTTGATTTCTAGTTTTATGCCATTGTGATCTGAGAAGATGCTTGATACGCTTTCTATCTTCTTGAATTTGAAGAGACTTTGCCTGTGACCCAATATATGGTCTATCTTTGAAAATTACCCACATGCACTTGAGAAGAATGTATATTCTGTGGCTTTGGGGTGAAATGTTCTGAAGATGTCCATTAATTCCATCTGATCTAGAGAGTCATTTAGGATTGATGTTTCTTTGCTGATTTTTTTGTTTAGAAGATTTGTCCAATGTGATAGTGGGGTATTAAAGTCCCCTTCTATGATTGTATTGCTGTCAATCTCTCCCTTAATATCCTCCAGAATTTTTTTGTGTATTTGGGTGCTCTTGTATTGGGTGCGTATATGTTTACCAGAGTTATTTCTTCTTGTTGGATTGTGCCCTTTAGTATTATGAAGTGGCCTTCCTTATCTTTTGTTATGTCCTTCACTTTGAGATCTAATTTGTCAGATATAAGTATTGCTACCCCAGCTTTTTTTATTTCAATTTGACTGAAAAACCTTTTTCCATCCCTTCACCGTCAGTCTGTGTGCATCTATTTTTCTGAGGTGGGTTTCCTGTAGACAGCAGATATATGGGTCATGTTTTCTTATCCACTCAGCTACCCTAGGTCTTTTATTTGGGGCATTTAACCCATTTACATTTAAAGTTATCATTGATAGGTACTTGTTTGTCTCCATTTTTATTCTTTACCCCTGTGTTCCTTTTTCACTTCCTATTTCTTCTTTTTACAACAGACCCTTTAGCATTTCTTGCATTGCTTGTTTGGTGGTAACAAACACCTTTAGTCCTTTTTTGTCTGTGAAGCTCCTGATTGCATCCTCAATTTTGATTGATAGCCTTGCTGGGTACAGTTCCCTGGATTCAGACCCTTCCTTTGCATGACTATATATTTTATTCCATTCCCTTCTGGGCTGATGTGTTTCTGTTGAGAAATTAGTCGCTAGTCTGATGGGGGATCCTTTGTAGGTAACTTTCTGTCTCTCTCTGGCAGCCTTTAAGATTCTTACTTTGTCATTGGTGTTTGCCAATTTAATTAGGATGTGTCTTGATGTTGGTCTTTTGGGGCTCATATTGTTTGGGACTCTGTGAGCTTCTTAGACTTGTGTGAGTTTTTTCTTCCCTATATCAGGTAAGTTTTCTGTCATTATTTCTTCAAAACGATTTTCTATTCCTTGCTCAGTTTCCTCTCCTTCGGGCACCCTTATTATGCAGATGTTGTTTCATTTAGTGTTGTCCCAAAGTTCCCTTAGTTTCTCCTCTTTGTTTTTTTAATTTTTTTTTCTAGATGCTTCTCTGCTTGGGTATTTTTTCCTACCTTGTCTTCTAGCTCCGTTGTAGTCCTTCACTTCTTCTAGTCTACTGTTGATGCTTTCTATTAGTTCTTTTTGCAGCGATGTCATTTTTCATTTCTTCTTGGTTCCTCTTCATTTACTCTTGGTTCTTACACATATTGTTGAATTTGTCTTCCATCCTTTTCAGCGACCTTATGACCATTGCTCTGAATTCTTTCACTGTCATATTGCTTGCCTCCATTTTTTTTTTTACTTTCTTTTCTGGTGATTCTCCTTTTCTTTCATATGTGGGCTGTTTCTTTGTCTCCCCATGATCACTCCTCTCTGGATGTCTGGTTATGTAGCTCTTTCTGTCCTACATTGATTTAAAGGCACAAAATACAACACAGCAAGACACAACGCACAGGGCACCAAACACAAATGTATTCACGATACTAATAACCCCAAATAAAGGTGACCACCAGAGAAAAGAAAGTTAGGGGATGGAAAAGAGTGCAAAAATGATATTGAGAAAAGGAAAAAATGTAAGAGAGAAAAGAAAGAGAAGAAACAGAAGGGGGGAAATATATGTATATGGTGAGAAAACTCCAGTAAAACAACTAATCCAAAAATTGCAAACCACATACACCCAGAGTTGAATGCAAGCTACAAACAACAACTAATCCAAAATATGTAAACTACAAACCCCCAAACAACAAATACCCAGAAGAATCTGAGGAAGCAGAGCTTATTTCCAGAAGGTAAGGTCAAGGAATTGAATGAATGGGGAAATAGCCACAATTCAGTATAAAGGAGGTAGAAAGAGGATGAGTGTATAAGAAGAAAACTAAAGAACTAATTACAATATATATATATATATGTGTGTGTGTGTGTGTGTGTGTGTGTGTGTGTGTGTATACACACACACACGAAAATTCGCATATATATATATATATATATATATATATCCTATATAATAAAGAGTTAATATGCAAATTGACCCTCACACAAGATGGCCACCCCCATGTGGTCAAAGATGGCTGCCCCCCATGTGGTCAAAGATGGCCACCACAAGATGGCTGGCTGGGGAGGGTAGTTGTGGGCTATCAGGCCAGCAAGGAGGGCAGTTAGGGGTGACCAGGCCGGCAGGGGAGGGCAGTTGGGGGTGACCAGGCTGGCAAGGGAGTGGTTAGGGGGTGATCAGGCTAGCAGGCAGGCGAGCGGTTGGGAGCCAGCAGTCCCGGATTGTGAGAGGGATGTCCGACTGCCAGTTTAGGCCCGATCCCTGTGGGATCGGGCCTAAACCAGCAGTCACACATCCCCCAATGGGTCCCAGATTGGAGAGGGTGCAGGCTGGGCTGAGGGACAACTCCCCAGTGCACGAATTTTGTGCACCAAGCCTCAAATATACACACACACACACACACACACACACACACACACACACACATATATATATATATATATATATATATATATATATATATATATAGCTTCCCCCCCCTCTTTAATCTATCTATGTATTTGTTTACTATTGGAAAAGGAGACTAGAGAGTAGATAGGCCTGAGTTTGTAATTGGAATTAGTTAATCTATTAGTAGAAGAAGAGAACCAGCGAGTAGAGGTAAAACAGAAGTAAAAAAACAAAACAAAAAAACAAGCAATAAAAACCCAACTAATCAACAGTCAAAGAAACAACACCAAAACAGATAGAAAATAAAAGGCAAAAAAAAAGGGAAGAAAAAGAAAATTTGAATAGTGAAGAAAGGGAAGAGAGAAGTGTGTATGGACTTGGAGCAGGGGAGCAGAAATTAGATATATGAGTAAGATCAATTTTTAACAGGGAGTAAAGAGAAAGGATGGAGAAAAACTAAAGCAGGAACAGGTTAAGAGAGACAGGACAAAAGGGGAAAGTGAGTAAGAGAGTGTTGGCATAAAGGAAAAATTGAGATAGAGTAAAATAATGCTAAAGGAAAAATAAAAATAGAATGTAGAACACTAATCCCAAAATAAAATAAAATAAAACTTTTTTAAAAGGTAAAATAATAGTAGTAATAATAATTAAAAATAAAAATATAATAAAAAAGGTAAAATCAAGTGAGAAAAAAAATTTAGTTTCTCAAGTAAAAGATAAAAAATAAAAATGTGAAGTAGTGAAGGTCATTCACTTCCTCTACTGTTCTGCTTGGCAGGTCTGTTTCCTGTCAGGTAGACAGCACAATATTGAAGTTCCCTGTGCTCCACCACTCCTCTGTGTCATAAGCCACAATGCTGTTGTCAAGTGATGAGGATCTCTTTGTTTCTCAGCCTGCCTTTAGTTGTATTTACACAAGAGTCAATTTCTGATACAGCCCATGGGTGGCAGTGTTTCTGTATTGATATCTGGTGCTAAAAGTCCCCTCTCCTACCCAGTGTTTAGATTGCTTTCCCCTCAGCACTCAATACTGGGTTGGGGGGATAGACTGACCTAGAGCTGGTTTTCTGCTCATCTCTCCCCACTCTGAACCCCAGGTTCCACAAATATAGCTTTCCCTTGCAGTCTCAGTGAGTGTTTTTTAATTGGAAGATCCTATGTACTGGACTTAGCAATCAAAAGCAAGGATTTAAAAAGAAAAAGAAGAAAAAAGTAAAAAAAAAAAAAAAAAAAGCACAGGATGTCACGTCCTTTTTCTCCTGGCACTCTGCAGCCGGTATACTGGCAGAACTTCAGGCAGCCTTTCTGGGCCCAGCCCTGCTGTGGGTTAGTTTATATAGTCTCCTTCTGCCAGCAGCCCTGTGGACCCCTTTCCACATTTGAGGGCTACACTGACCCCTAAAGCCGTGGATTTTTTGGGGCACAATCTTCCTCTGAGGCTCTATTTCCCACGGCATGCGTTTTGCATGTGTTTTACGCGTGTCTCTTCCTCCAGCCTAGATCCCAGATCTCACCTTTCCATAGGCCAGTGGTCGGCAAACTCATTAGTCAACAGAGCCAAATATCAACAGTACAACGATTGAAATTTCTTTTGAGAGCCGAAAACTGACTTCTGGGCATGGGCCATGAAGTTTCAATGGTGCGCGCCCACATGTGGTATTTTGTGGAAGAGCCACACTCAAGGGGCCAAAGAGCGCATGTGGCTCTGGAGCCACAGTTTGCCGACCACTGCCCTAGGCGCTACCTGACCTTTCCTCACCAGCTGTGTTTAATTCGCCAATTCTGGGTGGATGTAATCGATTCAGCTGTTCCTTCTATCTGCTCTATGAGAAAGAACAGGGCTCATCTACGTATTCACGCTGCTTTGTCTCCTCCTGGACAGATTTTCTAGGCACCCACAGTCGGAGAGGCTGGAGTCTTGGTGTTCCTGGGTTCGCATCTGAGGCAGCTTGTCTCTGGGGGTTGTGGTTGTAGGGTTCCGGGAGGTATCTGAGGTCTCCCTGGTTGAAAAAGTAAGGCTGGGCTTCAGATCACCACCACTCTCCCCTTCAAGATGCTGTGGTCTCTGCGGCAGAGCCGGCTGCTCCAGCTGGGAAATTACTTTTAACAAAAGACCTCAAAATCCTTAGGCTAAATTCTTCCATAGTTGCATCAGAGTGGAAAGTTTAAAACTGAATGGTGTAAGAGAAATGTCTTGGACCCTGTGATCACACTTCTAGGAATGTATCCTAAGAATCCCGAAACACCAACCAGAAATAATATATGCACACCCTATATTCATAGCAGTGTTATTTACAATTGCCAAGATGTGAAAAAAAGTCCAAGTGCCCATCAGTAGTTGAGTGGGTAAAAAAGCTGTGGTTGACCATCAAACTATCTCTCTCCTTCTCCCTTCCTCTCTCTTCCTCTCTGAAGTCAATAAAAACATATTTAAAAAAAATAAGCTGTGGTACATTTACACAATGGAATACTATACAGCTGTATAAAAAGAAGGGTCTATTGCCCTTTGAGATAGCATGGAGGGACCTGGAGATTCTTATGCTAAGTGAAATAAGGCAGTCAGAGAAAAATAAATATCACATGATCTTACTTATATGTGAAATCTAATGAACAAAATAAACTGATGAATAAAATAGAACCAGAGGCTTGGAAACATGGAACAAACTGATGAATCTCAGGTGGGAGGGGAAGGGTATTAGGAAGAGATTAACCAAAGAATTTATATGCATATATGCATGGCCCATGGACACAGATGAAGGCCTGGGGTGGCATTGGAGCTGGGTGGAGAAGGGCAATGGGATGAGGGGGAGTTTAAGGTGGACCTCTGTAATACTCTAAACAATAAAGATTTTAAAAAACAGAATGGTTGACTAGGAGAGGTGATTTCAGTGAAAGAAGATGAGAGCATTTCATACTACTTTTTTCTTCCAGTTTCTTTGGTCCTGTCTTAAATCTGACCAAGTATAGTCTCCTCTTCTTGGGAAATGCATCATAGATAAAATTGATCACAATAGCTTATGTGAAGTGCTTTGCACTTTTGGAAGTGCTTTTATATAATTTTTAAAATTTAATCCTAACAGGTAGGCAAAGCAAGTAAATACTTTTTTTTGTTTTGTTTTGTTCAAGATCATGTTACTAAATAATAAGTAATTTAAAGTGGCCTAGTTTTACCCACTGATGGAGTTACCTACAGCATTGGATTTCACAGTTCTGGCCTGTGACATCATTATAGTGGCCTGTGACCAACACTTTTTAAAATATAGTGCATAGAATGTAAAATGACAGAGTATACAAACATTGTAAAGGTAAACACTTCATAAAATTTTGTTTCAGTTACATTTCAGTTGTGTGTGCACACCAAGTCCCAATGAAACAATGAACTTCTTATTGTTGATGGGAATAAAAACCTTTGAAAAACTGATTCCTCAGTCACTATTTGGTTTCTGATTACTGGAATCCTATTAAAGTTTCCTTCTTAGTTTAAGACAGCATTTCCCAAACTGTTCTACCCAGAGTAGTTCTGGGATATGTGAATAAGTGATCCAGGAATAAATATGTTTTGATTTTTTTAAAAAAATTAGGGAGAAAGCTACATTCTATATATACTACCCTTGAAAATTCACATACAACAGCAGCATACCAGATGATCTCAGAAAATCTGAGCAAAGAATACTTTTCAGAGCAGTTGGGTAAGTACAGAATAGGCACTGCATTCTGGTAAAATACAACTCCCCAAGGCAGGCATCTAATTTGTGTCCCATGTCAGACAATGAGTGTGTGTTAATATTTATAAGGCCTTGTTTGTGCCCCGCCGTGCAAGTTTGTTTATCAGCAGGGCCATCATTAGATGCTGAATAGGGACTTGTCTGCCTGAAACTCAGAAGTAATGAGAGGCCCGTGGCAGAGGTCATTGGAGAAGTTCAGCAGTATGGACTCTCCTGGTTTAGATTCCCTAGTTCACTTGTGACTCTTTCCCCCTTGTACAGGGGATCATTGCTGGTGTTCTGATTTCTAGGCATAAGCTCTAATAGAATTGGGAGAAATTCTGCTGCTTGTTCCTGATACATTTTAGAGTGACTGTAAGGGGGGGATATGAGATCTCTCTCACAGCTTCCTTTCTTTTCACCCAGCCTCCAGGATCACTACAAAAACAACTACATCCACTTTATTCTTGGGGGCTCCAAAAAGTAGAACAGTTAGTGTCACTGCTACTGAATTTCTGACCATTAATGAAATGGAAAAAAGGCTTCTGAAAGTTCGTTTTAGGGACAACAAATATCATTGGACATTTCTTTCACATCCATTATATGTATTACAATTATATCCTGTGGTGCATTGGTCATCAAATATTTTTATCTCAGGACCTCATTACAGTTGTAAAAAGTCAGGATCCAAAAAGCTTTTATTTATATAAGTCTTACATATCAATATGTATTAGAAATTAAAGCTATGTTTAAAATATTTACTAATTTATTTTAAAAGTACAGTAAGACAACAACAACATCAAAAAAGAACCATAAGCAACCTACTACTTGTTAACATAGCACATTTTTATGAAACAAACCTATATTTTTCCAAAACAAAAGATTAGTGAGAAGACTGGCATGCTTTCACAATTTTAAAAGGCTGGCTTAATAGAAGCATCTGGGTTCTCATATTCAGTTTGTTGTAATCGCACTCCATGTAGCCTCTAGAAAATTCCATTATAGCCTCTTGAGAGAGTAAGATTAAGGAAGGGAAATAACATCTTAGTGTTAATATTATGAAAGTAGTTTGGTACAATATTTCATGGACTCCCCACCCCAGAACAGTCTTCAGGAGTCCTTGTTGTTCCCAGGCCACACTGAGAGGATTTCTGCCATGTAGCAGAGGAAATGGATTGCATGGTGTAGAATCAAAGGACAGAGAGCAACTCACTGGCCTGCTCACCCCTCAGCCATCATGAGATGCACAGTCATTGGCCAAGTGGAACAATAATCCCTCTTCTTCTGGGGAAAGATAAACCTTGGACCCACAGGTTAAGATCTGAGTGAAAGAGCAAAGGAGCCATACACATACTGGGGACCTCAGCCCAGCAAGTACCCAAAGGGTGACTGGGGATCTGAGGGTTACACATTTGACCTAAGAATCACTGATAGTAATCAAAGCACGTTGTAACACAGGAGCTATTCACAGTGAAATATTTTTCCCCCAAGAAAGAATTCCATAGCAAAATGAAATTATGGTTTTCACAATGCAAATCTTGAAAACAATTCAGGATTTACATCCCACTTGGCCTACTTAGCTACTTGCATTGGTCATATATACTAGTTCTTTCAACTACCATAAAATAATAGCTATATTTGAATAAACTCAATGAATATGCATTATTAAATTTAAATTTTATGACATGGAATTTGGTTACTTTTCATTTTTTAAGAAGCACAAAATACATGGGTGAATATCAATGTGCATATTTTTCAATAATGTTTTCCAAAAGGCTCTTAGAGAATCTCTCAAGAGGATTATTTCTTTGGCAGGGGGCAGGAAAGAAAAGCACTCAATGAGATAAACAGAACACATCAGACGATCTGTTTTCTTTTGAGGCATGTTTCAATGGGCTATGACCCCCCAAAAAAGGACAAATTCTGGTTACATCCAAAAGAAAAGTTTACATGGCCTCTGATTTCTCCCAAATCTGGATATAGTTAGCAGCAGGTGAAATTTTGCTATTAGTCTGAGAAGCTCATTAGGAGATCCAAACTGCGCCCGCTGCTTTTCTGCCTTACTCACACTACCGTGCACAGGCATCCCTTCCTGTGATGAACTGAATTGCATCCCCTCAAATTTGTATGTTGAAGTCCTAACTCCCAGGACCTCCAGATGTGACTATACTTGGAGATAAGTTCTTTAAAGAGCTAATTATGTTCAAAGGAGGCCTTTGGGGTAGGTCTTAATCCAATATGACTGGGGTCCTTGTAAGGAAAGGAGATTAGGGCACAGACATGTAGAGGCCCAAGGAAAGACCAGATGGGGACAGAGCTTAGAAGGTGGCCATCTGCAAGCTAAGGAGGCTTCAGAGGAAACCATATCTGTTGACATTTTGCTTTTGGACTTTTAGCCTCCAGAATTGTGAGAAATTAATTTTCTGTTGTTAAGCCCCCAGTTTGTGATATTTTGTTATGACAGCCCTAACAAACTAATACACTTCCTTACACTCAGATGCTAAAATGGACTATGGACCACAGGGCTCTCATGTGAGATTTTAGTTTATCTTCTAATTTTTCATGTTTTTAAAAAATCACATTATTTGTTTGAAGAACCAAAAATTATACAAAATATACAATGAAAACTTTCTCTCACCCCTAACCTTCATCTGTCCCACAATATGTTATGAATTTACCAGAGGCCTGGTGCACAAATTCATGCATGGGTGGGGTCCCTTGGGGTGGCCTGTGGGAATTGGGCCCCAGCTCTTGCCCCCAGCCTTGCAGCCCCATAGCCCTGCCTGGCACCCTGCCTTGGCCTGGCGCCACCCCCTCACCTGCTCCACCATCCCGCCTGCAGGGCGATTGATCAGGCGAGGCCCCTGCTACCGCTGGTCGCCATCTCTAGGGTGATTGGTGGGGCAATCAGGCCCCCACTCGCACCCGCATTGGCCTGGCGCTGCCCCCTTACCTGCTCCACCATCCTGCCTCGGTCCTGCTCTCGTCGGGGCCCATTGGGGCCGGCAGCACCTCCACTGCTGCCTGCTGCCAGTACCGTGTTGCTGACGCCCACTGTGTTCCATGCCACCCCCTGGTAGAACTCCTGGTCAGACAATTTGCATATTAGGCTTTTATTATATAGGACTAGAGGCCTGATGCACAAAATTCATGCAAGAGTAGACTTTCCTTCCCCAGGCTGCAGCACTGGCTTCCCTTGCAGCCCCGGCTTCCTGAAGGTAGTCCAGTCTAATTAGCATATTACACTTATATTATTATAGATTTTTGCAAAGCCTCTTTATTATGATATATAAGAAACCTTGAAAAGTACACAAGATCAAACATGCATAACTCAATTATTTATCCCAAAGAATTATTTGTTAAGCATCAAACAGATGAAAAGACAACAGGGAGGATCCTGGTAATCCCTCATGTTCCCTCTGAACCATTGCTGCTCTCATCTGCCCATGAGTATCCACTACCTTGACTTCTAACACCAGATAGGTGGTTTGCAAGTTTCTTAATTTTTTATAAATGGAATCCTGCCAGGATTTTATGCCTGGATTGCTTTTGCTCAATATTAAATTTGTCAGGATCATCTATATTGTTTTACACAGATATAGTTGATTTCATTATAATAACCTAGTACTTGTAAATAGCCACAATTTAAATTGTTAATTGTCACTTGGATTATTTCCACTTTGAGTTGGTCAAATAAAGCCATGAGCATTCTTGCTCATAATTCTAGGTGCACACAAGCATGTTTGTTGTTGGATCTATTGTATCTATGAGTAGAATTGCTAGATCAAACACTATGTGATTCTTCAACATATGGAGACAATGGCAAAGATTTTTTAAGCAATTCTACCAGTTTACATGTCTGCAAGAGTGACTAAAAGTTTGTTGTTCCACATATTCATCAACACTAGGTAATGTCAGGTTTGTTTGTTTTAATTAGCTGTCTGGTAGTTGTGTGATGGCATCTCATTGAGGTTTTAATTTTCATTTCTCTGATGCTAATGAGATTGAGCACCTTTTTAGGAGTTTTTGGATTTCCAGAAGTGACAGATAATAACAATCGCTTTCTCATTTTCCTATTGATATGTCTTCTCATTTATCTGTAGGAACTGTTTATGTGCATTAGTTATGTGCCTTTTTGCAGTTGTATGTATTGCAAATTTCTTCTCTCACTTTGTGGCTTGTCTTTTTACTCTCTTAACTAGTAGCCCTGCACACGAATCCGTGTGCCAGTAGCTCGCCAGTAGCTCCCTGCAGCCCTCCAGTAGCTCTCCACCTGCTGCCCTCTTGTAGCTCCTCCCGCCCTCCCTCATAGCTTGCTGCCCCGCCCCTCCATAGCTCTCCGATGCCCACTTGTAGCTCGCTGCCCCACCCTCCTGCTGATCCGTAATCCGGTCGTTATGCAGTCAGTCGTTACGCTTCATGGTGTAACTACCATTTGCATATTACATCTTTATTATATAGGATAGTATCTTGAAATAGGATCTTGTAATACTTGATTTTCATAGAGCCCTATATTTTTCCATTGTTGTTAGTAGTTAGTGTCTGTCTTAGTCTGTTTCTGCTGCTGTGGATTGGGTGGCTGACAGACAGCAGAAAGTTACTTTTCACAATTCTGGAGGCTGAGTTCAAGATCTAGCAGGTTGTGTCTGGTGTGGATCCACTTCCTGGTTCATAGACAGCTGTCCTTTTGCTGTGTCCTCACATGTCAGGAGTGGCAAGGGAGTTCTGTAGGTGTGGGCACTAATCCCATTCACGAGGGCTGCAGCTCCTAACCTAACCTCCTCCCAAGGCCTCACCTTCTAATCCCATCACATTGAATGTTAGGATTTCAACACATGAATCCTGGGGGAACACAAACCTTCAGTCTATAGCAGTGTCTTGTATGTCTAATTTAAGAAGCTTTTTCCTACTTGAAAATCAGGATGATATTCTCCTGTATGATTTCCTAGGAGTGTTATATTGCCTTTTATTTTAAATTTACGATTCACCTGTAACTGTTTTTTGTCTGTGGTATAAAGCAAGGGTCAAACATTTCTTTACCCTCACTTCCTAGCACCATTTACTGACAAGTCTTTTCTTTTCCCACAACATTTTAATGCCATCTGCATCGTAAATCAAGGATCCATAAATGGGTGGGTCTGATTCTGGGTTCTATTTTTTTATGATATTCCAGCATTCTGATTTTTTTTAACCTTGGAACAATATTACAGCTGCTTTAGCTTTTTCATGCTTCAGCATCCAGTGGAATTAGTCATCTCACCATGTCCTCTTTCTTCAAATGTTATCTATAAATTTACATACCAGTTTAGACAGGTAATGGTTTAAAATAAAAACACTATTTCTCTTTCTCTGTGGAAAAAAATGGTGTAATGTAACAAATTGCATTTTTCTGGTTCCATCTGATTTAGCAATCTTGGAAACTTAAGCCACACTTAGATCCTACTCAGCTGTTTTAGAGTTCCCAGCAGCTGGCTCAGGTGTGACTGCAAACACAGGTTTTCCACCTGCCTTGCAACATCTGCTAATACCCTTCTCTCCGGTTCCAGCTACTGCTTGGATGTCTCTGGTCCTTTCCTAGGACCGCTGCAGGGTGTCCAATACTGAGGTCACTGGGTCTGGTCCAGGCTCATTCCATCACTTCAAGTGAAGAAAGACACCTAAATCAGTTTACTGTTGCATTCTTCTTAATAGTAATTGGAAAGCATCTCATTCCATTCAAAATTATTGCTTTACCCCACTCCTGGTTCACTATCTAGGACAAAGCTTTAGCCCTTTAGCTCTCTTTTTCCTTTAGGCTAAGAACCCTGTTGATTACTTCGTTCAAATACTGCCTCAACCGACCATTCCCAGAGCAAGCAGAACTATTGGATTCATGGAGTGATTAGAGTTTAGGCTCTTAAATTTGGATTCTAATGGACACTATAGGATAATGGTCCTGCCTGGGTATGGGAAAAACAATAATCAGTGTTTATTGAGGGTTGGGCAAGGCAGGTGAATTATTTAGTGGAATGCTTAAGTCAGCATCTGTAACTCATGAATGTGTGGAACAAGTCAGGGTTATATGAAGGAGCTTCATGCCACCACTGGCAAAATTTGAAGTAGCAAAGAAACGTGATGTAAGGCAAGATTATTAACCAGTGAGGCATGCCTGGCTCATAACAGTGGTTTTATGAAAGGATCAGCTATTTTTTTTTAAATTAAAACATATTTAAACTAGAGGCCCAATGCACCAAGATTGGTGCAAGAATGGGCCTTCCTTCCCCTGGCTGCCGACACAACTTTCACTCCGGCCAGAACTGCCTTTTTGCTCTGGCCCGGAGCCGCCTTTCCACCTTCCCATGCTGCCCAGAGGCCCGGAGTGGCTGGGGCCGGGCGGGATGCCGACCACGTGGCTCCTGCATATGTAAATTAACCCACCATCTTTGTTGGGTTAATTTTCATACTCACTCCTGATTGGCTGGAGGGCGTTGCAAAGGTACGGTC
This sequence comes from Cnephaeus nilssonii, assembly GCF_951640355.1. NCBI lineage: Eukaryota > Metazoa > Chordata > Mammalia > Chiroptera > Vespertilionidae > Cnephaeus > Cnephaeus nilssonii. Next base: position 47,892,752 of record NC_137083.1, on the reverse strand, counting down.
AATTTGCATCTTACTCTTTTATTAGTGTAGATATGGATTGCCTGAAATTAGCCTGCCAAATAAGAATATTATAGATGGACAAGGAGAAAGAAGATTGTATAATAATGATGCTAATACTCAGTGGTTGACTGGCACCAACTGGAATATTATTTCTTATCACAAGTAAGTTAAAAGCAACACAAACCCAGCCCAGCCCCGGCCAGGTGGCTCAGTTGGTTGGAGTGTCATCCCATACACCAAAATGTTGTGGGTTCCATTCCCTGTCAGGGCACATACCTAGGTTATGGGTTTGATCCTTGGTCAGGGCATGTACAGGAGGCAACTGATTGATGTTTCTCTCTCACATCTATGTTTCTTTCTTCTCTTTTCTCTTCTCTTCGCTTTTTTTTCTCTCTCTCTCTCTCTCCCCCTTAATCCCTTCTTCTCTCTCTAAAATCAATAAAAACATATACTCAAGTGAGAATTAAAAAAAAAAAAAGGACAAGCCCAACATCCTGAGGAGACAATAGTGTATTAGGCAAAGTGCTACATATCCAAGTGCCTTAGGCTGTTTCTTATTTTTGAAACCCTAGAAATAAGCCTTTTTCCTTCTTTCCTATAATGTATAGTTATAACAAGCAGCCTACATTCAGGTAATTCTCAAGTGCAACAAAGTAAAAGTTGGGAAGGTTAAGTGAAGACACAAATTATATGCAGGGAAGTCACTGCACATAGACTGTGAGGTCCAGTGTACCCTCTGTTCGTAAAAAGCCTTCTGAATCATGTATCTTTTTATTTTATACACTCATCCTCCTTCTCCAACCTGACCTATTACAGAAGAGATCTTCAACTTGGGTCCTTGAGAAGCTTCTATTTTCCTTCTAGCGATTAATTTATATGAACCTGTACTGAACTTGTCTCTCCTGCCTACCTTAACATTTTGTCTCTTTTTATCCCTAGAATGTGCTGACACAAAAATATCTATCTCTCTCCTGCCTCTTTCTAAATGGTTGTGCTTCCTTTTGATCTATTTTACTTTCTAGTCCAAGGATACTTCCTGGTGAAGCTAGAAAGGTACCTCTTGTATGCCCATTTGAAATGAGCTAGTGTGCTCATTTAACAGATAACACAGAGCATCCATGCACAAGTTGGTTCACATTGTAAACATTGGGATCTGTGAGCTAGGCTTTGTCCACCTTCTCATAGGGTCATCATATCCACAAATGGCATGATTAGTAATCTTTAAGTTTTCTTGTAAAGAAATAAATATAAAAAGAATTTTTTCTTGTAAAGAAATAAAGATAAAAAGTTTTTTTAAAAACATTAAATAAAGAGATAACATTTCTATCAGGTAATATTGAAATATTTACTTTCACATGTGCTTGCTATAACTAGCTTGAACAAGGTAGTTATTCCTAGTGGATTATTCTCATTGGTAATTCTGTAAAAGAATATTCACAACATTGTGAACTTTTGTCACTGGCATTATAATTTTTATTTCAGAATCACAGTAATGGAATATTTATTACCTACTTATAATTAAATGCATGATTCCCTTAAGAATGCTTATAATTATTTAAATGAATCTGAACTTAAAGGAATTAAATTAGGAGATTAAAATTATTCAAAGGGGGTAAACTTTATTCTTAAAAGAACTGTAAAATAGAATACTAGGAAAGAAAAAATAAGGAAAGGGGACAGAAATTTAGTAAAAAGAAACACTTAACAGAAAACTTAACACTTTCAGAAAACATAACAGAAAGATCCCTGAGGTGCTGTCATGGGGGAATATTGTATTAATTTAATTATTCAATTAAGGAAGAAATAAACAAGACATGAAGAGCCTAGTAAGCCATATGCCCCTTGAAAATTGGAGCTAGGACTGACTAATTTTTGCATTCCCCACCAGACTGATGGCAGAGCCTGGAACCTCGTTGACTTTCAATTAATATTTGTTGAATGAATAAGGAAGAAATTTCTGTCTGAAAGTTTCAACAGTAAGTTCAGGAGTCCTTTTTCGAATCAGCTTATAGATATAGTGTTTAAAGAAACTCACACTTTGGATCTAGTTAGAATGTGTGCACTTGAGTTAGATGTGAGTTTCTATGCTGTGGTCATTAAGTTTGAAGCTTATGAAGCTGTGCAGTAGGCAGCCAACCTCAGAGGAAGAGTTGGAGATCAAATTGCCCCTCTCTATCTTGAACTCGTTCCTGCTATTGACGGAAATCACCCCTCATCATTTTTGCTCTAGTCATACTAAATATTAAAAAGGAAATGATTGGAGCCATTTGTTGGACAGTCTTGTAAAGGGAAGTGATAATGATGATTTTAATAATAGTTAAATTACATTGAAGCATATAAAACTGCCATTTTTATGTGTCAGACAGAATTCAACATGTGGTTGAACCTCATGTTTATTGAATGCTTACTTAGTGGCAGGCATGGTGCTAAGTAATTTATAGTATGCTAGCTCATTTACATTTCACCCCAGATTTTTAACAGGTGAGGAAATTGAGACTTAGGTAGGTCACTCAACCAATGTGGGGAAAGGATGTGGAAACTTAACACACTTTGACACAAGACCCTCTTCTTAAACAGAGTAACACCCTTCCCAGGAAAAATATGAATGTTGTAATGATGCTATTAAATCTTGCCTTCTGATCAGTTAATGATGTCAACAAAAATGTGATAGTAAAAGATACCATGGTAATCCACAATGCACATTGCTTTAGGAAGGTGAAACTTATTTGCAATACACAGATGATTGCCACTGCAATGTCAAGGTCAAGTCCTGTGGCTGCAGCCCTGCTTGGGTAGCTCAAGAATGTCGTCCTGACATGCCAACGTTGCAGGTTTGATCTCTGGTCAAAGTACATGCAAAAAACAACCAATGAATACATAAATAAGTAGAACAACAAATCAATTTGTGTGTGTTTTCTCTCTGTCTCCCTCCCTCTCTTTAAAATCTATAAATAAAAATTTGCCGAAACCGGTTTGGCTCAGTGGATAGAGCGTTGGCCTGCGGACTCAAGGGTCCCAGGTTCGATTCTGGTCAAGGGCATGTACCTCGGTTGCGGGCACATCCCCAGTAGGGGGTGTGCAAGAGGCAGCTGATTGATGTTTCTCTCTCATCAATGTTTCTAACTCTCTATCCCTCTCTCTTCCTCTCTGTAAAAAATCAATAAAATATATTTAAAAGATCATGAATTTGCCATAATGTAAGTCGTAAGTGTCGCTTTCAAGGCCGGCGCTAGACTTAAAAAAATATATATATATTTTTTAAATATATTTTATTGATTTTTTACAGAAAGGAAGAGAGAGGGATAGAGAGTTAGAAACATCGATGAGAGAGAAACATCAATCAGCTGCCTCTTGCACACCCCCTACTGGGGATGTGCCCGCAACCAAGGTACATGCCCTTGACCGTAATCGAACCTGGGACCCTTGAGTCCGCAAGCCAACGCTCTATCCACTGAGCCAAACTGGTTTCGGCTATAAATAAAAATATTTTTAAAAAGAAAACTACAATTGATATTTTTTAAAAGTCCTGTGACTGCAAAAAAAAGAGTAAGACATAATCTTTATTCAAGGAGGTCATATTGAAGCAAGGATAACAGAGAATTATCAAACCTACTGTATCATTAGAGTTATATTTTTGTTTGGCTACATGCTTCCATTCAAAAATGAGTAAAAATAATAGGACTGTACTATGTAGACAAAGAGATAAATATTTCAAACCAGGCAAGTCTTAGAAAATCCCTAATCTATTTCAGCCATACTATATTGTCCATATAAATAAATTGCTATGCGAGTCCAGAAGAAAAGTTATTAATTGATTTTGGAGATGTCAGGGAAAGTTTTACAGAAGAGATGACAATGGAGCAAAGCCTTAGGATAAGTGGATTTCAGTAGGCAGGGAAAATAGGAAGGACATTCCAGAAAAGGGAACATGGATAGAGAAAAGTGTAAGTAAGCAAGGTAAAATAATCCTACCTAATAAAATAGTAATATGCAATGCTCTGGCTGGTTTGGCTCAGTGGATAGAGCGTCAGCCTGTGGACTGAATGGTCACGGGTTTGATTCTGGCCAAGGGCACATGCCTGGATTGTGGGCTCGATCCCCATTGGGGGCCGTGCAGCCAGTCGGTGGTTCTCTCTCATCATTGATGTTTCTATCTCTCTCAATAAAAAAAAAATATATATATATATATATATATATATATATATATATATATATATATATAAAATATAGTAATATGCAAATTGACCGCACCTTCACTATAGCCAAGCCACGCCCACCAGCCAATCAGGGCGAGTATGCAAATTACCCAACAAAGATGGCGGTTAATTTGCATACGCTGAGGGAGGGAGGAGTGAAAACTGAAGACAACTTAGAAGGAAGATGGAGGAAAAGCGGAAAGCAAGGTGGCTGCCAGAGGGAAAGCCCGGGCGGGGTGGAGCGGGGCGGAGCAGGGCTGAGCAGGGCAGGCGGAAGCGGCCCGCGGGTGCAGGCGCGGTGGCCGCAATGGCGGCGGCCGCAACAGTGGCGGCGGCAGTGGCCGCAGCGGCTGCTTGCAGGATTCTTCCTGTAAATGGGCTACTAGTAATAAATAGTTTGTGTGGCAAAGAGTTAAGGAGTGGATACTACATTTTACTCTATGTGCCTAGAACCCACAGAGCATATGGAATGTTGAAAGGATAGCTTTAGCTTATGAAGGGACCAGTATTGGGAATTTCAGTTTTGTTCCAGAAAGCAATGATAAGCTACCAGTGTATTTTCCCTCTTGAGCTATAATTTTCACGGGAAAAAATAATTGTGAAGTGAAGCATATAGATCATAAATGGACAGTTCTCATTTCTATGTAGTTATGCCCATGCAATCATTACCCAGGTGAAGATGCAGAACACGATCGGCTTCCTAACTCCCTGTCTCCCTTCTTAGACACTCCCACCAAAGGTAACTACTATTCTGACTTCTGCTACCTTAGGTTAATTTTGCCTGTTCTTGAGCATCACAGAAGTGGACTCATTCAGCAGGTACTCTTTTGTGTCTGACTTTTTCCTCAGTGATATGTTTTTGAGATTCACTGTGATTTTGTGTGTAGTTATGGCTCATTTCATTTCATTGCTGAATGTTATTCTAATATGTGAATATTACACAATTCACTTATCATTCCTCTGTTGATGGACATCTGGGTTGAGTAGATTCTCATTTTTCCCCAAGGAGGGACAACTAATTTAATGGGCTTTATCACTGAAGTCCAAGAGCTGTTGTATACTAGTTGTATATTAAGACACATACAGTATCTTAGTGTGATGGTAACAAGTATACAACTACCCACATAACAACTTTAATAAAGAACACTCATCAGTGTTCTCTATTTTCTGTCTTTTAATCTCACCTGTTAAGTCATTTTAAATGATTTGCCATTAAAACTGCCTCTCAGAAACCATAGAGTGGCAAAAGCATGTTTCACAGACTAGTACAGTGAAGAACAGTATTTCTCCAGGTGTTAATACTAGTATATGCCCTGAGGAAAAGGAATCCCTTTTTTAGGATGCTGGATTAAACAATGTTAAATATAGATTCTCATAGTTTTTATTATACTCATTGGTATTTTGGGTATCTGAGAGTGAAATATAGAATACAGACAGTCCTTGGGTTAGGTCGGACTCAATGTACGTCGTTTCGTGGTTACGTCGCCATCTCCCATTTATTTATTAAAAAAAAAAAGGTTCCGTCATTTCAATGTATGTACATATGTGCTTTATATTTTTTACTAGAGGCACGGTGCATGAAATTCGTGCACGGAGGGGGTTGTCCCTCAGCCCAGCCTGTACCCTCTCCAATATGGGACCCCTCGAGGGATGTCCGACTGCCCGTTTAGGCCCGAACCGGGATCGGGCCTAAACGGGCAGTCGGACATCCCTCTCACAATCTAGGACTGCTGGCTCCCAACTGCTTGCCTGCCTGCCTTCCTGATTGCCCCTAACCGCTTCTGCCTGCCAGCCTGATCACCCCCTAACCACTCTGCTGCCAGCCTGTTTGCCCCCAACTTCCCTCCTCTGCCGGCCTGGTTACCCCTAACTGCCCTCTCCTGCAGGGTTGATCACCTCCAACTGCCCTCCCTTGCAGGCCGGGTGCCTCCCAACTGCCCTCTCCTGCTGGCCATCTTGTAGTGGCCATCTTGTGTCCACATGGGGGCAGGATCTTTGACCACATGGGGGCAGCTATATTGTGTGTTGCAGTGATGGTCAATCTGCATAGTACTCCTTTATTAGATAGAATAGAGGCCTGGTACAGGGGTGGGGGCCAGCTGGTTTGCCCTGAAGGGCATCCCGGATCAGGTGGGGGTTCCCTTGGGGCGTGGGGCAGCCTGAGCGAGGGGCCTGTGGTGGTTTGCAGGCGGGCCACGCCCCCTGGCAACGCAAGCGGAGGCCCTGGTATCTGGAATTTATTTTCCTTCTACAATTGAAACTTTGTAGCCTGGAGCTAAGCCAAGCCTGGGGCTCCCTCCAAGGCCGGTAGTCATTTGTGTTGGGGTTATAATTGAAACTTTGTTGCCTTAAGCGGGTGGGCCCGGTCAGGGTGTGTGGAAAGCTTTGCTTCCCCTGTTGCCGGCGGAAACCCTGGCCTGCTCTTTCAAGCTCCATTCTGCCGCCATTTGTTTGAATTTGTTTACCTTCTATAATTGAAACTTTGTAGCTTGAGTGGAGGCTTAGGCCTGGCAAGGGCAGGCGGAAAGCTTGGCTTCCTCTGTTACCTAGGAAACCTTGCTCTCTATGGCTGTAGCCATCTTGGTTTGGGCTAATTTGCATACTCGCTCTGATTGGATGGTGGGCGTGGCTTGTGGGTGTGTCGGAGATATGGTCAATTTGCATATTTGTCTATTATTAGATAGGATTATTTATTTACCACAAGTAAAGGTAAGGAATTGTTATCTTTCTTTTAAATTTTTTTTACTGTTTCACTTCATTAATGCTGTGTATGTGCTTCATGTGAGTGACGTAGGTGCTTACGTAGGTGCTTATGTAGGTGGGTTCCGGCTTACGGCGAAAATCACCATAGAAACGGATCTCCAATGTAACGTGAGGACCTACTGTATATGTAGCATTTCCCATATTTGGGAAACCCAGTATCTTCTTTTCCCTTCAGGAAGCTTATTGCCATCTCCCAGAAGTAATGTTTCCCAAAACCTAACATAAAACTATATATTATGCCAAGCAAAATCAGCCAGTCAGAGAAAGACAAGTATGTGGAACGTATGAACAAAATAAACTGATGAACAAAATAGATCCAGAGACATAGAAGCATGGAACAGACTGTCAAACCTCAGAGGGAAGGTGGACGTGGGTGGGTGGGTGGGTGGGAAGAGATCAACCTAAGAACTTGTATGCATATGTGCACAACCCATGGACACAGACAATAGGGTGGTGAAGGCCTGGGGTGGGGGGCAGGGATGGGCTAGAAGGGGTCAAAGAGGAGGGAGGGGTAATTTGTAATAATTTCAACACTAAAGCTTTCATATATATATGTATGTATATACATTACTGTATGAACTTAATTATGAATTATATCCTCCCAAGTTCATGTTAAAGCCCCAACCCACAATGTGACCATATTAGGAGATAGAGCCACTAAGAAGGTAATTAAGACTTAATAAGGTTTGGAAGGGTAAAGTCCTAGTCCAATAGGACAGGTTTCCTTATAAGAAGAGGAAAGGACAACAGTGTGTGCACAGAGGAAAGAGAGAAAGGCCCTATGAGGGCATAAGGGGAAGGTGTCTGTCTACAGCCAAGGAGAGAGGCCTTACCAGAAACCAACCTTGCTGGCATCCTGATCTTGGATTTCCAGCCTTCAGAAGTGTGCAAAAGTGAAGGCCTGTTTATTAAGCCACACAATCCATGATATCTTGTTATGGCAGCCCAAGCAGACTAATAATAATGCAACAGCCTCCAAGTGACATTAAAAGTAGTCATCAAAATTATGTGCACCTCAAGGAAATAAAATGACCAAATCCTCCCAGGCTTGTTTGTTTCAATTTCCTTTTCCATTTTCAGATTAGTTACAACCTGGACACTGCCCAATCAGAACAATGTGGCAATTAATTTCCCCTTCTGGATTCTCACAAGAGCCAAATGAATACACATCAACAAGGCACTCATAGCTTTTTTCTCTCCATAGAACTGCTGCTAAATTAAGTTTTGCATTGTTCACTATGTGCATAGCTCCACAAGTTCAGGCCACTCACTCCTTTTTTTGATGGTATTTGCTCTCCCTCAATTAACAGTGATGGATTTTATCACCTTTCTTCTGAGGAAAGGATTTATTTGCCTTTTAATTGGCATAAGTTGGACTGCCTCATAAATGGTTCACCCTCTAAATTACACAGTAAGCTTGCCAATAAATATGACCTTGTTTATTAAAATCTAATTAACTGAAGTTTTAGAATATCCCAATGAGGGTTACTGAATTTCTGCAAACATCAAAGACCCAGCTGGCTAGAGTTAACCACAAAGCTTGAACTTCACTGTGAAATTATCTAGTTGGTTCTTCTTTTAGTCATTTTCTCCAGGAATGCAAGCCTAAGAATCTTTTTCCAAAATGTGTTGGCTATCATAATGCAGAAAGGCCAGATGTACCTCGCTTGATTAGTTATGATTTGAAGAGACCCAGGTGCTCTTTGTTCACTGGATGGGAAGTAAGAGGATGCTGAACTTGCTATTTAGATTCCCCAGCAATGTCAGAAAGTCCTAATTACATGCCACTTTAAATCATAATCTGGATAAAATATGCTGTTTCTAAGCTATCTGTATACATAAGGCATTCATGAGTTTTGCTTCCAAGTTTAGGAAATAATGTTGGCAAATCTATTGCAGACATAAGTGATAAACAGTAATTAATTGATTCAGCTCCCAGTCTACAAACAAAATCTCCCGATGCTGCAAACTGCTCTAGCTTCTGTCCTATCGTTTCTTCCATTTCTCAATTCTCATTCCAACTTTAAAACAAGAGTTTAGGATTGGTCTCTACTCTCTCATTTCCCATTTGATGATTAACTTTTGAAAAATTTCTTCATTTCTTCACTGGGAGTCTTTGAGATGTGTCCACCAATGATCTCCTTGTTCCTACACGTGATGTGCATGCTTTAATTTTTAATGCTAGAGATTTTTGCAGAATCCTATATAATAAAGAGCTAATATGCAAATAGTTGTCATGCCCTCAAGCCATCACACCTTAATGGCTCAGACACTCAACACTGGGGAGAGAAGAATGGGGACCAGCCAGCCACAAATGAGCTCGCGAGAGAGGAATGGGGACCAGCCAGGCTGTGGCCCGGGAGAGGGACAAGCTGCACATCCCATGGTCCCGGGCGCCAGTGGTTAGGGCTGCAGCCTGGGAGAGGAACAAGCTGCCCGCCCCGCAATCCCAGGTGCCAGTGGCTGCACCTGTGCCTGCAGCCCGGGAGAGGGACAAGCTGCCTGCCCCACGGTCCCAGGCACCAGCGGCTGCACCTGTGGTCCAGGAAAGGGACAAGCTGCCCTCCCCACTGTTCCGGGCACCAGTGCCTGCAGCCCAGGAGAGGAACAAGCCGCCCACCCCACAGTCCCAGGCGCCTGTAGCCTGTGGCTGGCCGGAGGAGGGAATCCTGGGTCTTGGGTGCAGGGAGAGGCAGAGGTGGTTAGGGGCAATCAGGCCAGCAGGGGATCAGTTAGGGGTGATCAGGCAGGCAGGCAGAGGTGGTTAGGGATGATCAGGCAGGCAGGCAGAGGTGGTTAGGGGCAATCAGGCAGGCAGGCAGAGGGGTTAGGGGCGATCAGGCAGGCAGGCAGGCGAGTGGTTAGGAGCCAGCAATCCCGGATTGTGAGAGGCAGTGGGACATCTCCTGAGGGTTCCCGGAATGGAGAGGGTGAAAGCTGGGCTGAGGCCCCACTCCCAGCCCCCATGCACAAATTTTATGCACCGGGCCTCTAGTTTAATATAATTGGCCACTTTTTTTCTCCCTGAAGCTTTCTCTTCCTTGGGCTTACATTTTTGGCCTCCCCCCAATTTTAAAATCATTTGTCTTCAATTTCATTGGGTCATCCTTCTTCAGGGTTGAGTCCAATAATAATCATAAGGCTCTTTCAATGGCTGCCTCTGACTTGCATTAGTCCCAGTTACTAAAAGATCTTTTAGAATTTTATTTTTTGTAGAGGCCTTTTTCACATGTTAACATCCCATAAAAACAAATATTGATCACCTTAAGGTACCTGCAGAGTTCAGAGACAGGTAAAGAAAACCACTTCCACCTTCAAACAAGTTTTTTGTGTTCACTAGGGGAGCACAATGACCTGCTGAGGTAAAGTGGGAATGATAAAGTGTATCAAAGACCATGTGATATTTGTAGAGAAAAAAATTGTAGCAGTAATCAGTGGAAGAATAATTTTTATGAATTTGTGTTGCCTGGAAGGGGCTTTAGAAAAGGCAATGGGAAGAAAAAGCAGTGCTCTTTAGTTCAAAGAAAAATGCTTGTATTATTGAAAAATAGCATCTTTTAGGATGCTCAACTCCATAAAATAAAATAAAAATATTCAAGTTATGTTGAACTTCCTTCTGAAGTTAAATTCTTCAGAACTAATGCTCTTTTGGGTAGACCAATCTATTTAAGTAACAATTTAAGAGGTAGAAGATCCAATTATTGTCTTACAATATTTGTAGAGATCTGTGGGGACAGTGAAGAAATGCTTTATACAGATATTAAATTAGATAAAAATTTAATGTTATAAAAATTGTCTAGGTTTAGAATTTTTTTTCATATCCAAGGAAGGGATCATACATTAGGTTTCTTCTTTTGTCTTGGATTTTCAGCACTGGCTCCAAGGCCATGAACTAGACTAAAGAATCAAGCACTCCCACATTCTAAAACTGTGTTGCATAATTATCTCAGTTGACAAAAGAGAAGCCTAAACATTCCTGGAGAAGTCTAAGAGGTCAGCAGGAAAGATTTCATTAGAGTTGTCTGCATATTCAGCATACTCCCAACCATCACCACCATTATGAGAGTGGGAAGGGGGAACTTCAAGAGAGTGAATCAGAGAGCTTAACCCACGACTTCTGGAGTTAGCACAGAGATACACCAGCCTGAAGTATCCCTGCCTACCTTCATTTGGAGGGCATGGGTGTGTTACTAGTGGCCTCCCCTTTCAGAGTTCAGTGAGACAAGAATGCCTGTGGGCCAGATGTAGAACCTGTGGTATGAGTCCAACCATGAGCAACCTTGCAAGGAATTCACCCAAGGGCCATCGATCCAGGAGCAAGATTGGAGATGAGCCCTGCAAAAGCAACCAGATGTGTATGGCGTTCTAATATTTGCATTTGTCTATTGGTTAGATAAAGCTTCAGGAACACTGAGTGTACCAAAACCACCCTAAATACCTGTTTTTTAAGATATGTAGGGACAGTATAAGTGAAGTTTTCCCATTCACTGTTTTGGAGATGTCAGGAGTTGATCATTAAATTGCTAAAGATGAAAATACATGAAAATGACAAGAAGGCTACACCCCTCTTTGCTTCAAGGAACCCTTGCTTGGAGAAAATGTAAGTGTAGATAGACAAAGTAAACTGTAAACACCTCACACTAGTCTCAGTCCAGTGAGACAACTTCCCTATATTGATAAGAAAATAGATTTTGATGTCATGTAAATGAAAATAATTGAAATTATATTAACAGAATTTGAGAAATGTAAACATGCATTTTTTTATATTGTGGAGCAGTGAAGATTGGTCTGCTTTTCCTAGTTCAGCTACTAATTAGTTGGGTACCCTAGATCAGGCTTAGTTTTATTCCAAATCTGCTACGTCATCTGAAAAATGAGGGTAATAACTAGATAATCTCTCAGAATATATGCTGGATATTGTACTAATAGCTTTTGAGGAAATTACATAGAACCACAAAGTCCTATCCTCAAAGGCCATGACCCAAGCCCATGAAAAATAGACCTAACATTTTAATTGATATGAGAGAGAGTGAGAGGGAGAGATATCAACTTATTGTTCCACATATTTATGTATTCATTGGTAAATTCTTGTATGTGCCCTGACCGGGGATCAAACTCACAACCTTGGCGTATCAGGATGACACTAACCAACCCAGCCAGGAAACATTTTTTATTCCACACATTTACTTAAGTATGTTAAATTTGTTCAAATGATGACTACTTGTTGTTCTAGAACTACCAAACACAAGGAAGCAAAGAAAAAAAAGAAACATAAGTAGAATCAAAGAACTATGGGGAAGGAAGAAGATATTTTCCTCTACCCAACTTAAGTTCTTCAGTTGAGGTTCTCTAAATTAGACTGGCCAAAAACACACCAGCAATAGAAAAATAAACAAGTTGATTACCATGTGCATCATGCATGTACAGTAGGGAGTGATGAATAACTCAAAGGGATGGTTAGAACTTGGGCTTATGTACCATTCTAAGCCAAAGGACAGGGGTTTGGAGCTGGTGGGTGGGGGAAGCAAGTTATGAAAAGTTTATCAGGAAAAGTATAGTTTGTTATGCATTTTAAGTCAATAAACTCTTCATTGACAGGAGTTATTCAGAGTCCTCCTCTTGCTGACACAGGAGATGGAGAGATCTCTGCAAATGGAAATTTCCTTTATAAGACAAAAATTTCTCTCTTGTTTTTAGCACTTTTCCTGTGTCTGCTGATCTCACTGGCTTTTAGCTTAAAATAATCTATATGCCAAAGGGGCATATTTTGAGTTACATATGTCCATGCCCTTCAGAACCAAAATACACCATAACTTATCTATGTAAAAAAACAATGGTCCAGATAAACTTAGCAACTTACTTTTACATAGCCACATAGTTGAATCAGGACTCTAGTCTTTAAGATCTAATTGTTGTGCCCTTTCTACTATATTAATTACATTAATTATATATGAGGCTTCTAATTGAATTCTACTTTCTAAACAAAATATAAAGCTTCAATTACAGAAAGGGTATAATAAAAGTGTTTCAAGAGCCTTCAAGGAACTCTAATTGCAAGAAAGGTTTTCTTACTCATCTCTCACAATTGATAGTAAGCACATACTGGTTACTATTTTGGGATTGTGTCCAGTTAACATCTATATATATATTCATATATTTATTCAGTCATGTGGAGTAAGCCACTTTTAGATTGCTACTCGTATTTGGTTTATAAAACTGCATAAGACAATATTTCTGACCCCAGGCAACTTGCATTCCAGAAGGAAAGTCAAAAAAGAACACTTTGCATAGATTCCTGAAATGGTTACAAAGGGCTTTCTAAGAGATTCTAAAATGAACAGATAATTATCTTTCATTTATAAAAGGCCTAAGCTATTCCCACTGAAAAGGAGTAATTGAATCTGTAATTACTTTCATTTCATAGGGGATAGAGACATGGATTCTAAAGATCTAATTGTAATGGTTGTTTTCTTAATTACTCTAATTACTTTGTAGAGAACACTACCTTACATCCATCGAGGAAAGCTCAGTAGTCAATGGTGACTGAGGACACCATTAGGAGTATTTTAAAAGTTCTACTTTACTGGGTATTAGACAGTTCTGTTGTTTATTTTAGCTTCTGATGATCCAGCTGTGCTGAGATAGCCCCTCTGTGTACTATGAGCAAAGACATTGTCTTCTGATCATGACTTGCATGAATGAACATGGAGGAACTGGCAAACCTGTTCCATGGTGATAGTAGGGCTGCTCTTTTAAGAACATGTAGTCTCCTCCCTGTTGTCATTTCAGTGATGACAGGAACATTCCTCCCTCTCCCCAATCCAGCCACCACCATTCATAGAGGTCTGGGTTGCAAGAGTAGCCTTTTTTCTCATTAAGGCATTGCTTCTTTTAAAAATGAATGGTGGGAAGATGGTTTGTCATGTTATTCTCCAAAAGTGAGTTTTAACAGGGGCCAGGACAGAAGAAGAAGGGGAGCATTAACTTCCTGTTATGGGAAAGGCAGTTGGGGTGCATCCTCAGGCAGAGAAGATGTAGAAGACGGAGTTGAGGACGAAAAAAGCAAAAGACAAAGAATAAAAATTCTCACTTCAAAAAAAAATGTTTTAACTAGAGGTGACTTTGACTTGAATTTATAGATATTTTTGTGGACATTAGGTATGAACTAGTGAACAATTAAGTAGCATTTGGTATTATACCCTGAAGATGCATCTCATTCCTGGGTAGAGTCTGTTTCACTTTGTGTAATAGATCTTTTCCAGAATTATTATTTGGGAAACAACACTTGTCAGGTTCAACTGTGTATCTCTATTTCCTTTACCTCCAAAGGTACCAGGATCAAAGGAGATCATCCATGAGAAAGTACTGTGAATATTTTGAAACTTTACACAACTCTAAGTTAATTATGTGCTTTTGTATTTAAGAGATGAAAGAAATAAGAACAATGCAAAATCCTTTAATTAAAATTACTATTAATCTAACATTTTTAGTGTAAGTTATTAATAGAATAATAACTTTTCAATAAAGTTATTATAGGTGTTTACCTTTTGACCTACTTTTTCTACTTGCTATAGAAAAAGTACAATGTGTCTTAGTATGGCTATTAGGAGAGAGAAAGGATTGAGAGAAAAGGTACAAAAACTTGAAGATAATGTGGACATATTGTTTGAACAAAAAAAAACAAACAAAAAATATTCCAAAAAGTTTAGAAATGGTCCTTGAGATGAAGATTTTTATGCTAACAAGTATTGGTATTTTCAGGATACCACAGTTGCAAATGGTGACAGTTGAACAGAATTTTATTGTTAGGCATGTTCTGCAAAACCAAGGATGTTTGGTTTTTTTATGAATGAAGTAGTTTGTATTTTGAAGATAGTTTGGGAAGGTGATAGGTATAGCTGGTTGGGGTAAAGGATGTAGATTCTGAACAAAGATTAAGGATGAGACTGGAACATGGGTGAAGCTGGAAAATGTGCCATTTTATTTTATTTATTTTATTTATTTTTATTGATTTCAGAGAGGAAGGGAGAGGGAGATAGAAACAATGATGAGAGCGAATCATTCATTGGCTGCCTCCTGCATGCCCCCTACTTGGAATCAAGCCTAAAACCTGGGGATATACCCTGACCTGGGATTGAAATGTGACCTCCTGGTTCATAGGGTGACGCTCAACCACAGAGCCACACCCGCCGGGCTGCTCCGTGCCATTTTAAAATCTGGACTCATGTTAAAGAATTTTTATAGAGCTCAAAGGTGAGGAGAGAAGACTCAAAGGACGTATCCTGGGAAGGGTATTCTTTGATCCTATACAGAAAGCAAAAGTAATGGCATCTATATATGTAAAAGTCAAGTGACCTGAATGACCAGAAGGACCGGTTGCTATGATGTGCACTCTGGCCAGCCAACCAGCCCGATCGAGGGTGGAGCTGGCCAGCCAACCTCCCGCAGACCCTCCCCCCAGCCAGCCCCACCCTCAATCAGCCCCCCACCTCGATAGGGGGCATGGCCAGCCAGCCAACCTCCTGCGGGCCCTTCCCCCAGCCAGCCTGCCCCCCCCATTGGTGGGGTGGGGCTGGCCAGCCAACCTCCCACAGCCCCTCCCAATCGACCCCACCCCCCAATTGGGGACAGGGCCGACCGACCTCCTGCAGTGTCCCCCACCTGCGATCCCCCTCCTGATCGGGGGCAGGGCCAGCAGCCAACCTCCTGCGGCCCCTCCCTAACATCCCACGGCCCCTCCCCCCAATCGGGGTGGGCTGGCTGGACCCACCTGTGCATGAATTCATGCACTGGGCCTCTAGTATGTAAATATTCATCAAAACTTTAACAGCTGGGTAAAGCCCCTGCAAAAATGAGTCAGTAAAGATCTTTAGTCCCCAGGTCCATAGTCACAAAATGGAAGAAGACTCTGAAACCAGAAAATATGCCATTTCTTGATTCTGTATACCAGGGCTTACAGTGAGATGTGTGGTTAGAAAATGTCTTCTACTGTTGCAAATTGGTATTTACAGTTTTCTCCAATTCTTATTTGAATTACTTTGCTGAAGTGTAATTTACATACCATAACATCCACCCATTTTAAGTATACAATTCAAGGACTTTTAGCAAATTTACCCGATTAGCAAAATCACCACAACCCCTATAAGATTTCTGTTTATCATTAATCTTTGTTTCCATTCCCAGCCTCAGGCAGCCACTTTCTCTCTGCTTTCTATCTCTATAGATTTGCCTTTTCTGGATATTTTATTTAAATAGAAATATAGAATATATGATCTTCTGTACTCTTTTCACTTAGCATAATGGTTTTGAGGTTTATTCATTTTGTATTGTGTACCCATATTTTATTTATTTTATTGCTAAATAATGTCCTTTGTATGATATACTACACTTTGTTTATCCATTCACTAGTTGAAGGACACTTGGGTTGTTTCTACTTTGGGGCTATTGTGAATAAAGGTGCTATGAACATCTATCTAAAGTCTTTGTATGGAAGAATGCTTTCATTTCTCTTGAATAGATAGATATCCATGAATAGAATTCGTGGGTCATAGAATAAATCTGGGTTTCACTTTTAAGAAACTGCCTAATTGAACAGAGAGGGAGATTCCAGGATGGCGGCTGCAGGACTGAGGTGAGGGAGAGGATGTGAGTGAGTGAGGGGGTGAAAGGAAAATGTGTGGGTGTGTGTGGGGTGTGTGAGAGTGAGTAAGGGACAGTTAAATCTGTCAGGAGCATCAGGGGCTGGCAGACCAGGCTCTCTTGGACAGGGAGAGACTACCACCGCTGCGGGCACTCCCCAGACTGTGGGACTCGGGCACGGAGCCCACACCATCTTGAAGGGGAGAGCGGCCTCTTCTAGGAACTCATCAGCACCATCACCCAGATAGGCCTTGGACACTGCCCACAACCCAATAGCCACTCCAGCCAAAATCCTGCTGCCCCACGTGCAGACCCGCAGACCCGGGGACCTCTACCTCCAAAGGCACACCGCTCCCGCAGCAGTAAGTGCGATGTCCTCCTCCCCAGTGGCAGACCTCCGGACACCACAGTCACACGCATGTTTCCAGTGTGCAGGCCTCCAGGGCACACTACTCCACAGGCCGCTCCTGGGAGCCACTGGGAACCCCCGCTGGGTGTGATTTTGTACAGACAAGGGCACGCTGCCCCGCAGTGGAAATTCTGAATTCCCTCTTCCTGAATAACTGCCCACAGACACCCCAGCTGTTCAACTTCAGCGCCAGGGCCCCTCAGAGTGCGTCCGAGCTCTGCGATGGCAAACGCACTACCACAGTCACACATTTCAGCAAGCAGACTTCCTGAGCCCATCAATCCACAGGGTGCTCTTGGGAGCTGCTGTGAGCTCCCACTGCATGCGATCTTGGACAAACAGGGATGCAGTAGAAATTCTGAATTCACTCATCCTGGATACCTGCCCATAGACACCTCAATTGCGCGACTTCAGTGCCAAGGCCCTTCAGAGTGCTTCAGTGCACCACGCTGGCAAATGCACCACAGGTGCCCCTGTGAGTCGCCATTGGGAGTGTGCGCGTATCAAACCACAGAGGCAGCAGCAAAAGCTGAGTCTCCCCACCCCACAACTACAGAACTCTGGACACTACAGTCATGCCTTTCCAGAGCACAGGCCTTATGAGCCCCACCACCCAAACAGACAGCTCCAGGGTGCCACTGTGAGTTCCCACTGAGCACGCACGATTTCAACCAATGGCACAAGACAGCAAAAATTGGGACACCCCCCCTCTATGGCTGCTGACTTCTAGACACCGCAGTTGCAACTTTCCAGCTTGCAGGCCTATGTCAAGAAAACTCAAATAGCTCAAGTAGGGAGCTGATATACAAAGGATTGTAAAAAAATATATATATATACTATGAACAACTCTACTCGAACAAACTGGACAACCTCAATGAAATGGACACATTCCTAGAAAAATACAAGCTTCCAAATCTCAATCAGGAAGAATCAAAAACCTGAATAGGCCAATAACTACTGATGAAATTGAAACAGCAAAGGACTTGTATGCATGCATATAAGCCTAACCAGTGGTCACGGACAACAGGGGGGTGGGGGCATGCGTGGGGAGGGGTTTGGGATGGGAATGGGGGGATGAGGACAAATATGTGATACCTTAATAAATAAATAATTTTTTTTAAAAGCTTCCAGCAAACAAAAACCCTGGCCCAGATGGCTTCACAGGGGAGTTTTACCGAACATTCAAAGAACTAAAATCAATCCTCAGACTATTCCAAAAAATTCAAGAGGAAGGCACAATTCCAAGCTCTTTCTGTGAATCCAGTATTACCCTAATCCCAAAACCAGATAGAGACACCACAAAGAAAGAGAACTACAGGCCAATATCCCTGATGAACATAGATGCTAAAATCCTCAACAAAATTCTAGCAAACCGGATCTAGCATTACGTTAGAAAGATCATACACTATGACCAAGTGGGATTTATTCCAGGGATGCAAGGCTGGTAAAATATCTGCAAATCAATAAATGTGATATATCACATAAACAAACTGAGAGACAAAAATCACATAATCATATCAATTGATGCAGAAAAAGCATTTGACAAAGTCCAACACCCTTTTCTGATAAAAACGCTCAGCAAAGTGGGAATAGAAGGATCACACCTCAACATAATAAAAGCCTTATATGACAAACCTACAGCCAACATCATACTTAATGGGCAAAAACTAAAACCATTTCACTTAAGAACAGGAATAAGACAGGGATGCTCGCTTTCACCACTCCTGTTCAACATAGTACTGGAAGTGCTAGCAAAAGCGATCAGACAAGAAGAAATAAGAGGCATCCAATTTGGAAAAGAAGAAGTAAAATTGTCTTTATTCACAGATGACATGATATTGTACATAAAAAACCCTAAAGACTCCATCAAAAATTATTAGACTTAATAAATGAATTCAGCAATGTAGAAGGATACAAAATTAATGCCAAGAAATCTATGGCATTTTTATAGACCAGTAGTGAACTTACAGAAAGAGAGAATTAAAAAGCAATCTCATTTACCATTGCACCAAAAAAATAAGATACCTAGGAATAAACTTAACTAAGGAGGTAAAAGACCTCTACTCAGAAAACTACAGGACATTGAAAAAAGAGATAGAGAAAGACATAAACAGATGGAAGAACATACCATGTTCATGGATTGGTAGAATCAACATCATTAAAATGTCCATATTACCCAAAGCAATCTATAGATTCAATACACTCCCCATTAAAATATCAACAGCATATTTTACAGATCTAGAAAGAACTCTCCAAAAATTTATCTGGAATTAAAAAAAAAAAACTGAATAGCTGCAGCAATCCTGAGAAAGAAGAACAAAGTAGGCGGGATCTCAATACCAGATATCAAGATGTATTACAAAGCCACTGTTCTCAAAACTGCCTGGTACTGGCTCAAGAACAGACATATAGACCAATGGAATAGAATAGAAAACCCAGATATCGACCCAAACCACTATGCTCAATTAATATTTGACAAAGGAGGCAAGAATATACAATGGAATCAAGACAGTCTCTTCAATAAATGGTGCTGGGAAATTTGGTCAGACATGCAAAAAAATGAAACTAGACCACCAACTTACACCATACACAAAAATAAAATCAAAATGGCTAAAGGACTTAAACATAAGATGGGAAACCATAAAAATATTAGAGGAATCCACAGGCAGCAAAATCTCAGACATATGCCAAAGCAATATCTTTACAGACACAGTTCCTAGAGCAAGGTAGACTAATGAGAAAATAAACAAATGGGACTACATCAAAATGAAAAGCTTCTGCACAGCAAAAGAAGCCATCAATAAAACAACAAGAAAACCCACTGCATGGGAGAACATGTTTGCCTATGATATCTCTGATAAGGGTTTAATCTCGAACATTTACAGGGAACTCATACAACTCAACAAAAGGAAGACAAACAACCCAATCAAAAAATGGGCTACGGACCTAAATACTTTCGAGAGGAGACAGAAGGAAGGCCAAGAGACATATGAAAATGTGCTCAAAGTCACTAATTATCTGAGAGATGCAAATCAAAATGACAATGAGGTACCATCTCACACCTGTCAGAATGGCTATCATCAACAAATAAACAAATGGCAAATGCTGCTGAGAATGCGGAGAAAAAGGAACCCTCCTGCACTGCTGGTGGGAATGCAGACTGGTGCAGCCACTGTGGAGAACAGTATGGAGTTTCCTCAAAAAAACTAAAAATGAAACTTCCATTTGACCCAGTGATCCCACTTCTAGGAATATATCCCAAGAAACTAGAAACACCAATCAGAAAGGACATATGCACCCCTATGTTCATAGCAGCACAATTTACAATAGCTAAGATTTGGAATCAGCTTAAGTGCCCATCAGCAGATGACTGGATTAAAAAACTTTGGCACATCTACAGAATGGAATACTATGCTGCTATAAAAAGGAAGGAACTCCTACCATTTGCAACAGCATGGGTGGGGCTGGAGAGCATTATACTAAGTGAAATAAGTCAGTCAGAGAAAAATAAATATCACATGATCTCACTCATTTGTGGATTATAATGAACAACATAAACCGTTGAATATAAACAGATCTAGAGACAGAGAAGCATCGATCAGATGCTCAAATCTCAGAGGGAAGGTAGGGGAGGGAGGGGGTAAGGGGAAAGATCAACCAAAGGACTTGTATGCATGCATATAAGCATAAGTGATGGACACAGACAACAGGGGGTGAGGGTGAGGGCAGGACTGGGGGGATGGGGGACAATGGGGGATAAGGCCATATTTGTAATACCTTAATCAATAAAGAAAAAAATGGAGAGAGAAAAGAAACTGCCAAACTGTTTTCAAAAGTGACTATACCACTTTACAACCACACTAGCAATGCATATGATTCCAGTTTCCCCAAATCCTTGTCAACTCATGTACTTCTCTGTCTTTTTTATACAATAATTTCTGTTATTTTATGTCTTTTTTATTATAGCTTCTGTGGTGAGTCAAATGCCATCTCAGTGTAGTTATGTTGCATTTCTCTGATGACTAATAATATTCAGATATTTTCATGTGTCTAGTTCCCATTTCTACATCTCTTATGCCTCTATAGCTAAAACTTTGACTTTCTGGATTCTTCCAGAAACTTCTAGCTTTGATAATGCTGTGATGGTAATGCATGAATGCTCACTGACTATAATTGATTATTTTCTTAAATAACCAAGTATTTCTAGAGCCTTACAAAGGAGAAGTCTTCGTCTCTGCTGGAATTGTAGAGTAGATTCAAAGAGTGCCCCCTTTCATAACATCTGATAGAAAAGCAGGCTCACAATTGCAGAAGCCTATTGGGATTTTATTTTCAGGGGTGAAGGCGGGGGGGTAGATTTTTTTTCCACTGAGCTAAAGGCAAGACTCAACTGCCTAGAGGCTGTTTGTTTCTCAGTATGATTTAAAAAATTAAATAAAAAAAAAAAGGCGGCACGGGAAGAATAGCCTGTGTAAAACAGAATTCTTCAGGAAAATGGTACTGAAGGAAAGTAACAGTAATGCTATGTTAGAGAGACAAAATCCATAGAATCAAGTTTTACTATAATAACAATGCTGATAGACAGATTATGCAAGATTCAGAATTCAGGAGCTCTTTGAAATGGACGATAGAATATTTCTAATGTACAGGCCCACTAACAGATGTGATTAGGCTATATTAACATGGCAAATATAGGCTGTCCCAAAATAATGTATACACAGTTTGAATGATTATTAAGTTAGTATTATTAATATACAGTTCATTTCCAATATTTAAAATAATCTATAGCAATGAATACTTTTTTTGTCAATTCCTGTTTTCAAACTAATGACCATTCTGGTCCAGGCACTGCTAATAATGCAAAGCAATGTAATCGCAAACATCAAGAATAATTTCATTCGGTATTTGTGCACCCTCAATTCGTCAACTGTTGCTGGTTTTGTACAATAAAGTTTTATCTTTTATGTATCCACATAAAAAAAGTCTTGTGGATAAATTTTCTTTGTTCACAGCTTAGTCTGGCTTCACCCAGTATTTCAAATTAGTTAAATCTGAAAAGGAGTGAAAATTTAGTTACCAGCTGTTAAAAGTATCTATATGTTTTTGGGACACCCTGTGTTCCCCCAGAAATGTATATACACTTTGAGTAATTATAAAGATAGTGTTTGTACTTCAACTGTGTTTTCAAACTTCCAGTAATATTTTAGAATGAATTTTCTTTATTCAAAGCTTAGTCTGGGTGAAAATAAAGAAACATCAATTGACCTATCAGTTGTTACAGCGTGTATATATGTTTTTGAGACTTCCTGTAGTTACTGATTATCTCTCTAAATTAGATTGACCTCAATTTATAAAGATCATAACTTTCAAGGAAGGCTTGTTTTGCTAGCTAAATAATTTTTGCACAGGTGCTAAGATGGAGGTCTTACAGGTGTGGTGAAGGGTCCCTCTCTAGATCTCAGCTTATTTTCTTTTCACCCACACATAATATTTTAGAAGTGGGTGGTGGGTTGTGCTGTAGCATCACATCAGAAACTTTGTACTAGTCCAACCACTTTATTGCCATTCCTGAATTTGTTTCCACAGCCTATTTGTTTCCAGCACAGTCCACTGCTGTATGAGTTTCACACACTATTGTTTGTGACTTTAAAATCTCTAGAGCCCTATTTAGATCCCTCATCAAAAATGATTGAGGCGGTAACTTTATCTTTTTTTTCAGCTGATAATTATTTTTCCTGTTTGCTTGGAAATAGCTAAGTGTTATAACTCCTAGCTGACCTGCATACTTCTATAAACTTTAACATATTATTAAAATCAGTGGTTAATTTTGAGATGAGGTTGTTCTAGGCCTTTTTTACTTAATATGTTAATGAAGTAAGGGATTTGTGTGAGTAAAAAAACTTACAGATATCTTTAAATTTACTACCTACAAATAAATAACCTGGACATTTCAGGAAGATAAGTTTATCACCTCATCATAAATTGAAATTAAAAGACAAATGCTTTTAACTGACATTGTGGTTTTTTTCAGTTTTCTTCTGTTTTGTTTTTTCCCTTTTCCTTTTTCTTTTCTTTTCTTTCGTGTGTGTGTGTGTGTGTGTGTGTGTGTGTGTGTGTGTGTGTGTGTGAAATCCTCATTTGGGATCCAGATAATCTAGATCTGAATCCACACTCTACACTTATGAGCAGATGACCTTGGTCAAGATAACTTTTCTGAGTCTCATCCTTCTCATCAATAAAGTGAAGATAGGAATGCCGATAAGGAAGAATTGATTTCAGATTAGATGTTATATATAAGAAGTAGTCCAATATATATAGGTTCTCAATGATTGATGGCCTATTATTATTATTTTACGTGAATTAAGTACTATTCTTTATATTTTTTATCTTTACCTTATCCTTAAAATTTTTTCAAACACACAAAAATAAGTATAAAGATAATATACCAGTTCACATTTTTTAAAATAACAAAGTTGAAATCAATATTTTCTCTAAAATATTAATAGAAATTATGCATGCATTTTACTCTAATTTTTAGTAACTGCAGAGTGATTGAGTACACATTATTTTACATAACTTGGATTACTGATTTGAATATCTAACTCTCTGTTTTGTTCATTTTGATACTTAATTTTATTGGCTATCAGAGTTAACATTCAAAAGTGTTAACTAAAGGTAATATATCACACTAAATAAAAGTACATTATTGAGTCTACCTAATGAATCATGATGTTCATTTTTCAGTTTCATTGACCAGAAATGAAAAGGTTCTGATAAATTGTGCCTTGTAAATTTCTCTCATCTCTGATGTTAATCAGTTCAGTTTGCAAAATAATTGAATAGTGACCCATTTTACTATTTAAAAATAAGTCCAGCCCTGGTCAGTTTTCCTCAATGGTTAGAGCATCGGCCTGTGGACTGACGGGTCTCAAGTTCAATTCCCAGTCAAGGGCATGTACCTTGGTTGCAGGTTCCCCAGCCCTGGTAGGGGCGCATGCAGGAGGCAACCAATCCATGTGTCTATCTCACATGGATATTTCTCTCTTTCCCCCTCCTCCCTCTCTCCCACTTTCTCTAGAAATCATTAGAAAAAAAATATCCTCTGCTGAAGATTTAAAAAATAAAAAAAAATCCAAAACCCACTGGAACTCTACATTTATAAGATGATTATAAAGATTTTAAAATTGTAAGTTATGGAAATGTGTAGATATGAAAATTATTATAAAATTGTGTGTATATCAATTTTGACAAAACAATTTCATAATGATTGGAATATATAATTCCAAACATTTATTTTCCAATGTTCTTTAATTAGCACAAGTTTTGATATAAAGTAACTACTTGCTCACTCATCATAAATGAATCAAGATCTAAATTCTCATACACTGCTAGTGGAAATATCAGTTGATACAAGCTCTTGGGAAAATTGTTTGAAAGTATCTACTAAAGCTAAACATATGTGTAAATGAAAGTATATACTGGAGCTATTTATATGATCTAGTATTTCTGCTTTGGGATTAATGCCCAACATAAATGAGCCCTTACAAGTAACACATTAATAAGAATGTTCATAACAGCCATGTTCACAATAGCCAAACACTGGAACCAAACCAAAGGACACCAGGAGAATGTTCATTCTCATTATAGTGTAGTATTACACTTTTATAAAAATAAAATACTACAATTTTTGCCCTGGGACAATGTAGCTTAGTTGGTTAAGCATCATCCCGTGCACTGAGAGGTTGCTGGTTCAATTCCCAGTCAGGGCACATGCCTGGGTTGTGGGCTCAATCCCTCGTAGGGGGCATGCAGGAGGCAGCCAATTGATGTTTCTCACTCTCCCTATTCCTTTCTCTCTCTCTCTCTCTCTCTCTCTCTCTCTCTCTCTCTCTCTCTCTCTCATCAGTTAAAATATATTTGTTTTAAAAAGCACAATTTTAATGTAAAATATTTTTTGAATAAATAGCATGGAAAAATCTCACAGATGTAAGGTCGAGTAAAAGGAGCCAGGCACAAAAGAATACATACTGATTCTATGTGTATTACAGAATATCATGGAGAGTCTCCCGTTCAAAGATCTTTTATAAAATTAGCCATACCATTGCCGTGGCCAGGTAGCTCAGTTAGTTGGAGCATCATCCCATATACCAAAAGGTTGCTCTTGAGTTCAATTCCTGGTCAGGCACATACCTAGGTTGTGGATTTGATCCCTAGTCAGGATGCATACAAGAGGCAGCCAATCAGTGTTTCTGTCTTTCCCCCTCTCTCCTTTCTACTGTCTCTAAAATCAATAAACATCCTTGAGTAAGAATAAAAAAAATTCGCCATACCATCTTTTTTTTAAACTACAGTTTACATTCATTGTTACTCTGTACTAGTGGACCAGTGCACAAATTCGTGCACATTGAAAGGAAATTAATTAGAAGAAATATTTTAATATCGCTATTCACCCTTTCTCTATAATAGAAGTGTCAACCAAATTCATGATTGACAATGATAGATTGAAACATACGTGTGCGATTGGCGCCAGTGAGAACTTTATATGTATCACGCATGCACGAGTCAATTTAGCCTTTTATAGATATAGAATAAGCTTGCTTAATTAGACCTGCTTTCTGATTTAGCTAAACTTTTACTAGCCCAGTGAAGCACCCCAACTTCTCTTTCAGGTAATTGTCAGCAACACAGCAGTAAATATCAACACGAAGCAGATTATTATTCTAGATCCCACAGGGAGAACAAAGGGTAAAATATTTAACTGCAGCAGTGTTTGACTATATTCTGAAATTATTTTCAAGGTCCACCGTTTCTTACTTCTTTTCAGTCGGGTCAAGTTTCTAAGCTTTCTAAATCTCCATTTTCCGGCTAATGAAAAGAAAATGGATTCTACCGAGTCTCCTATATACCTGCTCTAGGACTTCTGTGAGGATCAAATGAGATGAGGCATGGGAAAATGCTTCACAGACATTTGGTTATAGTGTAAAATGTTTCCACCTGGCTGTAAAGCAAGTTCTGTTCCTGGGCTGAAGAAACTTCAAGGACGCTAGTCACTAGGGAAAGGAAGCCGGGCTTTGCTACATGATGTCGTTACCTGGCGCCCACAGCCACCATTGCTGGGCTGGGCTGTGGGCCACATTTTGCACCACGGGGTCTTGGCAGTGTCAGCAGCAATTTGGTGGGGTGTCGCTCCTGGGTGGTGGCGGGGCTTGTGTCCCACTTGGGGGAAGCCGAGTGTTGCTTTGTGAGCTCCTGGTCCATGTTGCCATTTCTCTGTAAATGGCCAGTGCGCATCACGGCAGCTCCTGCGTTGAGAGTCTTCCCCCTAGTGGTAATTGCGCATCATAGCAACTGGATGGACACAACATATTAGCCTTTTATATATAGAGAAGATTAGAATAGCCATACCATCTTCTAGTTCCTAGGACAGTTAAATAATGAGAATCTTCTCAAAGCAGGCTGTAGAGCACCCAGTCTTCCTTCAGAATATACATGTGTTGTACCAAAAGTGATACATGGCTGCCTGTTACAGAGTACAAAACCAATAGAAACATTACTTATTAATAAGCTTAAATTATTTCTCAGTGTTGGATTAAATAAATGTGGTTTAAATGGTTTCTTTCCCCACTTGTGTCTTTAATATGACAGTTTCCTACCACGATAGTTAGTGGAATATTTGTGGAATATTTGCTCAATAAATCTCCAAAGAAATGAGGTAGAGAGTGGTTATTTAGAGCAGGAGTTGACAACCTTTTTCTATAAAGATCCAAGTAATAAACATTTTAGGATTTGAGAGCCATATGATCTGTATCACAAGTACTCAACAGGAGGCATGTTGATGATGTATGTTGTGGCTATATTTCATTAAAACATTTTTATGGACACTGACTTTCAATTTCATGCAATTTTCACATGACAAAATATTCTGCTTTTGATTTTTTTCAACCTTTTAAAATGTAAAAATCATGCTTAGCTCATGGGCCATAAGAGTAGGGGCAACAAGATAAATGGTTCTTGGGACTTTGTTTGTGAAGTCCTGGTTTAGAGTCATGTAATTCTTAGTGATAATGAACTTGTAGAGAATCTCAGCCTGAAGTTCCATAGGAGTGAGTACACACATCATTTCTAGTCGGTTGTCAGATTACAGTATGTTGTTAAAGTATGTTCATTTGTTTTGTTCCTTCAGGAAGCATTAAGTATCATATTTAAAGTCAAAGGCTTTGTTCCTTCTCTGACATGATTTTAATTGATGGAAGTTTAAATAAAAGAAGTTGGGTTTGCAAAAGATTCTACTAAGATATTTGAGGTATGGTCATTTTAGCTACAGTGTCAGTAAGAATCACAGTGCTTTCTGGGTGGTCTTCTGATTTGATATACAATTTTTTAATGAGTTTTTGTTTTGTTTTTATCTATAGAGAGAGAGGAAGGGAGAGAAACCAATGTGAGAGATTAACATTGATAGGTTGCCTCCCAGGGATCAAACCCACAACCGAGGTATGTGCCCTGACCAGGAATTGAACCCACCATCTCTTGGTATATGAGACAATGCTCCAACCAACTGAGCCACACTAGTTAGGGCTGATAAACAATTTTTTTTAAAATAACCTTTATTTTGGAAATTTTAAAGCAATGAAATACCAAAACACTGTAAAATACATTTGTTTGAGGCCCACTGTCTAAATTCTGTGACTCTTTCCTGGATTTCTGTGTGTACTGATACATTAGGGAGTGTGTATTCTCTGACATTCTAGAAGGTCAGAGGGATAAATAAAAGCTCCTAACTGCATAGCATTTAAAGGGCAGGCTTCCAAGTTGGTTCACCTCAATTCTCTGCACTATTTACCAAGAAATGTAAATGGTGAATATCTAACTTAATTATTGAGCTATCTTTCATTCTTCTATCCAAAATTAATTTTCTGTGATCAGCTGTATGTACAATTTCAAAATCATTATTTACATGCAGACTGAACAGTGCAATAAAGCATGGGAAAAGGTAAATTTTTGGAATGACTTTATACTAATTTGTACCTACCATCCATCCAGCCCTAAATGAGGGGATCCCTCAACCTCAGCAGCACCAAACAGCATGTAGGGGCAGGGATTTCCTAGTAAGGTGAATGAAACCTGTGCTGTTCATAATTTACCTGGGGTCCATTCCCAAGAATGTCTCCTGGATGTCTGTGTTCCATCCCAGAATCAGGATTTTGCAACTAGCCTTGTTCTCTTCCCTAATTTAGGGAGGCTATGGGGTAGAGTTAGGAGACCTGAAACAAGGTAAGTATACAGTAAACAGGAGAAGGAATCTAAGAGGAAAGCCAAACTGAAGCTTCACTCCTCATTATAATGGAAATAGATACTTAGTGGGCACCAGCTCTGTGTTGGAAACTTTCCATAAACTCAGTTAAAATAAACAAGAAGAGATAAAGGGACAAAAAAACATGCCCCTTATTTAGCTAATGCACAGCAGGAAAGAAAGCCTGGGAAGCAACTACTTCAAAGCAATTAAGTAGACCAAGCGGTGCTTTGTTTTAAATGAATTTTTGTTTTATGTATTATGTAAGTGATAAGGTTGACTTTGTTGAACTTTTGATTCCATGACAACAGCAAACTCTGCCTGTATGCTCAGCACTTGGTGTGTATTCTTCAAGCAGCATGGTCCTCTGCCCTCGACCCAGAATAACATGCAGCATGTTGGTTGTGACTCTGGAAACTGGGGTGTCACTTCTGTTTTTCAGAAGGTGAAAATGTCACAGTTGCTTCTGAACACCAACCGATGGAAGAGAGAAAACAACTCTTTTACGGTGGTTCTACTTCGTGAACTTCTGAACATTTATTGGAATGTGGTCAATTATTAGACAACCCAAATGATGAACAGAAAATGCATGTTTCTGAATCAACCTCCTGATGCTTTTCTCTTTCCGTGTGATTCAGGAGGAAGGACGCTGGTTTCTTATCCTACAAAGATCACCTGCCGGTGAACCAGGTCGTGGTTGGAGACACCAACCGGCAAGGCTCAGAAGCGAAACTGAGTGTTGGCCCCCTGCGCTGCCAAGGAGACAGTAAGTTTGCCCAGCAGCTGGGGCTTTCACTTTCTTGGCAATTTTATATAGTGTTTCCCAGAAAATCAGAGCGTGGCAGAAAACAGACTGCTCTTCTCTAACTCCTACAGAAACATCTGACAGTGCAAACAGGCCAATGGCGAGCTAGATAGAACCTAACACATAGAGGAGGAGACAGCCATAAAGTCTTCAGTCCAAGGAGCCTAGATCGGGACATAAAATGTGGATATCCATCTACCTTGTACATTCATATCTAACAACTTTGACTACCTAAGTTTATGATGATATGTAAATAGCAATGATGCTAATAGCATAAAAGTGACACTCAACAGCTGTGATTCCACTGAGTACTGCTGTTAGTGCCATTAGCAGAACTATTGATAGCACCATAAACTGGGTTGATGGTGATATAAATAGTAGCATTATGATTTCATGTATCACTGTAAACTTGGATTATGGTCATGTAAAGCTTGACATTATTGCTATCAAATTTCATCATCATCAGAGCTTGATAGTCCCTTGTAAGCCAAAGATGTTTTCTGTCGCTATGTCTAGCTTTCCGGATTCGGCACCACAGAGAGGAATTGGGGGCTGCTGGCTTCGACTGTGGGAGGCTGGGAGTTAGAATGATGATCCTACCTAATTAGGGCACCATTAGGATTTTATGTTGTCTTGTACCCTTCAGTGTGCTTCACGTGCTGTCAGAGGAAAATGGTGACATTTTGCTATGAGGATTCTGCAAGGAGCATCCTGCATGTCATTTCCCCTCTTCCTGTCTGTCCCCTGGGAGTTCTATGTGTTTGTGATTGTGTGTGAGGAATCAGGAAACCTAGATCTGTTCCCTGAATAACTGACTTGCCAGGACACCTCAGGCAAACTCCCCATTTGCTTGGCTGTGACAATGAGAATACCACCTGCGTCCCAGCTCCTCCTGGGGAGGCCATAAAGATTTCAGTGCCTGCATCTGGATCCCTCCCAGCAAAGCATTCTGTGAGGTGGAATATTATCACCACGTCCATAAAGCAAGGGAGAATCAGACCTACTCGATGCAATAAACTATTGCGGCCACTCATAGAGGTGTCTTAAGGAATGTAATGATTCATGTTAATGGTTTACTACTTAGTAAATTGAGGCTGTCAGCAGTTAAACAAGGCAGTATTCCTGATACAGAAGAGAGATGGAGTTGGTACTGATTTTTCTCTTCTTACATGGAGAAAATGAAAGAACTACATATAAAATGGGGACTGGTCAAAAGAGCTTTATCATGCATTTATTAAACAACAATATTTCATTTGTCTAGTCTGGCTTAGTAGAACTGTGCAATCAGGAATTTAGTTTTAACTGTTTAAGAAAAAGCATTGACATAAAATAATAAATCTGCATTTTTAAACAGGAATTTTGAGAGATGGAGCATAGTTTCACTCTCAGCCCTGGCCCATCTGGCTCAGTTAGTTGGAGCATCATTCCATGCACTGAAGGGTCAAGGTTAAATTCCTAGTCAGGGCACATGACTAGGTTGCAGGTTCGATCTCTAGGCAGGGCGTATGTGGGAGGCAAATGATTCATTGTTTCTCTCTCACCTCTCTCTCTCTCTCCCTATCTCTCCATCCCTCCCTCTTTCCCTTCCTCTCTCTCTAAAGTCAATAAAAAATAATAATAATAAATAAAACAGGCAGGTTCTTACATGTTATCTAATGAAAATAATTTTCTTTATGTCACAGTTACTAATTAATATATATAGGTAAAATATTTCACACTTATCAGTTCTAATTCTGAATTTAGCTTTGAATTAGGAAAGGGTTTCCATTAAGTAATTGATTAACTCAGTATAGTTATAAAAACCCCACTTCTGCAAACTTTTGTTACCATTCTTAAAGTGAAGGTGATAGCTACGTTAAATAGTATATGTGGGAGTATATTACCAGTTGAGTAGCTTGTTTTCTTTTAATCAATTAAATCAGTCCTCAGGAATAATTTATTTTGTGTCTGCTATTTTTCTAGCATTTCACTAGGTACTCTGGGGGATAAGAAAAAGAAGTTCATTATATCTATGAGTCCGTTTCTGTTTTGTTTGTTCGTTTATATTGTTCCTTAGATTCCACATATAAGTGGTAACCACGCAGTGCTTTTCTTTCTCTGACTAATTTATTTCTCTTAGCATCATACCCTCTAGGTCCATCCATGCTTTCAGGGTAGGGAGGTTGGAGGACTGGGTGAAAAAGGTGACTGGATTGAGAAGTACAGATTGGTAGTTGCAAAATAGTCATGGGGGTGTAAAGTACAGTATGGTACTTTACATGTATGGTACCAGGTGGGTACTGGAAATTTCAGGG
This sequence comes from Cnephaeus nilssonii, assembly GCF_951640355.1. Lineage (NCBI taxonomy): Eukaryota > Metazoa > Chordata > Mammalia > Chiroptera > Vespertilionidae > Cnephaeus > Cnephaeus nilssonii. Next base: position 47,861,356 of record NC_137083.1, on the reverse strand, counting down.
GGAACATTTTGTAAAGTAATTGTCTAACCACTATGCCATACACCTGAAACTAGTACAAAATAATATTGAATGTTAAAAAAATAATAAAAATTAAATTAAAAAAGGTTTCTGCTAAAAAGAATAGCGAAAGAAGTTCAAACCACATTTTAAGAAATACACATGAAAAAATATTGAAAAACACAAAATGTTTTATGATTTAATATTAGATTTTGCAATGTAAAATTATTGCAACTGATACTCAAGAAAGAAGCGGTAACCAGTATATTTCAGGTAGATTTTATATTTAGAAATAGAGGACAGGTAAGGTATGATGGGCAGCACATTTGCATTTCTTTCCCAAGGCTTTTGTTCTTATATGCATTTTGAGGACAGTTGATAAGACAAAGAGCTATCTGATTCGTAGACACTACATGGTTTCAGTATTCTCATAGTGCTTAGCTTCAGAGATTTAATCTGTGTTTTACCTGATACTCCGTGAAAATAAAAGCACAGCCAATATTTAATTGTAATTAGTAGAATACTTTTGTGTCTGAAAGAGAGAGAGAGACAGACAGAAAGAAAGAGAGACTTCCTTTTCCACAGACAGCTGAGAATGTTATACCTCGTACCTGAATTGCCAGGTAGCAGTCAGCAGTCAGCAGTTTTAATGCCCACCTTCACTTTAAGGATGCTCTAACATGTATACACTAATGATGAGTGCTCCACATCATAGCATTTTCCAGTATTTACCAATGTATGATTTCCTTGAATAGAGAGCACCTCACCCCTGAGGTGCGTAAGGTAAATATTAGCCTTTGTTTACAAATGAACAAAGTATTTCTTTTAAAATGTCATTTACACAACAAATTTCTACACACCCTTGCAGCCTCCAGGAGACTCCAGGAGGAATGACTGCAGAGAGCATAAGCGGCTCTCTCCACACAGGGCAGGGTTGTTTCCCTGATTCCACTGTCTTCCATGAGTCAATTGCTGATCAGATTGGTTTAAAAAAATGTCACTTGGGTTTTATGCCAGCACCCCTCACACCCACTCACATCCATTTATCTATACAACATGAATGATATGGGGAATAAAGTCTAGTTTTTATCATTTAAAAAGTGGTATAGTGCATTTATCTGTTGTTTGTGGAAATTAACTTACTGTCATTTACTGAAGTCTTTGCAAAGCTACAGTTTAAAAACCCAAATCCATTATTGAAAAATGTCTCTCTCTGAGCTGTTGAGTGATGACAGTCCCAAAAGCTGTCTCTTGAATTAGGTCCCCCAGTCTCAGAGAAAGAAACAATTTTTGTGGGCTCTGACCAAGCGTTGCGGTGGTTTCGGTTGATTTCATCATGCCTGCTGACTTTCATTTTTACTTTGATTCATCTGAACTCATAGGCCTATATAATCAAAATGCTAAAGAAAATCATTGAGTTCCACTCAAGTCTGCTGCATTTCCTACATAGTGCTGTGAAATACCCTTTTCTTTTTCAAATACTTTCAAATGGAAACCTCCATTCTAAATGAAGCTGAAAGTGTGACTGGTGATGGATGGTTAACTATGATAAAAAAAAAAAAATGCAGTAAAATTACAAATCCCCTCTTAAATCACGTGTCCACCCCTAGAAAGAAGCAAAATAACTATTTAGAGATTCAAAATCACTGATAGAGTAGAAACTATTTTCAAATCCTATCTAATAAAAGAGTAATATGCAAATCGACCGTACCTCCACTACACCCACAAGCCACGCCCACAAGCCAATCAGGAGCGAATATGCAAATAAACCTAACCAAGATGTCTGCAGCACCGGATGTCAGGAGGGAGGCTTGGGTTTCCCCAGCAATGGAGAAAGCCAAGCTTTCCACCTGCCTTTGCCGGCCTAGGCCTCCACTCAATACTACAAAGTTTCAATGATAGGAGATAAATAATTCCCAACAAAAATGGCGGCAGCCACGGAGCTGGAGAGAGCAGGAGGCTAGGGTTGCCCCCGGGGATGGAGAGAGCCAAGCTTCTGCAGCCCTGGCAGGCCTAGGCCTCCACTCCAGGATACAAAGTTTCAATTACAGAAGATAAATAAATCCCAACAGAAATGGCTGCCGCCATGGAGCGAGCAGAAGGCTTGGCTCTGCTCCAGGCTACAAAGTTTCAATTGTAGGAGATAAATAAATCCCAGATACCAGGGCCTCCGCTTGGGTCACCAGGGGGTGTGGCTGGCCTGCAAATCACCACAGGCCCCTCGCCCAGGCCGCCCCACGCCCCAAGGGAACCCCCACCCTGATCCAGGACACCCTTCAGGGCAAACCAGCTGGCCCCCACCCATGCACCCGGCCTCTATCCTATCTAATAAAAGATTAATATGTAGATTGACCATCACTCCAACACACAAGATGGCTGCCCCCACGTGGTCAAAGATCCTGCCCCAATGTGGACACAAGATGGCCACCACAAGATGGCCAGCAGGGGAGGGCAGTTGTGAGGGACCAGGCCTGCAAGGGAGGGCAGTTGGGGGTCATCAAGCCTGCAGGGGAGGGCAATTAGGGGTTACCAGGCTGGCAGAGGAGGGAAGTTGGGGGTGACCGGGCCTGCAGGGAAGGGCAGTTGTGGGGGACCCAGGCCTGCATGGGAGAGCAGTTGGGGAGGACCAGGCCTGCAGGGGAGGGCAGTTAGGGGCAAACAGGCCTGCAGGGGAGGGCAGTTAGGGGCAAACAGGCTGGCAGGGGAGCAGTTAGGCATCAATCAGGCTGGCAGGGGAGTGGTTAGGGGGTGATCAGGCTGGCAGGCAGAAGCAGTTAGGGGCAATCAGGAAGGCAGGCAGGCGAGCAGTTGGGAGCCAGCAGTCCTGGATTGTGAGAGGGATGTCCAACTGCCCGTTTAGGCCCAATCCTACTGGGGTCCCAGATTGGAGAGGGTGCAGACTGGGCTGAGGGATACCAACCCCCCCCCCCCCCGTGCATGAATTTTGTGCACTGGGCCTCTAGTTTAAATATATAATCATTCTTGGAGGAGGCAGCTCAACTTTTATGGAATTAGTTCACAAAAGACATATTTTGCTTTTGGAGGTAGAAGTCTTTTCAGACTATATATGGTGTGTATAATTAATTATAGAAGTAAAGTATTTACTAGATAATTGCTCTATTCTTAGCCATATGAGGTAATGATTTCCCATATCTCGCATAGGGATACAGGGACTTGAAGCAATTAGTTAGGAGCAAGTTTGCTATGAAAGCAAGCATTTGCCATACACCTGGGTAGAAGTCATTCAGGAAAAATGTGTTACTCAAGCACTTCTGAGTCCCTGCCAGCAACCTGCCCTGGCTGTCCAGGCAAAGGGCAGAGCACGTGAGCCATGCTGGAGGTTTCAATGCCAATTCAGTCTTTTAGAACTGCAGGCCTGACTCTGAGAGGCCCAGAGAGAAAGTGAGGCAGATAAGCAGATAATACATCCAGTTCAGGAACCTTCAGCAGACACAAAGCCGGGCATAAAAGAAGTAGAGATGGAATGGCGTTTTATGCAAATGATAGTGGACACTGGTTCTCTGGGAATATAATCTTAGGGGCCAGGGTAATATAAAGGCCACACTGTCATTACTATAAGACTTTACAAACCAGGACCATAACAAGCAGTTCCCTTACCAAGAAAGACAAGCCATGATTGTATCTACACGGCATTTCTTCACAGAGAAGACATTCCCAGAGGGGTGCAAATGATTATCTCCTCCAGAGGATGTACCCAGGGGCACACAGAGGCCACACAGTCTTCCCGAGATCATCTGTGTGAAGCATACTCAGTGCGGCCAGCAAGGATGGGACAAGGACAGAGGGGCAGCCACCCACCTGGGCTGAGGAATGATTTTGATTGTGGAGAAGAGGCCATCCCTGGGCTCCAGAGAAGGGCAGATAGTTGGCTTATCAAAAGGGAAAGGGCCCAGCGCTTTATGTACAGCTGCATGCGGTGACCTCTTTGACTTGAGTGTACCAATGCAAAAATAGAAACAGCATTACTAGGTGGTTTGCCCATCAGTTTCAGAGGTGGGGCCAGAAGGCCTGTGTGGTTACAGAGCCAGTCCTGGAATGGATAAAATTTCATCATCCTCAGTAATTATTTCTTATCCTTTCCCGGTTCCTTCCCACAAAATGTAGCTGTGCCTACTTGCCTCAAGTATAGCTAAAAGCAGGAACAGAGAATCACAATGTCCTAAAGCCACAGAGATCAAACGTTCAGATTTCTCACTTCACAGGCAGGGAACTTGGGTCTGTGCAGGTTAAGTAACCAGGCAGGATCTCCTAGATGGTTTATGGCAGAGCACATGGAGAGATAATTCATATGAGCCTCATCTTTAGTGGCCAAATGAATGTTGAGACCCAAAGTGGAAGATTTGACCTGGAACTCTGACCTATCAACAGCTGAGCAGTGTAGTAATGAGGTCTTCATATAACCCTATGGTGAGAGCGACCATCTGGAAACCCTGATAGAAAGCCTGCAACTGTACAATGAGGGGCCAATGGCAGAAAGTTGGTGGCTTCCGTTTTGTGTGTGTCTATTTTGTTTTGTTTTTACTTACACCTATAGACACTTTTTATTGGTTGATAGTAGAAGACAGGGAAAAAAATAGGATGATGTGTAGAAACCATTAACTGCTATTTTTTTTCCTTAATGTCCCAGTTCTGCTGCTATGGCCGTGGGCTACTACTGACTGAAAAGCAGGAATAGCTCTGAGAATAAGCAGAAATAGTGAAATTTTCAGGATCAAAACCTAGGCTGATTTCCATTAAAGGATGGAGCCTCTGGGCACATCTCAGGGCAGTTGCAATCTCCAAGGCAGCAGAGGTGAGAGAAGGGAGCCTTTGCTTTGGTCTCCCAGGCCCCAGAGTGCCTTTAGACGATTAGGAGAAATGGACAACTCCCGGGGAAAATCCGCTCTTTTGGGTAACTTGGCCATGCAACTCTGGCTGAAAACTCACTGTGGAAATGGGAAGTAAAATTAGTTACAGTTTAGGGGGGAAAGTTGCTTCTCTCTTACTATAGATCTGGCATTTGTGTGCGTGTGACTGACTTCCTCACCTTGTATGCAGAGGAACCATCGCATCCCTCAGAGGACATCTGTCTGGCTGAGTGAGGCTTCCCTCCTCTTTGTTCCCTCCCTGGGTGCCTGACCCTTCCCTGAACTTGGCACTCTGCAGAAGTGACAGGATCCCAGATACAGGAGGGACTTTCTTCTGTAAATTGAATCCCCATAATTGAGTTTCTCACTGAACTTTCCAAGGGATTGCTCTGAATTCTATGGAAAAGAGAGTCGGGCTTGTTCTCTTAGTTCTAAGAGTTCCTGGTGTGGAGCACACTTGGAACCGAGAGGAATACTGCGTGAAACAGATTCTAACCTATTCCAGAATCAGCTCCAGGAATCTAATTCAACTTACCAGCCTTCATAGAGAAAAGCAGGACATGGCCCCCATCCTGGATCAGTTTCCATCTTCTTAAAAGTGAAAATGTTAATCAAGTGGAGTAGGAGATTACCTGGCGACCTTAATAAAATGCAGAAGGAAGTCTGGGCCAGGACTTAGATGCTGCCGCTGCTGCTGCAAGCCAGTGGACCATAGTTGAGTGGCAAAGTTAGAGAGCAGCATATTGAACTGCTTAGACTTTGGAGTCACACTCACCTGGGTCCAAAGCCCATACTCCCTCACTAACCACATGCCTTTGGACAAGTTCCTTAAGCTCTCTGGGCTTCCACTTCCACCCACAACCTTCCCTCAGCTGCAAAGGAGAATAATCATAACTATATCACTGAGTTTGTTCTTGTAAAGACTGATTTCCCACAGTCCTTACACATGGTCAGAGCTCTTTAAGTTGTATGCAGTCTTTTATACTTACAAATGAAGCCAGATCTCAATTTAAACAAAAGATTGCTAAATTGGTAAAATTGTGTGTCCTCAGGTTATGATCTGAGCATTGATAATACATCCACAGCATGACAGATACAGCAGATGTAGAAAATTGTACTGCATTGACTGTCCACTTGACCAGTGTCTCCCAGAACATAGGGAGCCTGGGAATACTTAGAATATGAACCCCCTTCTCTGCAGACCTGTTAGTTTTGCCAGCCTGGGGAGTGGGCTCCAGGCTGGATCTGACCCCCGCTCCTGCTCCCTCAAGTCAACCTGCATAACCGTAGCCTATGACAAACTGTCAAAACAAGTCCCCAATTTACCTTTTTTGTGTATAAAAGCTACTGTAAGATACAAGTAGATTATTAAGCTTCCTGAAAAAACAGATTCAGAATTCAAGTTTGATTCTGATGCTGCTAAGAGCAGAACAGGGAAATGATATAAAGTCAAGGTGTGATTCAAGTTTGCAGTTAAGAGTATGCTAATGGATGAAGGCTAGGTGACAGACACGTACTGTTATAATCACCAACACTGACTGCAAGGCTGTGGTCAGAGACAGTTACATTAGTGACATAATTGCTGTAATTTTTCACAGACAAATGCAGTCTCTTTTGTATCACCTGAGACCAGGAGAAACTGTGCTTAAGTAGGAAAGAGTTGCCCCAGGTGAAATCAACTATCCACTGATAGAGCAAAGAATAGTGAAAGTAAAAACCAAAGACACAAATAAAAAAAAAAAAAAAAAAACGTAAAAATCCCCAAACAGCAGGACTCAAACTGTGTGCATGATTCTTTTTTATTTCCTCTTTTTATTTTATTTGTTTGGGTTGGAAAAAAAGGAAATAGAAATAACAACTTGCACTCATATAACGAAAAGTATTTGTTGAGCACCTACTATGACAAGGCTCTATTGATCAGTAATCAGAAACCAAAGCTGTTGGGGGGATGAGAAGAGATAAACCAAAGAACCTGTATACTTAGTAGGGGCCCAGTGCACGAATTCGTGCACCTTGAAAGGAACTGTGGCCCGCGAGGCTACAGTGGGCACAGGGGTGGGTTTTGGCCCATCCTCCGCACCCCCACCCAGCCCCTACCGCCACAGCACCTGATCCCCTGTCTGCCGGCAGCCCCACTCCCACTGTGGCCACTCCTACACGCTGACAGCGCCAACCCTGCTCACACCCGCCGATGGCGCAGAGCTATTGGGGCCGGCGTCGAACAATTGGGGCCGGTGTCAGGTGCCGGCAGCAGATGCAAGTGGCGGCTCCAGTGCCAGCAGCAGGTGTGAGCAGGGCCGTCGCCGGCAGTGGATGCAAGCAGTGGCTGTTGGCCCCAACTGCCCCACAGGAGCAGGGGAAGGTGGAGAAGCCCTGAGGGGTGATCACGGCTGGCGCTGGGTGCCAGCAGCAGGTGTGAGTGTGGCTGGTGCCGGCAGCCAGTGCGAGCGCCAGGTGGGACCACGGCTCGTGGGAGAAAAGAATTTTCAGTAATCACCAGAGGCTCGCCCCGATGACAGCGACTGGTGCCCCACCTTGGTCTGGTGCCCCCGCTCACCTGCTCCACCATCCCGCCACAGCTGATGCCCGCCATGTTCGGGGCTCTGCTGCAATGCCCACCATGTTCTGTACACACACCCTGGTGGTCATCGCATGTCATCGCAACTGGTTGTTCGGTTGTTCTGGTTGTACCACTGTTTGGTCTGTTTGCATATTAGCCTTTTATTATATAGGATATGCATAGCCCAACGACACAGGGGTGGGTGGATAGGGGCTGGGAGGCAGGGGGTATAAGGGGGGATGGGAGATATCTGTAATACTATCATCAATAAAAAGTATTTTTTTTAAAGAAACCAAAGCTGGGCCTTAAAGGGAGGAATACAAAAAGTAAACTAGAAACAAAACAGTATGTGATGTATCTGGCAATAGTAAATGCTAAGAAGTAAGTAGGGCAGAGTAGGAATGAGGAGGAAAGGTAGGTAAGTGAAGAAAAAGCCACTCTAATCAGGTGGCATTTGAGCAACATCTGAAGGAGGACAATGAGGTATCTAATGGGTATCAGGAGAAAAGGATTTCAAGTGTTATTACCATCAATATTATTCTACTAGAGGCCCGGTGCATGAATTTGTGCACCAGTGGGGTCCCTCGGCCTGGCCTGCAGGATCAGGCTAAAATCGCTCTCTGAAATCCCCCGAGGGGTCCCAGATTGCGAGAGAGCACAGGCCAGGCCAAGAGACCGCTCCCCCCTCTCCTGGGTGCACAATTAGGACCGGAGAGGAACATGGGAGGTTGGCCAGCTGGGGAGTGACCACAGGAGGGCTCCAGGGTGTGTCTAGCCCATCTCGCTCAGTCCTGATCACCGGACCCCAGCAGCAAGCTAACCTACCAGCCAGAGCATCTGCCTCCTGGTGGTCAGTGCACATCATAGCGACTTGTCAACCAGTCGACTCTCCGCCCCCTGGTAGTCAGTGCACATCATAGTAAGCCATTGAGTGGCCTTAGCATATCATTAGCATAATACGCTTTGATTGGTTGAATGGCCAACCGGATGACCAGGCACTTAGTATATTAGGCTTTTATTATATAGGCCTAGAGGCCTGGTGCACGAAAATTCATGCACTCGGCTTGGGTGGGGGGGGTGGTCTCTCAGCCTGGCCTGTGCCCTCTCACAGTCCGGAAGCCCTTAAGGGATGTCCTACTGACAGCTTAGGCCCGCTCCCCGTAAGCCACGTTCTGGCCTCCCTCTGTGGGAGGCAACCAGGTGGGCTGATCAGGGAACAGCACCGCCCCCATCACCCTGCCACTGCCACTGCCGCTGGCCTCACTCTGCAGGAGGCGACTGGGCAGTCGATCAGGGGACAGCGCCACGGGCGTGGCCCAGCCCCCCCATTGCCCCTCCACCTCCACTGGTCACTGCCGCCTCCCCGCCCCATCGCCATCCCCTCCGTCTGTCCACTGGCACTTGCCTTGGCTGGCCTGGCACTGCCTGCTCACTGCCCCCCCCCCCCCCACTAACTGGTCGTTCCATCATTAGGTCTATTTGCATATTACGCTTTTATTATATAGGATTATCTCACTGTGGAAACACAGACAGACAGGCTTGACATCAGAAATGCTCTGTCCATCTCCCTGTCCTATATTCCACGGTCTGTTTCCTTTACCTTTGACTATACCTAAACTTGGAGAAGACCTTTCCTGTCATGTAGCTGATAGTGTGGCCCCCAGCCGCCCTGATCTGGACGTGGTGGCCACAACACCTGCTTAAGGCAAATTCCTTCCATGCAAACAACCCCTCGTTTCCTTCTTTCTCTTTGCCTTTGCTCACTGCAAGTGGAAACCATCTCTCTTGCTTGCTGCCATCTTTTGAAACTGCCCTCAGAGAACCTAGAGCACACTAACAGAACACACTGAGAACCCAGCAACGTAGAGCTTGTTCACCATCCCAGTTACAACCACAAATGGCAGCCTTTCATATAGAGTGGAAGTCAGCAAACTTGTTTCTTTAAGAGATGAGACAGGGAGTATTATAGGCTTCCAGGCCACCTAGGCTCTGTCCCAAATACTTAACCCTGTAGTGTGAAGCTGCCATAGACAATATGTAAAGAAATGGGCAAGGAAGAGTTCTAGTGAAATGTTTACAAAATAGCTCACAGGCTGGATTTGACCTGAGAGCCAGAGTTCACTAACCCCTGACTGAGATATTAAAAAATTTTTAATCCTCACCTGAGAATATGTTTTTATTAATTTTAGAAAGAGAGAGAGAGAGAGAAACATCACTGTGAGAGAGAAACCTTGATCCATTGCCTCCCATACACACCCTGACTGGGAATCGAACCTGCAACCTAAGTACATGCCCTGACCAGGAATGGGATCTTTTCGTGTACAGGATGTCACTGCAACCAGCTGAGCCACCCAGCTAGGGCTAGATAGTAACATTTTTTTAAACATTGGTAAAACGTATAGGATTTTAAAATGTATAGGTTATGGTGGAATTTCGGCTGTTTTAATCCAGATTTTATCTATTTTTCAAATTCAGTGATAGTAACCTTGCAATTAACCCACAGATGGTATAGAGCAAGCATTCATCTCCCCTTCAGCTATGCTCTCGTCTTTCTCCATGCATACTCATATTTCAGCCTAGATGTATATAGTACCTTCTCTATGTATGCTCAGCATTGATCTGAAGCCCCATGTGACTATAAATAAGCACAAACTACATTTGCTGCCCTCAGGGACCCCACAGGAAAGTTGGCAATTAAGGCATAAAGACTCCAGACTAAACTTCATGTTCATTTTAATTGTTTTCCACCTAGTATCCAGAGTTACTTCAAAACTATCAATGAGAATATAGCACTTTTTGACTTATAACCATCCAATAGCTTCCCATATGCTGAAAATGCAAACCCCTTGCCACATGCTATAAGACTGCATATGATCTTCCCTGCCCACCAGTCATCGCTAGCTTCTTCAGCCCAGCCCCACCCCCACAGGTCTCATGTCTCCAACATGCTTTGTTGCCACCTTATGAACTTTTGCTTGTGGTTTCTTCTGCCTGGAACCTTCTTCCCTGAGCCTCACCTGGGCTTCAGGTGTCAGCTTCAATGTTAATTCTTCTAAGAAGCCTTCCTTGCCCACTCAGCTAACATAGCCACCCATGCCTGACCACTGCTCTTTTTGCTTTCTTCATAGAACTTATGGCTAGTGAAATTATCTCTGCCATTCTGACATTGACTGCCCAGAGTCAGCACAGATTTCACAGTCCCTAATAATACTGTCTTCACTTTAGACACAGTCCACAAGTTTGAGGAGGGCAGCGGTCCCTAGGCCACCTGCTCCTCTGATCAAGTGTTACAAATTTGCTAGTTCCCATTATCTCTTCAGGATCAACAGTTCATTGGAATGACCCATAGAACTCAGGAAAACGCTATTCTTAAGATTAAAGTTTTAAAAAACACAAATCAGGACTAGATGAATGCAAAGAGGCAAAGGGTGAGGACATGGAGTTCCCATGTCACCCTCCCAGCACGTCAATGGGTGTCACTAACCAGAGAAGCTCACCTGAGCTTTTGTGTCCTAAGTTTTTATTGGGGTTTTATTATTAGCCATGATTGAATAAATCATTGACCATGTGATTGAATTCAATCTCTATCCTTTCTTCTCTCTCCTCCCTGGAGATCAGGCTGATGTCTAGAGGTTCAAAGCCCCAACCCTCTAATCCATGGTTGGTTTTTCTGGCAGGGCCAGCCCCCAATTTGGGAGTATCTAGGAGTCCACCTCATTAGCCTGAATTTAGGTGTGGGATTTAGGGGCCCACCATGAATAACAAAAACACTCCTATCACTCAGGAAATTTCCAGGGTCTAAAGCTCCATCCCAGAAACTTGGGACCAAGACCAGATAAATGATATATTATGCAACAGCCTGTTTTTTATCGGTTTGCATTATTTTTGCCCTCACCCCCCAACAGTAAATGGGAACTCAAGTAATCCTAGTTCCAAGGGCAGTGCCTGCCACACTGAGACATTCAAATGTGAGTTCATTAATTGAATAAGTATGGTTAAATAACCACAAAAGACTTAAATAAGCATTTCAGACTAACAATGGAGGCAATATCACAAGGCTCTTCATGATAAATTGCAGAAAACTTGCACAGACAATAATTGCTATCGGAGTCCAAGAAAGGAGCTATCACTTGATTTATATGCACAACTATTTTTAACCTCATAAAGTTTTTGCACATTTAGTCATCTGAATCAAATGAAAACTTTTATTCCTTTATACCTTGCAAATCCCTTGAATCCGATGATTATCTTCATATTAAGGATTCAAAAAAGACCTTTTTCTGAGTTTTATAATTTCTCTGGCATTTCTAAATTAAGATGCACTCGAAGTATTACATTTATAGAACTCATTGTTTAATCTAAATTAGATTAACCCCCTCCCTGGCCCTTCAGAGATCCAAGCAGACAGATGCACACTTCTGTTTACCCATGTCTCAAGGTCATTACTGACAAAATTACAATTACTCAGTACTTCAAACCTATTGTTAGGGTGCTGAGTTGTGAGCTGTAAACTGCCTCACTCTGGCATAATTAAAACCGTGTTCCAGTTCACCTATTTTATGATACCTACTTGGCCTTTCATAAACCTTCTTTCACCATCCTCACTACATTCAGGGCTTGGAAACACAGGAACTTTGTAGAAGAAAACTTTAAAGATAGCGTCTTCTTTGCTGACAGTGGCAATTTTACTAGTCATTCAGATAAAAAACAAATTGTACTAAACTATTGCAAATGTTATGTAAGATTTGTGTTACTATCATTAAAACAAATCCTAATTCAAGACTCACCAGGTGTGTGCATAGAAAGCAGTGCATTTGAATTTGTATCCACCCATTGGCATGGGAAAATGCTCCTTGGAGCTAGATGGAAAGACCAAAATTTTTAAAAAGTGCGGGAACTCCCTTCTCCTATCCTTATATTTTATCTTTAAACCAATCTAAGAGTCAATAGTCTTAAAGTAAATGAATAGCTTCAAGCTGCCTATTGTGGGGGGGGGGGGGGGGAATGCCAGATTCTAGGCCAGTATTTAATCAAGAATCTCTCAATCCTTAAGTATAGATAGAAAAATCAGAATCAGCAAGGATAGCTTGGTCTTTTGAATGAGAGATTCTTTGCTCATTAAGAGTCTATGTGTTCCTCTTCTGTTCAGAGTTTTTCTTGACATACTCAAGCTTCATATAATGGAAAGGCTCAATCTCTGTGATGTCTATGTCTGATGCTCTCAGTGTCCCTTCATTCAATTCTAGTAGATTATCCCAATCTGAAGGTACTTAGACCTTCAGAATTTAATTCAATTATACTAAATAGGAGGCAAATTAGGACTTGAATTTATAAATTGGCCTATTACTTAACAGAAATGTTTCACTGGTTTTCACCACACTTGTGACCAGACATATGTCTCAGATATTCCACTCTGGTTTTATTTCCCATTGTCATGCCTAAAATGATATTGTAACTGACTCAAAAAGTTAAGATCACTGTGAGATAACCTCCTTTTCATTGGGTACTTGGTTTACTCTTATGGTTTGACCAAAGATACTAAGTTAGCCCTGACTGCCTCATTTTCTCCATACCAAAAAACACCAGAAAGCAAAATGTTAGCACTTTTTTTATTGAATTTGTGAAAAGAGAACATGACCCAAGAGTTAGAGCTGAGAAGATACTCTGATTTATTTTGTTTCTTGACTTAGATGTTTTTATTTATAAATTTATACATAGAAAAGTACATCTATTATTGTTTAAGTATAATGATAGTTTGATGTACCAGAATTAAGTTTGGGTATTTCTTTGCCTAGAGAACTGACAATTTTTCTGGCTTATGTTGATGACACCAATAAGAAGTTGCTTGGGTCTTGAACATCTGTAGGAAATAAGACCATAGTTCAGGATAGCATCTGTAATGAAGAAAACTTTACAGCTACTCTTGGGGGCTGAGTAAAGAGAATGAGCTATTGATCCCATCCTGCACCTTAGGTGGCCATCTCACATCTGAAAACGGTTATATTTTAGTGGGCAGTATTAAATCCAGACTTATGACTCTACAAATCAGTGAATTACCAGTATGTTTGATACAATAAGAAAAACCAACAAAAGTGTCTCAGTTTGAAACATCAATTCTTAGGACTTTCTATTTCTGAGAAAATTCCTAAACTATTTTAACTCTTCTGGCCTACTTAACTCCAATGTTGGGGAGGGAGAATTTCCTCTACCCAATAAGGCCTTCTGGCCAGACTAATAATCAAATTGACATGAAACAGATTAGCAGGAGAAAAACAAATTAAAGTTTAAAAACATGTTTACCATTTTGACAAATCACGCAGTGTCCCTGGGTCTCTTACAAAAGAGTAACTTCTGCTATTTCTTAAAAATAATCATCCCAAATAAGTTAAGGCATATTTTGGAGTGGCGAATTCCACTTCCCCTTCAAAACATTGATGATGAGCTAATCCTCAATTCAGAACAAGTCTATGTATGTGTAGTAAAAGAGTCCAGTAATAAATTTGAGTCTGTGGCCCTTGGTGCTGCATTCTGCTGTTGTTTCTTTGGTTATCATTCTGGAGTAGCACCACCCAATGGTTTTCAGTGATTACGGAAATGTTCTTTAACCTGTGCTGTCCATATGGTGGCCACTGGAAACAGGTAGGTATTGAGCATTTAAAATGTGACTGTTGTGACTGAGGATATGAATATTTCATTTTAATTAGTTTATGTTTAAATAGCCCCACGTGGCCACCATTTTGGACTGTACAGCTTTAGGGTCAAGGGATTCAAAATTAGGGTCAAGGGGTTCAAAATGAGCCATCCCAAAATGTGCTACTTTGGCATACAGACTATTTTGAGCTGGAGGCAATGAAGAGCCAGAAGATCCACGAAAAATGTTTATGTCTTCCTTAACCACCTAAGAGAATTTAGATAGGGGGCCTGGCCCAGAAAGAGAGGTATTACCAAGAGATAATTTTTATCTGAATGACCTATCTGTATGGCAAGACAAACATTTAATTACTCAATGTCTATTCTTCTTATCCTATGAGTCAACCTCCTCCTCTTAGAAGCCCTAGTCCCCTATCTGATTCCTTTGCTCAAGATGGCATATAAGTTTCAATTCCCTGGTTTGTCCTTATGTCTCATTGTCTTTGTGCTTCCCCTTTCCCCCAATATATATGTAATTAAATTTCACTTTCTCCTGTTAATCTGTCTTATTTAATTTCATTATCAGACTGGGTAAAAGAACCTAAAAGGGACGAGGAAAAATTTTCTTACTAGAAAAGTAAGAAGCCACTTTAGAGAACCTGAGAACCTGTTCCTTCGAGGAAAAATTTTCTTACTAGAAAAGTAAGAAGCCACTTTAGAGAACCTGAGAACCTGTTCCTTCAAAGAATTCAATCTTAGTTGTCGCTACACGTAGGTCTGCTCTTCCATCCTGGAGAAAAATGATTAAAGATGTAAGAGGAGAAAAGGTGGGATTTTTCCTTTGGGACTAAACCTAATGTCAGAAGGACCAAAAAGTATCTGGGATACATATCACTGCCTGGAAGATACACAGAAAATTTTCTCAGCTGCTCAGCAGGATCCATGTGTGTCAGCAGGAAGATGGGACAGAATATCACATTATAATTGTAGATAAGTATTCTTTTTATGATGAGAGGTTCCATTTCATTTATGGATTCCATTCTTGGAATAACTTGTCTACATGTTAGAGTGTGTTTAGAATCCTACTTTATCCATTTCTTTCAAATTTTTATTTTTAACTTCATATTTTGAAATGCAATATAATCTCAATATTGCTTACTAGCAAAAAAACCTACAATAATAATACTTCAAAAAGAGATATTGTTGCATTACCTTAAGCAAAGTATACATAGCAAAATAAGATGGAAGCCTGTGGGGAATTCTCAGGTTAACCTGCCTACATAGGACTTCATACATCTTCACCAGACCTGTCTTTAAACTGATTATTTAAAATATATATGTTTTATTATTGATTTTAGAGAGGAAGGAGAGAGAGAAAAAAAATCAATGATGAGAGAGAATCATTGGATTGGCTGCCTCCTGCACACCCCACACTGGGGATTGAGCCTGCAACCTGGGCATGTGCCCTGATGGGGAATCGAACCATGACCTTCTGGTTCAGTTTGATGCTCAACCACTGAGCCATGCCAGCCAGGCAATCAGACCTCTCTTTAACTAGTGAGAACTGCAAAGTGGATGAGGTACGCCACTCCCACTGACTTTCCCATTCCATACCCCTCTGTACCTCAAGATCTCATGACTGACATGTTCACCCCCAACCCTTTTATCTGCCACCCATAAATGTTTCTCCTTTCTAGCCTACCAGTTAAATATGTCACTTACAAATTAGGAATATACTGTATACTGATTGTTTGAGGGAGGTAGTGGGAGAGTTGTACAAAACAGTAGCTGCTAAGGCCTAGTTCAAGGCAACTGAGAAAAGGTTAGATGGGGAAGTAAGTGCTAAAAACTGAATGTTTTCGCCTCCACAAAAGCCAAATATAAAAATCCTAATCTTCAATGTGATGGTGTTAGGAAAGGAAGCCTTTGGGGTGATTAGATCAGGAGGATAGAATGGGATTATTGCCCAACAGAGCTCCCTAGCCCCTTCTGCCATGCTAGGACACAACCAGAAAGCTGGTCAGAGACTCAATGCCCAGGGTTTTTATTAGAGGATGGTCACATGGGCAGCCCATGCCTGGCATGTATCCAAATTCCAGACTCCCAGAAGGAAAGCACAAATGGCATGTGTGTACCAACAGTTTAGGTACAATGAGGCATTCTTACAGTTATTCTGTTTACCTTGCTAGAATCAGTTTCCCAATGCCAGGCCCTGGCCAGCCTCAAAAATGGACCTTCTCCAGGATAAACAGTCACATCTGCTACATTAACTCTTTACTCCCCTTTTTTCTCCATCCATGGACACCAAGCAGCACTTCTCCAGCATAGCAAAGCCACCCCCACATTTCTCCTCTGGTTCTCCTCTTCTATCTCATGGGCTGGAGTTTCTGCTGTGTCAAGTTCCTGAGCAGGGCCAGCTACATACTGTGCAAAGCCTGGTACAAAATGAAAATTCAGGACTCCTGGTTAAGAAAGTATAAAGAACTTCAAACTGGGAACAGTAGAGCATTAAACCAAGTGTGGGTCCTTCTAAGGCATCAGAAGTCACACACCCAAGTTCCTGAGGCCCTGGCAAGTACAAGGTCAACCCTAGACCCTGGGTATCCTTGGGGTGTGCAGGCCAGAGGGAACTGGGTTTGTGAGCATTGTTTCTCTTGTAGGTTTGAATCTCAAGGACCATTTATGTGATGACAATCAAATTATATATGGAAAAGCATTCAACACAGGGACTTCTTATGAGTATTGGTAAGACATATCATATTGCTGAGTATTTCCTAAATTTGTTTGATCATAGAAATCCCCTAGGGTGCTTGTCAAAATGCAGATTCCCAGCCTCCTCCCCCAGAGATGTTGATTCAGAATCTCTAGAGTGGAGGCTAAGACTCTGTTTTAAGTTGTCTACAAGATTTGTATGATGGGAGAATTATAGAAACTCTGGCTAAGAACACAACAATTGGGGGCAGACAGACCTAGGCTCCTATTCTCTATTTACCAGCAGGCATGACATTGGAAAAGTTAATTTCACTAAGCTTCAATTTCCTCATCTGTAAAATAGAGATAATTATGCTTAGTACAAAGGGTTACTATGGCAATAAAATGAGACAAATGTATTTAAAGAGCTTAAAAACAGCGACTAGGTCACTAAGTTCTCAATAACGGTAGTTCTAAATATTATACAAAGAGAATAAAACTTCTATAAGCCCCTCAGTTTGGTAAGATTAATATGAACTAAGCTTAGATTACTAAGCAGATTACTAAATGCAATCATTACTTTTCCTGGCAAATTATGGTCCTTCAGAAATAATGAATTATAATCTGAGGTGAACCAAAGAGTCAATGATCAATGGTAAATATATTTTGAGCACTAGCTGTATACAAGACACGGTGACAGGCTGTAGTCACAGAGGCATGACTGATGGTTTTTGCAATTTGGAAATTGATAACCTAGTTTAGAATAAGCTTGAGGGATGGAAGCACATGAAGGTAAAAGCAGAAGGTTTAGCCATCGCCTTAAGCAGGAACGTGAAGGAAGGGTAGAGAGGATGAGTAGAAGGCTGCTTCCATGGGGATCAATGCAGTGGGGAGAAAGCTTGAGCTGAAATTATAAGAAAACAAGTAGCTCAAACTGGTGGAAGCAAATATTTCTGTAAAAATATGTACATGACACATAGTAAGCATTTGGATACATACTTAAATGAGAAAATGAGGCCTGACCTGGAACCAGAAAATCCTGTGAGTGCTAGGCCAAGAGCTGAATATATTCTGTGGGCAGCAGGCATGTGTGAAACAGAAATAGGAGGGAGGAGCAATTTAATTAACATATTGAACTCTGTCTGTATCTTCAAAGATCTGTGCTCATACAGTTTACCTTTCCCCACTATGTATTTTAAAAAATAAAAGGGATAAAGCTAATAAAGAAAATGAGATAATTCAGTGAAGGGGTAACCATAGGTCTGTATCCAATGATGATATAACATAAACGCACATTTAAAACTCATTGTCAGAGTCTCATCATAGAAATATCTCCTTGGAACACATTTTAAAGCTACTAATTTTAAACAAGCCTTTCTTAGTTGTGTGAAAACTCTCTAGAAAAGATAATATTTTTAACAAATCTGTGAAATTGTTGGTGACTTGTTGCTGGATTTTCTGTTTTGCTTCATTTAGATGTGGTGACAGTTGTGGGTTGAATTATGTCCCCCAAAAAGATATGTTGAGCACTGGCCTGCTGTGTTTCCCAGTGGTTAGTGTGTCAGCCCACAGGCTCGATTCCTGGGCATGTACCTGGGTTGCAGGTTCGTTCCCTGGCCCTGGCCAGGGTGTGTTC
Source organism: Cnephaeus nilssonii (assembly GCF_951640355.1). Taxonomy (NCBI): domain Eukaryota; kingdom Metazoa; phylum Chordata; class Mammalia; order Chiroptera; family Vespertilionidae; genus Cnephaeus; species Cnephaeus nilssonii. The sequence goes on along the minus strand of NC_137083.1, from coordinate 47,842,974 downwards.
ATGGGGCAACCAAACAATGTGTGTCTCTCACCTCAATGACTCTCTCGCTCTCTCTCTCTCCCTCCCTCCCTCCCTCCCTCCCTCCCTCCCTCCCTCCTTTCCTCCCTTACACTCTCCCTAAAATGTCAATGGAAAAAATATTCTCAAGTGAGGACTAACAAAATATATATGTTGTGATGTTATTTGGAAACAGGATCTTTGCAGATGTTTGTTTGCAGATGTTCATGTCTCTAGTCCTATAAGACTGGTGTCCTTATAAGAAAATGGAGACACAGACACAGGCAGGGAAGAAGGTCATGTGGCCATGGAGGGAGAGACAGGAGCTGCCCTGTCACAAGCTCAGGCATGCAAGCACTTGCAGGCAGCCAGCAGAATCTAAGACAGGCGTGCAACATATCTTCCCTCAGAACCTTAGAACCTCCCTGCCGATGCCTGGATTGCAGACTCCAGCCTCCAGAGCTGCGAGGGTATACATTTCTGTTGTTCTTAGCACCCAGTTTGTGGTGCTTTGTTATCGCAGCCCTGGAAACCCAATATAGTAACTCACCACCTGATCAGAAAAAAACAGGCACACTTCAGGTGGCCTTCAGCTCTGAGTGCAGGCTGTGCTCATTACGTCAGGGACAGCTGAGAACTGTTGCAAGGACAAAGGTGAAGGTGGTCTCATTGAATGCAGAGTCTCCACCCTGCAGAGCAGCAAGTTCTCTTCACAGGAAAACTTTGCTCATTTCCTGGTGCTCTTCAGTGCATGGGCATGGCTCCACTCGTGCCCTCCCAACATGAGGAGGCCTTTGTGGTGAAACTCAGGAATGATAGCAGTTATCACACAATAACAATATTGTAGTAATGGTCATAGATAAGTTATTGACAATATACCAAGTATCAGGTATAATTTAGACACTTCAAAGATTAACTCACATAATCCTCACAAGGATTCTATGAAGAAGGTAATATCATTATCTCTATTGAACAGATGGGAAAACCGAGACCTAGAGAGACTCAGTGATTTGCTTCGAGTCACATTATAAATAATAGAACTGGAATCGAACCCAGGCAGACTGGCTACATTTCCCATCCTCTTAGCCTTTACAGGTTAGCAAGGCTGTGCCAGAATCGAGCCAGGAAAACCTAGTTCTTTTGTGTGATGAGAGAGGATTCCCTGGCTCCAGGCTAGCAGATTCTGGGTTCTGGAGCACTATGGAAAGCTGAGGACTTGCACACGTATGGAGGAGATAGTAGCGGTATCTGATTCCTAGAACTGCCTCAAAAAGTGACCACAAACCCTGTGGTTTAAACAACAGTTTTATTCTCTCGCAGTTCTGCAGGCTGGAAGTCCAAATTCAAGGTGTCAACTAGGCCACACTCCCTCCAAAGCCTCTAGGGGAGGGTCTCTCCTTGTCTTTTGTAGCTTCTGGTGGCTCCTCTCCCTCTTCCTCCCCCCGCCCCCCTCCTTTCCAAAGCAGTAGAAAAAAATGGAAAAACTATCCTCTGGACATGCAGGAGTCAGGACTCCTCTTCCTTGAGGTGGAGGTGCTATTTATGTGAAGCTAAATTGATACTCACATACTTTGGTTGCAGAAAAGATAAACATTAATGTGTGTCTGAATCCATGAGGACTTGTTCTCTTTTGATAAGCACTGTATCTACTAAGCCATCTAGGTACTGGTTGTGAGAAAGATTTTTAAAATAAAGTGTTTTAATCAAAGCATGTAGAAGAGTTACAAAATACTTCTGTAAGATTCTCTGATCTTTTTTTAATTGGTATTTTTTAATAGTTCTGCTCTTAAGTAAGGTTCATCCATTAGCTTACCAGTATGTTCAGAAATAAGCTGAATTCTTCATCAGTTCACACCCTTATGTTCATGGTTTTCCAAATGGATGGCATTTTCTATGTCTGTACATTTTTACTAAATCTACATTATTTTATGCCCATAAAAGTCTATTCTTGAAAAAAATGATTTTGCTACTAAAAAAGAGCATTAAGTTCACAGATTCTCTCCCTATGGCTTGATGCTATCTTTCTGCATTACGACTACCTGTTCGTTAATTATGACAAGAAGAGCAGAGCATCTCCAAATTCCTATAAGATACTCACAATGTAGTAGTTTAACTGTGTTTTCTCCTTCAGTTCCCACATCTACCCCCTAGCACATATGTCTTTTCACAGTGGGAAGATGATAAGCATACACTTTTTCAAAATGACAACAAAATGTTCATTAAGAACTTCATAAAGGTTTGACAGACTGCATATGTATTTCGAACAAGCATGTCAATAGGTTTTTAACTTTTTTTCAAATTAAGAATCTCCTTTTCTATGATCTCCATTGCTAGAAAAAGGCACATTTTCATACACCTCCAAAATTTTGCATATAATTTTAGAGACATTTGAAATGCTTTGAAGGTAAAATGCTTTGAAGGTCCCCTGACTAAGAATGCCAGCTTTGCAAACAAATGTGTTTTTTTAAAGCCATTTATTGTGATAATTAATCATTTCTCTTAGAAAAATAGCCAGTAAGATTCATTTAAATGACACACTTCTGTCAGAAATATTTAATGTTTTTAGGGGGAAATAACTTTAAAAATACAATATTGCAGTTCAGGATTTTCAGATCCTCATACTGAATTCACCACCTTGGTTTCCCCTGTCTGACTTTAGCTCCTCCACTGCAATATAAGTGTGTTTGAATCCAGGAACCACTCCTGTTCTTCGCTCTATCTGCTACAGAGCCTCACACAATGGTTTACACATGGAGGGAGCTCCAATATTGTTTTTTCCTTTTTAAAATTAGGAAGGGTTACCATCCTATCTAATAAAGAGGGAATATGCTAATTGACCCTCACGCCATCACAAATATGGCAGTGCCCACAGCCAATAAGGAGGGAATATGTTAATTGACTGCCCACCCTCAAAGATGGTGGCGCCCACAGCCACAAGATGGTGGTGCCCAGTCCCCTCAGCCCCGCCGGGGTAGCATTCATGTGGCAAGGCATATAGTGTCAGGCATGCATATTGCGCTCCACGCACCTGCCTCTGGAGTCCCCCAGTCCCCTCAGCCCCCCAGTCACCCAGGGCCGGCCCAAGGTGCAGGAAAGCCTCAGATGGTGGCTATCCAGCCACCAGGGCCGCCCGAGGCTCAGGTAACCAGGGCTGGCCAAGGCTTGCACTGCCGGCAGTGGCAGCAGCAGAGGTGTGATGGGGCGTCAACTTTCCCTGATCTCCAGGTCGCCTCCCACCCCTGAGGGCTCCTGGACTGTGAGAGCGGGCAGGCCAGGCTGAGGGAAACCCCCTCCAGTGCATGAATTTTCATGCACCGGGCCTCTAATGTACATATATAAAAAATTAAGTACATGCTACCAAAAGAGTAATTTGTGTTTAAACAGATATGGCACAGTGGAGGAAAAGTATGAAAGATATATTTGAATTAAACATGGGGGAGATGTCAGGGGCCTGCCTTTGCTCATACAAGAAAAGCAGAGAAGGCAGGTAGAAAACCCTTGCATTGATAGGACACATTTTAAATTATGAAAGGTGAGGGTAGAGGGCACAATGCTCAGTAGCCTGTAGGATGGGTTCTCCAGGGGATCAGCCTTTATTTGTCTTTCCCAAGGAAGCTAGCAGACACCAGCCTATAGGAGTACAGTGTCCAGTGCCGAGGACCTGCCAACCTTTTTTCAGCCCAGGCACCCTGAAGGGATGAGATCAGAATTACTAAGAACTGGGCTTGATGAGCAGGACAAAAATGCTTCCAGGGCACTTCATCCATTAATACTTCCTCTCTGCTTGCTCATGTCTGAAATCTCTCTAACATATAGAAAGGTTTTTGCCCAGCTGGCAAAGCTTAATGGATTGAGCGTCATCTCATGCACCATAGAGGTAGCTGGTTTGATTCTGGGTCAGGGCATATGCCCAGGTTTCGGGTTCGATCCCCAGTAGGGGGCATGCAGGAGGCAGCCAATCTGTGTTTCTCTGTCATCGATGTTTCTATCTTCTCTCCCTTCTCCTCTCTCTAAAATATCAGTAAAAACATATTTTTTAAAAAAGTTTTTCATTGTAATATTAAAGAAAAAAATTTGCTAACATATTGACTGAAATTTATTCACCCTAAATTTGATCCCAGAGAGTACGAGAGTACCTCCTGTATGATTTCATTAATGAGGAAAGGTATTGAGCAGCCAGAGTTAGGGGAGGAGTTACCATGGAGAATTGGCAAGGGCATCAAAAGTTGTGATTGGGACAAAAGACATTCCACTGAATTGAAAAGATTTCACCTTTCCCTAGTGCTGTTCCTATTGCAAATCCCATGAGACTAAGGTGTATAGAAACCTAGTATAAAAAAAAATTATATGGCTAGCTGCTGTCCTTCACTAAACTTCATAATGTATTAAATTTGTGGATAATGCTCTCTGCCTTTGTTTAATTCATTTCCTTACAGAGAGATTTCATTCTTAGGATTTTAACTAATTAAGATAAATAGTTAGACAATTAGCTTCCTGGCAGCAAAAACTACTTCTTGTTTATCTCTGAATCCCCAATGCCTATATAGTGTCAGGCATGCATATTGTGCTCAGTCAAGATTGTTATATGCATATTTCTTGAATGAAGGTAACAGAAATATCTATTACAAGTTTAAGTGATTTTTTAACTAATTCTAGAAAAGATTTATGGTAACTTACAAAAATTATTAAATATTAAAATTATTACAAGAGTAACTTAGAAATAGAGCACATAAAATGCTGGTGGTATATAGCTTATAAACAAATTTTCCTTTTAACAAGTAGACAAGATGTCTCTTGTAGCAAATATTCTAAGTAGTCCAAATCCTTCAAATATTATTCCTAACCTAGAACATAATTTCTTGTATGTGATTATGTCTTGTATTTTTAAAAGGTATTTATCAATTGATTGCTGTACATAAATTATATAGTTATTATTGCCACTGATATTTTCTTAGCTTACAATAAGATAAAAATAGCCTTTTAAGTCTTAAAAACATTAATAAGAGAAGCTCAATTATGTGAACACAGCTAATAATACTTTACATTCATTCTGGCAGGCATTGTGCAAAGTTTCCAGTGAATGTGAGTACCTTTTATGAAATATGAGAAACTTTGTTCATTTGCCCTTTCGATGCAGGTCCCTTAGTCTCCTACATCAATTGCTTTTCATTATTCTTTCATGTGGAACCTCTTATAGCAAGCTCTCGTAAGACAACAAATGACCCAGTAGAGTATTCATTTAC